>NC_057818.1:62954250-63258500 GCF_910594005.1 Cervus elaphus | reverse complement strand
AAGAGCCTTACCTGCCAGATCCCAGAGGGATAAGGGGGATCGGCATGTCTTCACCCGCCGGGCAGCACAGCTAAACCAGAACATCACATGGTCCAAGACAGTTTCTCCCTTAAAGTCCATCTGCTTGGTGGGCTTGATCAGGTGCGGATGAAAACACAGATGGGTTAAATATCCCATGTCCCAGGCCATCTCCGGAAAAGCCAATTCATACTCACTTCTGTATCCCCCTCCTTCTTGCCTAACAATTCCGAGGGGGTCAAGAATTTCACAGCAGACATGACACCTCCTCAGGGAGGGCAGAATATGAGCATACAAGGACCAGTTTCCTATCCTAAAAATCCCCTGGCAATCACTTGGTAATAACTTTCCCCGAGACAGCGTGGACACACCTCCTAAATGACCTTCACAAATTACCTTTCTAAACCCGAGCACAAGCAATCGCCGCCTGCCTATTCCAGGCTCCTGTGGGTCCCCGCTCCTTCTAGTCCCTCCCACGGGGGTGATCAGACCCCTCTTCCACCCTGCCGGGTGGGTCCCTCCTCACCTGAGCGCTCAGTTCCCCTGCTGCCATCCACTACCTGCTAACGTGAAAGGTCCGGGCGTTGAGAAGCAGAATCCTTCCAGAGGGGCGAGGCGCCTTCCCTACTCTAGGAGATTCAAGCTACAAGGCCTCGGGGTGGCCTCAAATGAGACCAGTCTCCTCAAAGTGAGGAGTTTCCTGGCCAATGCACCAAATGTTATAGCCTCGTTTTCCGGGAAACAAACTCACTCAGAAGGACAATACAGATAGTGGAGCGCAGTTTATTACACCAGTGGGCCCAAGGCAGAGTCTCCTCTTAGCCAAGGACCCTGACCAGCATTTGTGAAAATCTTTTATACCCCATGTGTATGTGTCCAAAACCACCACCCCAATCCTTTGATGCTTACAATTGAAGGGTAAATACAGTCACAATAACCCCATCATTCACGTGTTATGTGTTCAAACAGTTAATAATCAATAAGCCTGCGGTTACATTCCAACCAGTTAATAACCAAGAAGTCTGTGCTTACATTCTGATAGATACTGTCTGGAGGCAGGGGTGATTAGTGTCTGTTTTCTCTTAGGTGATGAGTAACCTGGATATGATCTTCAAGGTTCCCCTGTCCGGAGGGCGTCTTATCCTTCCATTGTCGTTCCCACAGGCACTAAGCAGAGAGTTCCGAGTCCACTGGAGAGGTGGCCGAGCACGATCAGCCCTGACAAGCCCGAGGTGGAGTCCAGGCATATGAATTCCTACTTCAAATTGATGCTTTTGAACTGTGGTGTTGGAGAAGACTCTTGAGAGTCTCTTGGACTTCAAGAATATCCATCCAGTCTATCGTAAAGGATATCAGTCCTGGGTGTTCATTGGAAGGACTGATGTTGAAGCTGAAACTCCAATACTCTGGCCACCTGATGTGAAGAGCTGACTCGTTGGAAAAAAGCCCTTATGCTGGGAAAGATTGAGGGCAGGAGGAGAAGGGGACGACAGAGGATGAGATGGTTGGATGGCATCACTGGCTCAATGGACATGGATTTTGGTGGACTCCGGGAGTTGTTGATTGACTGGGAAGCCTGGTGTGTTGCGGTTTATGGGGTGGCAAAGAGTCGGACATGACTGAGTGACTGAACTGAACTGAACTGAACTGAATGGATTAGTGGTTTCCTGTTTCTTGCATTTCAGTGTGAATTTGGCAATAAATAGCTCATGGGCACAGATACCAGCTCTTGGAGGTCCACACCCATCCTGGAAGGAGCCCCTCCCCAATCAATCAGACTGACATTCTTTGTTTCTAGAAGTTCCCGCCCTAAATGCTCCCTTCCTGAGGTCACAGGGGTGCTGAGCTGCAGCTCTTGGCTCTTGGACCTGGGTCTCCCTCTTACATTGTTTCAAAAATCCTCACAGGCTGGGTCAGGTAACCTGGTAGTTCTGTCTGTTATGTCTTGGGAATTGTACTGTGGCCTGCACTCTGTAAGGCAGAAAGAAAGGAGGAGAACTCGCAGGGGTGGTCTGCATAGAGAAGGCAGGAAAGGTAAACACCAAACACAGGGTGTGATTAGCATATCAGGTTAGTCTGGATTATCCGCTGCAGACCAGGAAGGAGAAGGTAACAAAGGAGCTCTGAAAACGGCCAAGGGAAACAAGAAAACTATTTCTTCTCGATCATTGCAGCAGTTGCAGATTCAAGAGTTGTGTGGATGCCTTTAAAGTTATCTACTTAACACCCAGATGTGAGTTTGTGATAAAAATCCCCAGAAGAGATGCAGAGCTGGAGGAAGAAGAGGAGGAAATGGCAGCTTCTCAGGTAAATGTCCTGTCCCGGGTCTGGGGCTGTGTCTGCTTTTCCTCCTGAAACGCTGGTCTGAACATCTGCAAACCTTCAATTCTCGGCTTCTAAGTTTTCTACCTAGGGTGTTTGTTGCCCACTGTTTACTTTTTCCAGTTTTTCTTGTATTAGAGAAGACTGGCTCTTTAGACAGTTTCTTCCTTATGTCCCAAAGCCTGTTATCCAATGTATGTATCCTGGCTTTCTATAGAGCATGATGAATTCTCAACACTGTTCTGTCAGTTTCAATGTTGAACATATTCCCTTTGTGAAAGACCAACACGGGGAGGCACTGGTATAAGGGATTCCCAGTGGAATGCTGTTCTGTGTGGGGATCCTAGGGAAGTAGGGGAAATGCCATGATGAGTTTATATCTGGATGCAACTTCAGGTCTTTAGAACAGGAGCAAAAGGCAATGCCCTTGGAAATAGAATGGACTCAGTGGTCCAGATTTTATTCAAAAATAAAAAATGTAGTTGAGACTATCCTCTTCCTCTGTGTCGATAAGAAAGACTTACTAATTAAATGTGGTATTAGGCTACATGACACAGGAGGTATATATGAAGTGAAATTTGCTTAAAACTAACTTTTTTTAATGATGGATTCAGATCATGGTTTCCATAATATTGCCAACATACCCATGCAGTGGTAATGCATTCTTCCATTTACTTCTAACCCCATGACTCTGATGGTCACTGGTTTAGGTACTTCTGTGAGATTCCCATGCGACGCAGCTCATGTATTTCCCTTTTGTCTTTAACAACTATCTTGGGAAAAAAGTGAGGGATGTGCCTAAACTATCACAGTTAATGGGGGAATCCCATAAGCTCTTAAGTTTCTCTTTGCTTTGGAAGATGACTGTGTTTAGTAGAGATGCTGGGTTTGGGGGATTTTTCTCACTCAAGCCCAGGTCTGGTCATTTCCAGGTACACTCCACACTCACATCACAGAGTCTCATCACATTTTTGTATTTTCCAAAATGTTTATAAGAATCTTATTAGTGCTAATCTATGTTCAACTGTGTTAAAATTTGAACTATAGCTCTTTGGAAATGATATAGATTTTCAGGAAATTAAAAAATTCAGAACCAGAGCTTTACTTTATGTTACATCATTCTGTATGTCTGTATTCTAGTTTATTTAAAGAAATAAAAATAATATCATCCCATTATATTTATGTACATTTTTAATAAGTTAAAAAAAACTTTATTTTATTGAAATGACAACTTTTCCCTATTCACTATTAATAAGTATGTAGTCCCATTATAGTATATGTCTGTGTCCACAAACCTGTTAACATGATTTGATCGCTGTTTTTTTTATCCGTTTTTTAAAGATTTTCAGAAAAAGGGAATAGGTACCTACTCTAGTATTCTTTCCTGGAGAATCCTATGGACAGAGGAGCTATTATTTCTGTTGCACATTCAAGATTCTGTAAAAACTGTCATAAAGATATACAGTATATACTAAATAGTTAAAATGATTCTTGCTGCAAGGTTACTATCCTATAAGACCTGTAAAATTTGTAAAAGACTTAAAGTTCAGACTTAAGTGTGAATTCTTCCCTACTATTCTCCTTCATTCCAGTTCAGAATGGTCATTTGTGGAGCAGAATTTGCAACATTACTAGTTCAAATAAGCTTGGTAAAAATGTGGCACAATTTCTCCACTCCAGAACTCTTGGATCAGAATCTGCTTTTTAAAAATGTTTCCTGGTTTTTGGTAGACAATTTATCCTGGGTCACACGAGTACAACACTCAAAAATAAATATGCCAGTGTTGATCTGATTACATTATAATTTCTCTTCCACATCAGAATAGTTTCTTGTGAATCATATCCTCTTTTCTTGGGGTTAAAAATGTGGTAGAAAATGTTACTGTGTGATACCAGAAACTACACTAAATCAAAATCAGTTCTCTGAAATTACTGCTTTCGTTTAGGGTCAGGTTAGGAAGTCTTCTCTTGGCCATATGACAGTCAGTCAGTCAGTCAGTTCAGTCATTCAGTCATCAGTCCTGTCTGACTCTTTGCGATCACAGTTGTGTCTGACTCTTTGTGACCCCAAAGTACATGGCATGTGTACTTTGTATTTCAGGGGTGGCTGACATTCCAGGATGTGACCATAGACTTCACTCAAGAGGAGTGGGAATGCCTGGACCTCGGTCAGCGGGACTTGTACAGGGATGTGATGTTAGAGACCTACGGGAACCTGGCCTCCTTGGGTGAGGAGAACTGCCTTCCAGAATCCCTTTTCCACCACTGGGTTTGGTTCCTGCATTTCTAGAACGTCTCCTGGAATTTTCTGCTTCCACCAACACCTTCAGATCCCTGCTTTCTAGCAGGAAATGGGTATTTGTGAGTTTAGAAAGAAAGCCTTCATGGTGATTCAGTATGATTCTAACCTTTTTCTTCCGTGATGTAATCTGCCTCCTTCACTCTAGCATGGTGGTGATTAAATCAGTTCCATGGTATTAAATAGTGACACCTTCCTCTTAAAACCACATTTACACTGCTTACTTTAGCCTTGTAGTACTTGACCAGAATCTCAGGATCTGATTTTTATGTATTTGTTAGTATTGTAAGGGTGCTTTCAATAAAGTATTTGGGGAAATCATCCTCTAGGCTATATTAACATTCACCCGTGTGTTCTCTTCTCACCCAAATACATATTGGGTTGGAAACTTATGAATCTCTAGCAAAACAAATATTCCTTTCTCTGATGAACAGGTCTTGTGGTCTCAAAGCCGGACCTGGTCACCTTTCTGGAGCAAATGAAGACTCCCTGGGATGTAAGGAGAACGGACACAACAGCCACATACTCAGGTAGGTGTGAATGGATGGACTGATGACTCAGGTGAGAGGTCCAAGGAGCAGTGAGGAAGTCAGCCTTTGTCCTATGGCTTGGGAAGACGTGCTCCAGTGGAAATGATTTTGGAGAACTCTGGGTTCATTTCTGTTGCTGTCATAGACGGACATTGCCTGGCTCCTTCTGCCTCTCAATCGTTCATGAATTCAGCTCCATGATTACTTTTCTCATCCACAGTGAGAATTCAAATTCTCTTCTTGGCTTGTGACAACTTGCATGGGTTGGCTGCTCTTTAATTTCTTGGGGATCCTATGAAAACTGCCATTGATGAATAAATATAAGATGCTCTTTTTAAAGTTTGTTTCTACCTCTAGAAAGAAATGTGTGAGTGGAATTGTAAACAAACTATCAATACTCTAGGAATATTGGAGACAGAATTTATTTTCTGATTTATATTTTCTAAAAGACTGGAAGCTACAAATATGACCTTATACATTTTAAACTCATTTCAGTGTATAAAGCAAAACTTCCATAAAATGAGAGAATGCAAATCTCTGAGTTACACCAATGTTTCACTTTTCGTTATGTGAACTCATTTTAAATATCTGAAGTGCATTTGCCACAATTCCTCAATGGTAAAATACTCTAATGTATTCAATTAACTCAAAGATTTTTTAAATAAATTGGCAAAATAGTTTAGAACATTTTCCACCGTATTTCTAATGGTTGTTTGAAACTATTAACATTTTAGATCATATAAAGAAGTCCTTTTAAGTCCTTTACATCCTTATTGGATTTAAATCCTTATTGTTTTACAATGTTGTGCTCTTGTACAGCAAAGAGAATGAAGTACACGTATAAATAGCCACTGTTTGTTAGATTTCCTTCCATTTGGGTCTCCGCAGGGAACTGAGTAGAGTTCTCTGTGATCCCAACACATTTTTAAAAATCTCACTTCTTATTTAATTGCTTAAGGCTTTATTATCTTGTTTCTTATCAGCTGCCCCAGACTTTATTAATTTATCTCATTTGTTATCAGTTTCCTATGGCCCTCAGTTTCTAATTAGTTGTATGTCAATATCATTTATGATTTTTAGATACAAACATCTAATAGAATGTGTTCCAATAAAACACAAGTGGTAAGAAGTGGATTAAAGAATTGGAAGGCACCTAGTACTTCTGAAAATGTTTGGTGTCTCCATTTAAGACGACTTAGGGCAAAAGGTAATCATTAGACTGCGTGTCTCCGCTTCATTGAGTGGTTCTTGTAGCTTATTATTTTGCCCCTTCCTCTGCTCCACACTCTTTGTCCCCTGGTTTTATTACGTTTTCTGTGTGTGGTCTCTGCCCTGAAGGCTGCAGGATCCTAGTTCCTCTTGTTTCTTGTGCCTGCCCTTTAGGGGCTCAGTTTGGTCCTGAGGTTTGTGCCCTGATCCCCTTGATGGGCACTTGATTGCTGTAACCGAGCCTGCCCTGGATATTGAGGGGTGCTTCCCCATCGCTCTGTGGCTGTCACTGCCCTGTCTGTGGTGGGTCTGCGCCCTGGTTGGCGGAACAGAGCCCCCAGATCTGTTTCTTCGCTGTGATCCTGATCTGTGTGGAGGCAGGTGGGATTGGAGCACACCCCTGGGAGAGAAGCCCCTGAGGATTGCTGCTCTGGGGATGTTCCCCTTGGGATGTGCTCTGTGCGTCACTTTCACCCATTGGGTGAGTCTCGTGTGACCCTGGTTGGCCCTGATCTTGGCCCCACCTCACCCATGGGTATGCCGGCACACGGCCCTGGGGTCTCTCAGATGTTGTTCTCCCCGGGTCACCAGCATAGATCCCCTGAACTCAGGGCCTAGGTCCCAGGTGCTGTGGTGCTGTGGGGGCAGCTCAGACCCCGGCCTGGCCCCGTCCCCTCGTGTCCGAGCCCACAAAGTCTACAGTTGCTAAAGCCACACCTGCTGTGACTGGGGGCGTCCCCCTTGTCCTTCAGATGCTCTGCAGGGGCTGAGCTGACAAAGCCGGTTGCCTGTGTAAAAGCGCGGTTAGTGCAGCTGCGAGCAGAGACCTCAGCTTTTCTTCCTTAACCCTGGGGCTCAGCCGTGCTTTCAGCTCCATCTGAGCATGTGACCCACCCACAGGTGTCTGCTCCAGAGGCTGCCCCAGGGCACAGGGGTCTGCTGACGGGGGAGGAGGGGCATGGGGGAGGCCGTGGCTGGGCCTCAATAGAGCCCACCCGAGTGGTGGTCCTCCCTACTGCCAGGGATGAGGGGCCAGCACGGGGGAGAGAGGCTGCGGTGGGGTTCTTCCCTTTGGGCCTCAGTCAACAATGGCGCTCTGCGCTTTGGTGGTGCAGGCTTCTCCACAAGCGTCCCATTTGCAGAGCTCCTCCCTCCCTCCCGTCCCCTCAGGATGTCTCCTCATGGCCAACCGCAGTCCTCTGCCTGGGTCTGCTCCGCAAAGCCCACGTTCCAGCACCCAGCCCTTGTCTGCAGTGGTGGACACCCTTGAGGTGGACACCCTCTCAGGCTGGGTGGGCAGGGCAAGGGTCAGCACCCCATCTGCAGCTCTCACTCCCCTCTGCCACACGCGGGTTGCCATGTTCTCTTCCACAGAGAATGAGGCTCTCCTTCTGTCCAAACTGGGCTCCCCCATGAGGGGCTCCCCCGGATGTGGACACCTCTTCTCTCTTCAGATCCCCCCAAGCTTACAGGTCCCATCCCAGTTGCTCTCCTCTTCCTTCTCCTTCTTCTTTTTTGGTCCTACTTGGCTCACCAGGAATCTTTCTTGTCCTTTTAGGTGGTGTAGGTTCTTTGCTAGTGTTCACAGGGCGCTCTGTGAGAGTTCTTCCAATTCTGAGGTATTCTTGATGCATTTGTGGAGAGAGATGAACTCCAATCTGCCTAATCCTCTGGCATCTTGATCCTTGGGTCCCCATTTTCTCTAAATCTTCAAGGATATTCACTGAGAATAGTAGATAAGAAAGCTTCTATTTGGTATCTTTTAGGTCTGTTTTCTCACAACACCCATGGTTTGATGTCAAAGAATCCAAGGTTTGAAAATTTAATGCAAAAAGCAAACCTATATGAAAGAGCTCCCCTCGGAAATGACCATTTAACCAAAGACTGGGGACATACAAGGGTATGTGACAGACTGAGAGGATGTTTATATGGACATAAAGAAATTGAGACCGCTTCACATACTGTGGACATGACTGCCAGAAGAAATGAGCACTGGGAGTCAAATTGGGGAAAGCACCCGATTCAGTCATCACCGTCTGCCGCGCAGTGTATCTTTGTAAGCAATGACTCACATCAGTTTTTGAAACACACACGTTCCCTGAGGGGAAATGTGGAAAATCTGGAAAGTCATCCAGTGTCTATTCCAAATGTTCGTTCAGACCACTCTGAACATAGACTTCGATTACACATACATTCAACCACGTCTGAAAAGGAGAAGTTTACAAATGATGGGGAAAACTCACAATATAATCAACTTGAGGGGTCTGTGAGCAACGGGTCATTATTCTTCCACCAACAGACAGGTTCTCTCCAATCCAAAATGTGTAATGTTGATAATAATGGAGGAGACTTAATTCAGCCATCACTGTTTGATACATATCATGATAGGGTTAATATAAAACAACTTTTCATGTGTAATAACACGAGTCAGGCCTTAAGTAGGAGCTCCAACCCCAATAGTTTCCAGAGTATTTATGATGGAGCAAGAAACTGTTCATACAATGACAGTGGGTATAACATTGAACAAGACTCTGATCTTAGGAAACATCAGGCACCTCAATCTTCAGATAAGGATTCTAAAAGTAATACATGCAGGAATATCTTTTATCAAGCATCAGGTCTTTCACTAAATAAGAGTACACATACTGGAGAGAAGACTTACAATTGTAGTGAATATGATGTGTCTAATCTGTCTTCAGAACTTATTCAACAGCAGAGTATTCAGAATCCACAGAAAAACTACAAGTGTAAGAAATGTGAGAAAGTCTTTACTAACGCACTCAACCTATGTAAACATAGGGAAATTCATACAGGATGGAATACTTTCACATGTACAGAATGTGACAAATCATTTAATCAGAGTTCAAAACTTAGTCAACATCAGCGAATCCATATTGGCCAGAAGCCTTATAAATGTAAGGAATGTGGTGAAGGCTTTAGCCAGCACTCAAGTCTTACTTACCATCAGAGAGTCCATACACGGGAGAAGTCTTCTAAATGTAAGGATTGTGGCAAAGCCTTTAAACAGTGCTCATGTCTTCATAAACATCAGGTAATTCATGCTGGAGAGAAACCTTGTAAATGTCAAGAATGTGGAAAAGCTTTCAGTCAATACGCAACTCTTATTAAACACCAGCGAATTCATACTGGAGGGAAGCCTTATAAATGTAAGGATTGTGGCAAAGGCTTTATTCAACGCAAAGGTCTTACTTGCCATCAGAGAACTCACACTGCAGAAAAACCATATAAATGTCAAGAATGTGGAAAAGCTTTCAGTCAATATGCAACTCGTAATAAACACCAGCGAATTCATACTGGAGAGAAGCCTTATAAATGTAAAGATTGTGGCAAAGGCTTTATTCAACGCAAAGGTCTTACTTGCCATCAGAGAATTCACACTCGAGAGAAACCTTATAAATGTCAAGAATGTGGAAAAGCTTTCAGTCAATACGCAACTCTTATTAAACACCAGCGAATTCATACTGGAGAGAAGCCATATAAATGTAAGGATTGTGGCAAAGGCTTTATTCAACGCAAAGGTCTTACTTGCCGTCAGAGAATTCACACTGGAGAGAAACCATATAAATGTCAAGAATGTGGAAAAGCTTTCAGTCAATATGCAACTCGTAATAAACACCAGCGAATTCATACTGGAGAGAAGCCTTATAAATGTAAGGATTGTGGCAAAGACTTTAGCCAGGCCTCAGGCCTTATGTACCATCAGAGAGTTCACACTGGAGAGAAGCCTTATAAATGTAAGGATTGTGGCAAAGACTTTAGCCGGGGCTCAGACCTCATGTCCCATCAGAGAGTTCATACTGGAGAGAAGCCTTATAAATGTAAGGATTGTGGCAAAGACTTTAGCCAGGGCTCAGGCCTTATGTACCATCAGAGAATTCATACTGGAGAGAAGCCTTATAAATGTAAGGATTGTGGCAAAGACTTTAGCCAGGGCTCAGGCCTTATGTACCATCAGAGAATTCATACTGGAGAGAAGCCTTATAAATGTAAGGATTGTGGCAAAGGCTTTAGCTGGCACTCAGGTCTTACTTGCCATCAGAGAATTCACACTGGAGAGAAACCTTATAAATGTCAAAAATGTGGAAAAGCTTTCAGTCAACGCTCTACTCTCACTCAACACCAGAGAATTCATACTGGAGAGAAGCCTTATAAATGTCAGGATTGTGGCAAAGACTTTAGGCGCTGCGCCGGTCTTACTCGCCATCAGAGAATTCACACTGGAGGGAAAACTTGTAAAAAAGGTGGTAAAGTTTTCAGTCACTATGCAACTCTTATTTAACATGAGCGAATTCATACTGAAGAGGAGCCTTATAAATGTAAGGACTGTGACATAGACTTTAACCCAGCACATTGGTTTTACTTACCATCAGATAATTCATACTGAAGGAATTCTCATAAATGTAAAGAAACCTGCAAAGGCTTTAATCAGAGCTCTCATCTCACTGGACATCAGAGAGCATGTCCTGGAGGGAAACCCTAGTAATGAAGTAAGACATGGAAGAGGTTTGTCCTGAATATACAGTTCAGGAAACCCAAGACTGTTTATATAAGAATGATACGGAATGACGTAAAGAAAATATAAATAAGTATTTACAAAAAATCAAACCTAAATAAATATCAGGAAATGCATACTAGAAAGTATTTCATAAACCCTGTTTTCTGACGTTCCTCTTAGGGAGAAATATTGTAGATAGTGATTCATAGTTAAAATAGACAGAAAGTTGATAGGTTAGTATGGATCACAAGATGAAGAGGTGATGTTCAGCCATGTACAGTTACTAGCTATGTATGTTTGTTGATGTTGAAACGATTTGTGATTATTTGAAAACCAAAATGAATGTAACTGAATTCTCAAATTACTCCATGCTACACTTCATTTCTAGTGTGCATGCAAAGTTATGTTTTTGATGGTTGGTACCTCAAAGATGAGAGAAGCCCTTCTTTCTAGGAAGAAAACATTTATAATTTTCTCCATTATAAGATTAAGGACACAGGAATGTAACATGTGCAGTGAACATCTAAATGGTGGTGTTTGTCATTCATGTCACACATCCCTGTAAGTCACCGTGATATAAGTGTTCAGGGAATAATTCCACAGATTAAAGTACATTTTCAATGTACATTTTCAATAGTTATGTCACTTGCTTTTAAAGTAAAGTACAAAGACAGTTCACTAAAATCTTGATGTATTTTATAATATCAACAGAAGTCATGAATATCAGTAGCCATGTTTCAGTTAAAGACATCTCTGCTACCCTAGAAATGTAGGGAAAATCCTTCCCAGAAAAATCATGTAATTATTGTATGTCTTCTTAAATGATTAGCCTCCCTTTTGTAACCGTAGAAATCACAGTTCTCAGATCATTGTATCAGAGGTATATTATCATTGTTCATGCTTATAATCTGTATTTTAACCGAAGTTACATAGTGGAGTGTAAAAGGTTTTATTCTGTGTGTGATAAGCATACATGTTAAGCAATAAAACTGAATGGTTTCTTGTGTAAATGTTGGTGTGTAATGAATGAAGTGTTAGCCTAGCAATTGAAGGTTGCAGGAAAGAATACCTAACGAGAAACTCTTCAGTAGCATAGAAGGGTGAAGTCTGTAACAATTAGTTTCCTTCCTGCCCTTAAGTTTCAAATCATTAGATCATGTATTTCCCATCATTTCTCCATTGTACTTTTCCCCCTCTCTGTAACCGCAGGGACATATTGACGGTTCTAATAAGAAGGATCATACAGAGTACTGTTGAGAGCTCCCCTGAACTGCTCCATGCTGTTGCTGCCTCAGCGTCTGTCTGGGGAGCAGGCAGCCTGCAGGTCCTGTGAGCACTTGCACCAGAAGACCCCCTTCCTTGAGACCAGCAGGCTTGCTGAACCCCAGTGCCTATTCACAGGCTCCCCTTCAATGCCACCCTCACAGAGCCACCAAAATCCTGCTCCTCTTGGTTTGAATGGACCCATCCACACTCAGCCTGGGGAGCCCACAGCACTTAGCCCAGGGCCTCTTATAAAATCCTGAACCCCAATTACTGCCTCTTTCTCTGCTCACTTCTATCCTTGACCTCACTCAGAGCTTGCTGTGAATTCTCTGAGGACCTAGAGTCATGAACTCACCTGCTTCAGTTGTCCTTTGTTCTTCTATTGAGCTAAGTAAGACTTTTCATGGGCTCATTTAAGCAAATGTAAATTTAACATTCATCACAAGAATACTTAAAAGTCATAATGGTAAAGTTCTGAACTAAGATTTGTAAAATCTAACCCTATTTCTTAGCATATGTTTTTGTAAGGCTTAAAGGAACTGTTTTCTCATGGCTATGACATACGCAATGCCATATATAAATATCTGAAAGTATATATGTTATATAATTTATATAGCATACATTGAACACAATAAATAAATATCTGAAAGTATAAACACTAGCAGTGAGAAATACAAGGAACATGTAAGTGTGTGTGTATTAGTACACATTTACTTAAAGAATTGAGGAATGCTAGACCACAACTGCTCATTTCAGAATTGCAGATGATTCACTAAAAACTGCAAATCTTATAAATTTGTCAGCTAATCTATTCTGTCTACAATTCTGGGAATTCATTTCCTTAAATGTCAGGAGGTTACATTTTTTAAGGAACTTCCACACTGTCCTCCCAAGTGACTGCATCAGCTTACATTCCCTCCAGCCATTCAGGAGGTTCCCTGATCTCCAAGCCTCTTCCACGTTTATGACATTATTAGTGGGCTTTTTGCTATTCTGACTGGCATGAGGTGATAGGTCACTGTAGTTTTGTTCTGCATTTCTTATTATTTAGCGATGGTGAGCATGTTTCTTTTGTGTCTTGCCCATGGAAAAGAGCAAGTTGCCCCACCCAGCCTCAGCACCTGTGGGGCACAGGCTTAGTCTCCCCACAGCACGTGGAGTGTTCCTGGGCCAGGGATGATGCTCAAGGGCCCCACACTGTCAGGGGGATTCTTCAGCACAGGGTTATCAGTCTGTTTGTTTATGTTTGAGATGTATATAAATTGGAATTTATATTGAGATGTATATAAATTGAGATGTATATAAATTTACAATGTTGTGTTAGATTCCGCTGGACAACTTAATCAATCCCCATAGGTATATGTACACCCACTCTCTCTTGAACTTCCCACGGTCTCCGTCTCCCCCCTCTAGCCATCACAGAGCCCTGCGCTGAGCTCTCTGTGCTATGCAGCAGCTTCCCACTTGCTACCTATTTTATACATTGCGGTGAATATATGCCGAGGCTCTTCTCTCAATTGGGCCCCCTCTCATTCTCCCACGGTGTCCACAGGTCTAATGTCTATATTTGTGAAAATATTGTATTAACATATATATATATATATATAATCTAGAAAATATTATTGATGATCCTATATAATGAGCAGGACTAGAGCTGGAGACATAGATATTAAGCATTTTTATATTAAGTTTTCAAGGTATAAAATACATGGACAATAATTCCATGCATTTTTTTAAGTGAAAGGAGCCCATCTGAAAATGCCACAAGAAGTCGGATTTTTACAACATGCTTCTGTTAGGGGAAGCACCCTGATTGAAACCACCCACCCTGGCCAGGCACCATAATAACCGTTTGCATGAGTTGTTTCATGACAAGAGATCCTGATAAGGAATACGGAACTAATAAGCCACTGCCAACCGGATGAGTTCAGGAAAGGTCACAAGGAAACACTGCGTGTCTGTCCACTTCCCAGAATCCCTCTAGCTAGCATCCATCTTGGCTGAGCGATGCGTGCGCCACCAGGAAAGGCTCTGAATTAGAATGATTGGCCAAAGACCACCCGGAAACTAATCCCATCACCATAAAATGCAAGACTGCGAGCCACACGATAGAGCAGTTCTGCTGGGTTCCCTTACCTACTGCTCTCCCCCCTGGTGCACTTTCCCAATAAAGTCTCTTGCTTTGTCAGCACATGTGTCTCCTCAGACAATTTTTTTCTGAGTGTTAGACAAGAGCCCAGTTTCGGGCCCTGGAAGGGGTCCCCATTCCTGCAACAGTTCTGGGCTTGGTCTCTCTAATGTGAAAAGAAAGCGAACTCTCCGGGTGGTCTGCAAAGAGAGTGGGGAAAGTGAGCACCAAACCCACGATGTGATTAGCATATCAGCTTAATCTTGGTTACCCACTACAGCTGAGGGACAGAGGAAGCCAGAAAAGAGCTCAGAAAAGGGAGAGAGAAAGAAGACGTTCTCTTCTTTTTCACGGCAGCAGCTGAAAGTGAAAGAGCTGTGTGGATGCCTTTAAAGGTATTTTCTCAGCCTGTATGCGAGTTTGGGATATAATATCCCCAAAGAAGACGCAGAGCAGGAGGAAGAAGACGAGGAGATGGCAGCTTCTCAGGTGAACGTCCTGTCCCGGGTCGGGGGCTGTGTCTGCGTTTCCTCCTGAAAGGGCTGGGCTGAGAAGCTGCACACCTTTACGCTCTGATTCTAGTGTTTCTCTCTGGCGGTTTGTTGTTGTCAATGTCTTCTTTTTCCTTTATTTCTTATCATGGTGAAGACCGGCTCTTAGCCTGCTTCTCCCTTGTGTCCCACGGTCTTTTCTTCATTCTATCCTTGCTTTCTGTAGAGCATGATGAATTCTCAGGATGAATTAGTGACTTTCCTTTTGTGAGAAATGAACACGGGAATTCACTGGTATCTGAGATTCCCATTGGAATGTGGTTCATGTTGGCATCCTAGGGAAGTAGGGATATGCCGTGATGAGTTTACATGTAGATGCAATTCAGTTCTGTAGAACAGGAGTTAAAAAAAAAAAAAAAAAATGCCCTTATAAATAGAATGAACTCAGCAGTCCAGAATTTCTCAGAAAATTTTTAGAAATAAAAAAAGTACCAGAGGCCATCCTCTGTTTCAATAAGAAAAACTTACTATGACATGTACTATTAGGTTACAGATCATGGGAGGTATATATGAACTGCAAATTGCATAAAACTAATATTTTTCATAATAGATTAAGATCATGCTTTTCATAATATTGCCAAAATGCTTGGCAGGGATAATACATTTTTCCATGTACTTCTTACCCCATGGCCTGGGATGTTCACTAGTTCAGGTGCTTCTGTGAGAATCCCATGCTATGAGATTCTTTTTTTTTTTTTTTTTTTTCCTGCCTTCACAAAGGGGTATTGGAAAGAAAAAGTGAGGGATATGGGCAACTGTCACATTTAGTGGGGAAACTCTGTATCATCTTGGTTTCTCTTTGCTTTGAACGATGAATACTGTTGGCTAAGAAAGATGCACAACTTGAGAATTGTGAGTTAAGTTTTATTTGGAGCAAAATGAACACAGGAGCCCAGGAGACAGCACCTCAGGTAACTCTGAGAAACTGCTCCAAGAGGCGGTGGGGGAAGGTGGGTGTACAAGATTCAGTGCAGTCAAGCGCTAACTTGACAAAAAGCATTTCTGCCAGTCATGAGCAACTGATGTCACCGTTGAGTGATTTGGTGCTTTTCTAGATATGAAGGGGCTTCCCTGATGACTCAGATGCTAAATGCGGGAGACCTGGGTTTGATCCATAGGTTCAGAAGATCCCCTGGAGGAGGGCATGGCAACCCACTCTGGTATTCTTGCCTAGAGAATCCCCATAAACAGAGGAGCCTGGTGGGCTACAGTCCATGGGGTCACAAAGTGTTGGATACAACTGAGTGACTAAGCCCAGCACACACAGATATGAAGAGATGCAAGGATTGGAATCCTGAAATCAGTTCCTGCAAATAGCTAACTCTCTTCAGACGAGTTCCACCAGATTCCCTGGAGCACAGAGTGCTTGAATCCAACCTGAAGTCCCTCAGGGGAGGTTGAACATCAACAGTTTCAGCACCAGAAGGTTCATTCTTCACAGAGGCAGATGGCAAACGTCCTTGTTGTTGTTGTTCAGTTGCTGGCAATGTTCTTGGCAAGTGTCAGTTTCTCATCGACAATACTCACATGTGTTTACTAGAGATGCTGGGTTTTGGGAGTGGGGGTTTCCATCACTCAAGCCCAGGTCTGATCATTTCCAGTAAATGCATGCTCACATCACAGACAAAGTTTCATCCTCTTTCTGCATTTTCCAAAATGTTTACAAGAACCCTATTAGTGGTAATCTATGTTCAACTGTTCAGTTTTAAAATATAGCTAAATGGAAGCAATACAGACTGTCAGGAAATTTAAAAATTCAGAACCAGAGCTCCACTTTATTTTATATTGTTGTGTATGTCTGCACACTATTTTAATTTTTAAAAATTAAAATAATATCATCCTGAAATATTTATGTACATTTTTAGTCAGTTAAAAATGTTCCTGATTTCATTGACATGACACTTTTTCTCTATTACTGAGTATATAGTCCCATTGTAGTATATCTCTAGATGCATAAACATGTTAATAAGATTATATCGATTTTTTTCTTGTTCTTCTTTATTAAGATCCCCTGGAGAAGGGAATGGCTACCCATTCCAGTATTCTTGCCTGGAGAATCCCATGGACAGAGGAGCCTGGCAGGCTACAGTCCTTGGGGTGCAAAGAATAGGAACACTTTTCTTGCTTTTAGTATTATTTAGGAATACAGAAATGTCGGTAAACTTTCCGTACAGTTGTCTCTGTATATTTGTCTGTGTTTTATTAAAGTCTAGAGTCCATAAACTGATGTAAAGTTTCAGATCTGCCATTTAAAGAATGTTTGTTAAAATACTTTTGAAAAGAAGCAACAGCAGCATAATTGATTTTAAATTATTTCTGTTGCACATTCAAGACTCTGTAAAACTGTCAGAAAGATATATAGCAGATGCTAAATAGATAAAATGATTCTTGCCACCAAGGTTTGTATCCTATGAGACCTATAAAATCTGTAGAACACTTAAAGTTCTAAGTTAAGTATGAATTCTTTCCTTACTATTCTACTTCATAGCTGTTCAAAATGGTCATTCATGAAGGAGAATTTTCAACATTACTAGTTCGAATAAGCTTGTTAAAAATGTGGCGCATTGGGCCCACTCCATCACGTTTGGATTGGAATGTGCTTTTTAAAAGTATTTCCGGTGTTCTTTTTTTGATAGTTCATCCTGTGTCACATAAGTACCACACTCAAAAATAAATATGCCAATATTTATTGTATAGTTCCTGATTATTTTATAATTCCTCTTCCAAGTCATAATAGCTCCTGTAGTAGTTCGTGGATCACATCTCATCCTCTTTCCTTGGGGTTAAAAATACAGCGAAAATATTACTGTGTAAAAATTATATTCTGTGTAATAGCAGGCACTCTCCTAAAGGAAAACCAGGTGGCTAAACTTGCTGTTTCCATCATGGGTCACATTAGGAAGACTTCCCACCGCCACATGGCATCTATACTTTGTATTTCAGGGACAGTTGACATTCCGGGATGTGGCCATAGACTTCACTCAGGAGGAGTGGGAATGCCTGGACCTCGGTCAGCGGGCATTTACACAGACGCGATGTTAGAGAACTACGGGAACCTGGCCTCCTTGGGTGAGGATAACTGCCTTCCAGAATCCTTTTTCTGTCCACTGGGTTTTGGTTCCTTTATTTCTAGACTCTCTTCTGAAATTTTCTGCTTCCCACAATAGTTTCAGATCTCTGCTTTCTAGGGGAAAATGGCTATCTGTGAGTTTAGAGAGAAGGGCTTCATGACGATTCATTATGCCTGTAACCGTCTTCTTCCTTGATGTGCTCTGCCTGCTTCATTCTAGGCTAGCGGTAATTGTATAAGTTCTGTGGTATTAAATAGTTGCACCCTCTCTTAATTTCACACTTACACACTTACTTTTGCCTTAGCGGTAGGTGACCAAAATCTCAGGATTTGATTGTCATGTATTTGTTAGTGTTGTAGAGGTGCTTTGAATAAAGTATTTGGGGAAATCATTTTCTAGGCTGTATTAACATTCTCTCATGCATTGTCGTCTCACCTGAATACATATAGGATTGGACACGGATGAATCTCTAAGAACACAAATATTCCTTTCTCTGATGAACAGGACTTGTAGTCTCTGGGCTGAATCTGGTCACCTTTCTGGAGCAACTGCACGATCCCAGGAGTATAAGGAGAGCGGAGACAGCAGCCATATACCCAGGTAGGAATGAATGGATGGAGATGATGAGTCAGATGAGAGGTCCAAGGAGCAGCGAGGAAGTCATCCTTCCCTAGGTGGTTTTGGAAGACCTGCTTCAATGGGAATGATTTTGGAAAACCTGGGTTTGTGTCCACTGCTGTCATAGAAATGTATCACTTGCCTATTCTGTCTCTTAAATCATTCATAAATTCCTCTCCAGTGGTTACTTTTCTCCATCATAGTGTGAACTAAAAGTCTCCTCTTGGCTGCTTACAAACTGCATTCATTGGTTGCTCTTCTATTTCTTGGGGATCCTAGGAAAACTGTGTCCATTTCTGAGTAACTGTATGACAGCCCTTTTAGAGTTTCTACCTCCAGACAAAAATGTGTGAATGAAGTGGTAGACACACTGCTGAACTTCTAGGAAAACTGGGGACGGGTTTTGTTTTCTCATTTATGGCTTCCTATCCACTGGGAGCTAGAGATAGGACCTTCTAAATAAATTTCAAATCCAAGTAATTTTTTCACTGCAGGTTTCAAGCAAAACCTGTCAAAAATCAAAGAATGCACATCTCAGGTTTACTTCAAAGTTTCTCTTTTCCTTATATGAATTCACATGAAATATCTTAAGTGTATTTGGCCCCATTTTGAAATGCTAAGCTACTTTAATATATTCAATTACCTCACAGAATTTTAAAATAATTGGCATAAAACTTAGCATATTTTCCACACATATTATTAATGGTTTATTCAAACTATAAGAATTTCTAGATTATATAAAGGAAAAAGTTTTTAAAGTTCTAATTGGAATACCCCTGTTTTACAATGTTGTACTACTGTACACCGAAAAGAATCAATTATACCCGTCAGTTCATTCAGTCTCTCAGTCGTGTCCCATTCTTTGCAAACCCATTGACTGCAGCACCCCAGGCTTCTCTGTCCATCACCAACACCTGGAGCCTGGTCAAACTCATGTCCATCAAGTCCGTGATGCATACAACCATCTCATCCTCTGTCGTCCCCTTCTCCGCCTGCCCTCAGTTTTTCCCAGCATCAGGGTGTTATCCAATGAGTCAGTGCTTTGCATGAGATGGCCTAATTATTGGATCCTCAGCATTAAGTCCTTCCAATGAATGCTCAGGACTGATTTCCTTTAGGATGTAGTGGTGTGATCTCCTTGCAGTCCAAGGGACTCAAGAGTCTTCTCCAACACCTTAGTTCAAAAACATCACGTTTTCAGGACTTAACTTTCTTTATGGTCCAAGTCACATTCATACATGACTAGTGGAAAAACCATAGCTTTGATTAGACTAACATTTGTCAGCAAATTAACGTCTCTGCTTTTTAATATGCTGCCTAGGTTGCTCTTAGTTTTCCTTCCAGGGAGCAAGCATCTTTTAATTTCATGGCTGCAGTCACAATCTACAGTATTTTTGGAACCCCAAAAAATTAAGTCTGTCACTGTTTCCATTGTTTGCGCACCTATTGGCCATGAAGTGATGGGACTGGATGCCATGATCTTGTTTTTTTCAATCCTGAGTTGAGGCCAGCTTTTCACTTGCCTCTTTCAGTTTCTTCAGGGGACTCCTCAGTTTCTCTTTGCTTTCTGCCCTTTGGATGGTGTCGCCTGTATATCTGAGGTATTTGATATTTCTCTCTGCATCTTGATTCCAGCTTGTGCTTCTTCCAGCCCACCATTTAGCATGATGAAATGTCAAAGATGGAAGTGAAAGTTGCTCAGTCATGTCTGACTCTTTGCGGCCCCACAGACTATACCATCTATGCAATTCTCTAGGCCAGAATACTGGAGTGGGGAGCCTTTCCCGTCTCCAGGGAATCTTCCCAACTAAGGACTCCTGCATGATGTACTCTGCATATAAGTTAAATAAGCAGGGTGACAATATACAATCTTGACATAATGCTTTCCGAATTTGGAACCAGTCCGTTATTCCATGTCTGGTTCTAACTCTCATTTCTTGACCTGCACACAGATTTCTCAGGAGATGGGTAAGGTGGTCTGGTATCCCCATCTCTTTAAGAATTTTCGAGAGTTTGTTGTGATCCACACGTTCTAAGGCATTGGCATAGTCAACAAAGCCAAAGCAGATGTTTTTCTGGAACTCTCTTGCTTTTTCAGTGATCCAAGGAATGTTGACACTTTGTTCTCTGGTTCCTCTGTCTTTTTGAAATACAGCTTGAAAGTCTGGAAGTTCTCAGTTCACATTCTGCTGAAGCCTTGCTTGGAGAATTTTGAGACTTTCTTTGCTAGCATTTGAAATGAGTGCAATTGTGCGGTCATTTTAAGAAATTTTGGCATTGCCTTTCTTCAAGATTAGAATGAAAACTGACCTTTTCCAGTCCTGTGGCCACTGCTGAGTTTTCCAAATTTGCTGGCATGTTGAGTGCAGCACTTTCACAACATCATCTTTAAGATTTGAAATGGCTCAACTGGAATTCCATCGCCTCCACTAGCTCTGCTGGTATTGATGCTTCCTAGGCCCACTTGATTTCAGACTACAGGATGTGTGTGTCTAGGTGAGTGATCACACCATCCTGGTTATCACGGTCATTAGGATATTATGTATAGCTCTTCCATTTATTCCTGACACCTTTTGTTAAAGTCTTCTGCTTCTGTTAGGTCCATGCCATTTCTGTCCTTTATTGTGCCCATTTTTGAATGAAATATTCCCCTGTTATCTTTAATTTTCTTGAAGAGATCTCTAGTCTTTGCCATTCTACTGATCTCCTTCCCATTTAGGTCTCCACAGAGCAATGAGTATAATTCCCAGTGTTTCAAGCATATTTTCAAAAGTCTCTCTTTCTTAAGAACTAGTAGTTATATTAAGATTATCTTACCTGTAATCAGTTTTCTAGATATTGTCCTATGTGTCTTCAGCATCTGATTAGTTATCTGTCAATATCATTTATTATTTTCACATTGAAACATCTAATAGAACATTTTCAGAAACATGTGTGACAAGAAGTGGACTAAAGCATTATTAGGCAGCTAGGATTTGTGAAAATGTTTGGTGTCTCCACTTCAGATGACTAAAAGCGAGAAGTCATCCTTAGGTTGCCCATTTCCTCTTCATTTAGTGCTTCCTGTAGGTTCTTAGCCTGCTTCTCCCTCTGTCACACATTCCTTTGCCATCTCATTTTGTCCAGTTTTCTGCTTGTAGTCTCTGTTTTGAAGGCTACGGGCACCTCGTTAGTCATCTTTCTGGTGCCTGCACTTGGTGCGTGAGATTGGTCCAGAGATTTGTGCTCTGCTCTGTGATGGTTCAGGATTCCTCCACAAGCATCCCGTTTACAGAGCCCTCCCTCACTCCCGTCCCCTCAGGATGTCTCCTCACTGCCAACCGCAGGCCTCTGCCTGGGTCTGCTTTCTGAACCCCACAATTCGGCACCCAGCCCTTGTCTGCAGCGGTGGGCATGCCTCTCAGGCTGGGTGGGCAGGGCAGGGGTCAGGCCCCCGTGTGCAGGTCTCACCCTGTCCTGCTGCCACACACGGGTTGCCATGTTCTCTCCCACAGAGAATGAGGCTCTCCTCCTGTCCAAACTGAGTCCCCGACGAGGGGCTTCCCCGGATGTGGAGACCGCTCCTCACTTTCATGTCCCCCCAGGGCTGCAGGCCCCATCCCACTTCCTCTCCTCTTCCTTTTCCTTCTTCTCCCACTTCCTCTCCTCTTCCTTTTCCTTCTTCTTTCTCTTGTCCTACCTGGCTCATCAGGAATGTATCTGTCCTCGTAGATTGCCAAGGGCCTCTGCTAGTGTCCATCTGGGCTCTGTGAGAAGTGTTCCGTTTCTGATATATTCTTCATGTGCTTGTGGAGAGAGATCTTCTGGCATCTTGATCCTTCTGTCTCTATTTTATTTTTAAACTAGTGAAAGGTTCATCAATTTTCTGTAAACCTTTAAGGATGTTCACTGAGAATAGTAGGCAAAATTACTTGTGATTTGATATCTTCCAGCTATCTCTCCATAAGACACCAGGATTTGATGCCAAAGAAACCAAGGATAGAAGATTTGTTTCCAGAAGCAAACCTAGAAATATATGAAAGATTTCACCTCAGAAACTTTAATTTAATAAAACACTGGGAATATACAAGCGCATATAAAGACAGAGAAAATGTTTATATGGACATAAAGAAATTGAGACAGTTACACATAATGCTAACAATAATGCAAAAAGAAAAGAGCAACATGAGTCAAATTGGGGAAGACACCAATTTCAGTCTTCAACATCTGCTGAGAAGTGTTAGTTTTTAAAAAAGGTTTACATCAACTTTTGAAACATACATGTTCTCTGAAAGGAAACGTGATATATTTGGAACATGATTTAGTCTCCACTGCAAATACTCATTCAAACAATTCTGAATGTAGACTTCACTTAAGCATACATTCAAGCATGTCTGAACACCTGAAATTTAAAAATGAGGGGCAAAACTCACAATATACTCAATTTGAGGGATCTGTGAGCCAGAAGTCATTATTCTTGTAGCAAATGATATTTTCTCTCCATTCCATGATGTATAATGTTGACGATAATGGAAGAGATGTAATCCAGCCAGCATTGCTCAGTACATATCATGATATGGCTAATATGGAGCAACTTTCCATGTGCAATAAAATGAGTCAAGCCTTAAATAAGAGCTCCAGCCCCAACAATTACAAGAGTATTCATGATGGTGTGAGAAGGTATTCAAGCAATGAAACTGGGTGTGAGGTTGAAGGAGACTCACACTTTATGAAACATCAGGGACCTGAATCTTCACACGGGGATTCTAAAAGTAGTAAGTGTAGAACTACCTTTTATCAGATATCAGGTCTTTCTCTGAAGAAGAGTATTCATCCTGGAGAGAAGACTTATAATTGTAGTCAATACTGTAAAGCTTCTAATCAGTCTTCAGAACTTGTTCAACAGCGGACTATTCAGAAGCCACAGAAAGAATACAAGTGTCAGATACGTGGGAAAGACTTTAGTAACTCGTCCGATCTAAGTAGACATAGGAAGTTAGTATAGGAAGAAAACCTTTCAAATGTACACAATGTGGCAAAGCATTTATCTGTCACTCACTTCTCACTCAACATCAGATTACTCACACTGGAGAGAAATGTTATAAACGTACAGAATGTGCAAAGCCTTTATTCCCAGTTCAAATCTTAGTAAACATCACCAAATTCATATGTGGGAGACACATTATAAATGTATAGAATGTGGCAAGACCTTTATGAACAGTTCTGCTCTTACTAGACATCAGCGAATTCATACTGGGGAGACCATATAAATGTACAGAATGTGGCAAAGGTTTTAAGCGGAACTCAACTCTTACTCATCATCCGTGAATTCATACTGCAGAGAAGCGTCATAAATGTAAAGGATGTGACAAAGCCTTTATCTCTTGCTCACAGCTGACTCGACATCAGCGAATTCATATTGCGCAGAGACCTTAATCATTGTGTGAGTGTGGCCAAGCCTTTATTTGGAGTTCAGCTTTAACTGCACATCATCAAATCCATACTGCTGCTGCTGCTGCTGCTAAGTCGCTTCAGTCGTGTCCGACTCTGTGCGACCCCATAGACGGCAGCCCACCAGGCTCCCCCGTCCCTGGGATTCTCCAGGCAAGAACACTGGAGTGGGTTGCCATTTCCTTCTCCACTGCATGAAAGTGAAAAGTTAAGTCGCTCAGTCTTGTCCGACTCTTAGCGACCCCATGGACTGCAGCCTACCAGGCTCCTCCATCCATGGGATTTTCCAGGCAAGAGTACTGGAGTGGGGTGCCATTGCCTTCTCCGCAAATCCATACTAGGGAGAAACGATACACATGTACAGAATGTGGCAAAGCCTTTAATCAGAAATCAGTTCTCTACACAGCTGCAAGTTCATACTGGAGAGGAACCTTGTAAATGTGCAGAATGTGGCAAAGGCTTTAGTCACAGTGGCCGTCTCTCTAAACAGCTGAGCGCACACACTGGAGAGAAACCCTAGTAAGGGAACAAGTGATGGAAGGGGTTTGTCCTAAACATACATCAGAAAACATGAGTGTTTAATACAAGAAACCTATGGAGATGGTGTAACAAATACGTAGAAAGGTATTTAATAAAAAATCAAATGTAAATAAACATAAGAGACTGCATATTAGAAAGTATTCCATCAATACTTCTTTTCTGAAGTTTCTCTGAAGGAGTATTACTGTAGGGAGTACTCCATAGTTAAAACTCACAGAAAATGGATATATTAGCATGGATTATGAGATGAAGAGTGATGGTTAGAAAGTTAGAATTATTAGCAATGTATGCTTATTTATAATGATGTGATTTGAGATTATTTGAAATGAATGCAATACAACTCTCAGATAATCCATATTATGCTTTGCTTCTAGTGTGTATGCAAACATGGGTTTTTAATGGTTTATGCTTCTAAGATTAACCTTTTTATATTGAGCTGCAACCATTTCTATCTATTCTCCATTAGACGACGAAGGATACCATAACGTAAAATGGACAATGACCATCTAAGTGGAGGTGTTTGTCATTGATGTGAAATATCCCTGGAGGTTACCATGATGCAAGTGATCATGGAATCTTTCCATGTCTTAAAGTAAGACAGAAGTTGGTTATAAGTTTTCAATAGTTATATGATTTAATTTGTAAGAACACAATCACTTTTCACTGCAATATTGATGGATCTTTATAATATAAACACAAGTCATGAATGTTACATAACAATGTTGAAACAAAGACAGCTTCTGTGATAACCCAGAGATGTATTAGAATCCGTTCCTGGAAAAGACAGGTAATTAGTGTATATCATATTGCTAAGTGTTTCCTAGGCTTTGTTTTGTAAGCCATAAAAATCAGAACCCTCACATCATTATTTCAGAAAATGAATATCTTTCTCTGTACTTTTGATGTGTATTTAATAGTGGATCATACTGTAGATTTATTTCAACTGTGTGAAGTTAACACATGACTATTAAAGAAGTGAATGGTTTGTAGTGTTTTGGTTGATGACAATGAATGAAGTATAACCCAGCAGCAACATTAAGCTCTCCCACCTTATTTAAGGTTATAGTGAAGAGACCATAACAAACTATTTGGTAGCACAGAGAGATGGCATATGTAGAAATTAGTTTACTTGCTGGTTTTATACCTCTCATAACCCCATATATTTTTCATCATTTCTGTGTTGCATCTCCTCTCCCATTTTGTAGCTACTCAGACATTGTGACGGTTCTCACAAGAAGGATCATACAGAGTACTGTTGAGAGCTCCCCTGAACTGCTCCATGCTGTTGCTGCCTCAGCGTCTGTCTGGGGAGCAGGCAGCCTGCGGTTCCTTGAACTCACACCAGCCAGTCCTGTGAGCACCTGCACTAGAAGGCCACCTTCCTCGAGATCAGCAGTCTTACTGAACCCCAGGTTCAACTTCACAGGCCCTCCATTCAGTGACACCCTCACAAAGCTCACCAGAATCCTGCTTGTCTCGATTTGAATGGAGAAATCCAACTCAGCCTAGGGAGCCCATAGAACTTCACCCATGGTCAGGTATAAAGGCTGAACCCCAAGTACGGGTGCTTCTTCTGCCTGATTCTGGCTTTGACCTCTCTCAGAAATTCCTGACCTAAATCCTCCCCTACAGAGAGGTCTCAGGTGTGGTGTGTGTGAGGAGTCGACCTCAAGGCTCCTGGATGTTGGATTGCAGGGAGAAACCTCAGAACAAGCAGGGGATTTGCTGATGACTCCTTTCATGGCCCCACTGTAGACCTGCAGATTCATAATTTCTTAGAGTGGGGACCTGAACTCCAAGGGTTTGTATTCACTGAAATGGTTCAGAAAGACTCTTTAGCCAAGTGGTTTCCATCTGGTTTCCCATCAGGATCACGTGACCAGTGTTAGGAGATGACCTCCCCACAGAGTTATCTGTTGGTCCTGTGGAGCATCAGTGTGGTGTGTAGGAGGGGAGGCTCGGCTTAAGGACGTGGCTTCTGACCCACCTGTGAGCGCTGAGGCCTGGCTTCAGTCTGAGGAGAGGCCACAGGGTTGGTCTTACTGGATTTGGACAGGGGAAGTCAGTCACCTCACATTGTCTGTGTGAGCAGGGTGTTAGGGGCTCTCTGTGGGGAGAGAATAATCAAGAAATAAGTTCACAGGCCGGTCTCCAGGCAGGAAGTGATTGTTCCTGAATCTCTTCTGAGACAGGTCAGGATAGGTCAGTCTTCTCAGCTTTTCAAGGTCCTTCTGTCTGTAGGAGCAGTGGTTGCAGGTTAAAGAGCTGTGTGGATGCCCTCAAAGGTATTTTCTCAAAACTCGGAAATGCGTTTGCAGCATAACATCCCCAGAGAAGACAGAACAGGAGGAAGAAGAGGAAATGGCAGCTTCTCAGGTCAATATCCTGTCCTGGGTCTGGGGCTGCATCTGCTTTTCCTCCTGAAATGCCTGGAATGAGAATCTGCAAGCGTTTAGCTCTCCGCTCCTAATTTGTCTTCCTGAGCATTTCTATCATCTTAATTTTCTCCATTTCCTCTTGTAATAGTGAAGACCAGCCCTTTAGACTACTTCCTTGTGTCCCAGAGCCTTTTCTCCATTGTCTGCATCCTCACTTTCTATGGAGCATGATGAATTCTCAACGTGAGTCCACGACTTTCAACTGTTGAAAATATTCTTTTTGCGAGAGATCAGCATGGGGAGTCTCTCCTATCCTCCCTCCCACTGGGATGTGGTTTGGTGTTGGGATTTTAGGGACTTTGGGAAATGCAGTGATGACTTAGCACCTGGATGCAATATAGATATTTAAAACAGAGTCTGAAAGTGCCATGATACATAGAACCAACTCTCTTCTGCCCATGGGATTTTCCAGGCAATTCTGCAGTGGGTTGCCATTTCCTCCTCCAGGGGTTCTCTCATCCCCGACATCGGACCTGCGTCTCCAGCGTTGGCAGGCAGATTCTTTACCACAGAGCCAGCTGGGAAGCCCAGTGACTCAACTCAGTGGTCCAGAGTTTTTCAGAAAATGTTCAGAAATAAAAAGAAAACTAGGAGATGCTGTCGTTTGCATTACTAAGACTTCCTAGTTCAAATGCATTATTAGGATACTAAACAGGGGTGTATAGGTGAAATGAAATTTGCATAAAATTGACATTTTTAAATGTTAGATTCAAGTTATAATTTCCTTGTTAATTCCA
The DNA here is from genome assembly GCF_910594005.1 of Cervus elaphus. Taxonomy (NCBI): domain Eukaryota; kingdom Metazoa; phylum Chordata; class Mammalia; order Artiodactyla; family Cervidae; genus Cervus; species Cervus elaphus. The sequence continues at coordinate 63,230,827 of NC_057818.1, read as the reverse complement.
AAATGCCCAGGCAGTGATAATGCATCTTTCATGTGATCCATTTACACCATGACATCTGATGCCCACTGGTTCTGAAGATTTCTCTCTGACACCATGAGGCTATGAAGTTCATACTTCTTTCCTCTCTCTTTAAACGAGGTTGTGGAAAAAAGGAATAAGGAATGTGTGGAAACACTCATAGTTAATGGAAAAACTCGCCATCTTCTTGATTTATCTTTGCTTTAGAGAATGAACACTCACCTGTGTTGACTACAGACACCAGGTTTTGGGAGTGGTGATTTTCATTATTCAAGCCCAGGTGGGTTGTTTCCAGTACACGCCACGTGCATATCACAGACACAGTCTTCTGACCACATTTTTGTATTTTTTCAAAATATTTGGTTCTGGTGGTTTAGTCGTTAGTCATGTCTGCCTGTTGTGATTCCATGGACTGCAGCCCACCGGCTCCTCTGTCCATGGAATTTGCCAGGCAAGAATACCGGAGTGAATTGACATTTTCTTCTCCATCAAAATATTTACAACAATCATATTGGTGCTAATCTATTTTCAACTGTGGCAAAACATACAGCTCAATAGAAATGATAGGTTTTCAATAAAGAAAGGTGTCAGAACCAAAAGCTCTAACTTACCTTATACTGCTGTGTATGTTTGCATGCTAAAGGTATTTAAAATATACAAAGAATATCCTTCACAAGTAGATGTGTATATTTTAATCCATTAAAAATAATCTTCATTTCTTTAATTGACATTAATAGATTACTTTAATACTCTTAGTAGGTATATTTTAATGTATGTCTGTGTGCATGAAATGTTGAAATTATTTTTTCTTGCTTTAGTATTCTCCCCAGTGATATAGTTCTTTTTAAAAACCACACTTATTTATTTCTTTGGCTTGGTTGTGTCTTACTTGTAGCATGGAGGATCTTGGAGCCATGTGGGAGATTTTGCTGCAGCAGCAAATTTTAGTTGTGGAATGTGGGATCTAATTCTCTAACCAGGGATTGAACCCAGCCCCCTGCATTGGTGATTCTGAAAGCTGGTATTTAAGGATTGTGGAGCAATCCAAGGGAGAGGACTTAGTTCCTGGACCACCAGGGAAGACACTATGGTTTGGACAGTTGCCTGGCATCACCGACTCAGTGGGAGAAGTTTGAGCAAGCTCTGGGAGATGATGAAGGACAGGGAACTCTGGTGTGCTGCAATCCATAGGGTTGCAAAAGGTTAGACACTACTGAGCGACTGAACAACAACAAGTCACATCTGTACATGACTACTGGAAAAACCATAGCTATATTTGCTGAAAATAAAATGTCATATGGTAAACATCATAATTTCTGTAGCATTTTCAGATGGGCTTCTTTCACCTAGTGATATGCATAGAATGACTGCATATGTGTTTTATGACTTGAAAGTTTAATATCAAAGAAACAAACAACCCACTCAATAAATGGACAGAAGTCCTAATCCTCCAAAAGGAACATTTACATGGGGAAAGGCTACATGCAATATGCTCAACATCACTAACAACTAGAGAAATGCAAATCAAAACTACAATGAAGGAGAACAAGATATCGAAGGAGTAGGTGGACGTGGAATACATCTCTCTCCATGGATACATCAGGAATACACCTTCAGACACAGAAGTGCATGGACAACTCCAGCTGAGAGCAGACAGGAGTACCTGACCAGTGGAAAGGAATATATAGAACCACGCAAAACTCAACAGGATCAAAGAACTAGGGGGAAAACAGGAGTGTTAGTAGGACTGGACCTGCCCTTGGTGGGTGGGGGAACTGAAGCAGGGGTCTGCTCCCCACAATGGGGCAGTTGTCTGAGTCAGAGAAGAAACAGTTAAGGCTGAGAGTGAAACAGGTGATCTGTGGCAGCCTAAAGGGAATGAGAATCAGACAGTCCTTGCTGCAGCCATGCGTGCCTCAGACAGGGATGCAGGTGCCCTGGAAGGTGCAGCAGCTGGGAGCTGGAGTTTAGGGATTGTAGAGTAATCCCAGGGCGAGGACTGCTGTTGACTGCGGAGAGAGGGATCCAGGAAATGTGAGGGGGGAGACTGTGTTGGGAAATTCCTATAGAGGAAAGTCAGGCAGCCATGGAAGCAAGGCGGTAACTGCTGAGTTAGTCACACATAAGAGGTGGAGCCATCACCATAGTCTCTCTCTCCCCACACACCGGCATCCGCAGCTGAACAATAGAGAATCTGGCCCATCAATCGCGCCTGACCTCTGAACTACAGGGTAAGACCCCAGCCAGGGTGGCCCCCAGTAACACCCTGTGCAGGACACCTCATCCAAGCAACAAACAAAACACAAATACAAACCCAATCATCAGCAGACAGGATTGCCACCTCATTCCCCTTGCCTATCAGAGGAAAAACAATGAACAAACAAAAAACTCAGCATAACTCTCACCCTATAAGAAGCTTACACAAACCACTGGACCAACATTAGGAGGGCAGAAACCAAAAGGAAGAAAGAATTCAACCTTGAACCCTGAGAAAAGAAGACCTCAAAATACAGTAAGTTAAAATAAGAAAATAATGAAAAGACAGTGAAATAAGACACAAAAGAAGGAACGAACTAGAAACACAGAAGTCCAAATAAATGAGGAGGAAATAGGCAAACTACCTGAAAAAGAATTTAGAATAATGACAGTAAAGATGATGAAAAACCTTGATTAAAAAAAAAAAATGGAGAAAACGCTGGAATCAATTAACAAAGACCTAGAAGAATTAAAATGCTGGGTTGGAAGAAGCACAAGCTGGAATCAAGATTGCCATGAGAAATATCAATAACCTCAGAGATGCAGATGACACCACCCTTATGGCAGAAAGTGAAGAGGACCTAAAAAGCCTCTTGATGAAAGTGAAAGAGGGGAGTGTAAAAGTTGGCTTAAAGCTCAACATTCAGAAAACTAAGATCATGGCATCTGCTGCCATCACCTCATGGGAAATAGATGGGGAGACAGTGGAAACAGGGTCAGACTTTATTGTGGGGGGGGCTCCAAAATCAGTGCAGATGGTGACTGCAGCCATGGAATTAAGACGCTTACTCCTTGGAAGGAAAATTATGACCAAACTAGATAGCATATTAAAAAGCAGAGACATTACTTTGCCAATAAAGTTCCATCTCCCCAAAGCTATGGTTTTTCCAGTGGTCATGAATGGATGTGAGAGTTGGACTGTGAAGAAAGCTGAGCGCCCAAAAATTGATGCTTTTGAACTGTGGTGTTGGAGAAGACGCTTGAGAGTCCCTTGGACTGCAAGGAGATCCAACCAGTCCATCCTAAAGGAAATCAGTCCTGGGTGTTCATTGGAAGGACATGCTGAAGCTGAAACTCCAGTACTTTGGCTACCTCATGCGAAGAGCTGACTCATTGGAAAAGACCCTGAGGCTGGGAGGGATCGGGGGCAGGAGGAGAAGGGAAAGACAGAGAATGAGATGGCTGGATGGCATCACCAACTCGATGGGCATTAGTTTGAGTAAAGTCCGGCAGTTGGTGATGAACAGGGAGGCCTGGCGTGCTGCGATTCATGAGGTCGCAAAAAGGTGGACACAACTGAGCGACTGAACTGAACTGAGAAGAATTAAAGAATAAACACACAGAGACAACACAATTACTGAAATTAAAAATTGATTTCTAGAAGAAATCAATAACAGAATATGCGACGCAGAAGAACGAATCAGTGAGCTGGAAGATAAAATGGTTCTATTTTATCTTCAGAAATAGCTTCTGAAGAGCAGAATAAAGTAAAAAGAATGAAAAGATCTGAGGATAGTCTCAGAGACCTCTGGGAGAATGTCAAACACACCGATATTTGAATTATAGGGGTTGTAGAAGAAGAAGAGAGAAGGAAAGGGTATGAGAAATTTTTTGAAGAGATTATAATTGAAAATTACTCCTACAGAGAAAAGAAATAGTCAACCAAGTCCAAGTGACAGAAAGAGTCCCACACAGGAGAAACCCAAGGAGAAACACACCAACACATACTAATCAAACTAACAAAGACTAAACACAGAGAAGGAATATTAAAAGCAGCAAGGGAAAAGCAATAAGTAACATACAAGGGAAAACCCCACACATGTAACAGCTGATCTTTCTGCAGAAACTCTGTGGGGTAGAAGGGAATGGCAGGATATACTTAAATCACTGAAATGGAAAAATATACAACCAAGATTACTGTACCCAGAAGGTTCTCATTCAAAATTGGTGGAGAAATAAAAAGGTTTTCAGACAAGCAAAAGTTAAGAGAATCCAGTACCAGCAAACCAGCTTTTCAACAAATGTTAAAGGGACTTGTATAGTCAAGAATACAAGGGAAGAAAAGAGACCTACAAAATCAAGCCCAAACAATTAAGAAAACGGCAATAGGAACATATATATCAATAGTTACTTTAAATGTAAATGGATTAAATGCTCCATCTGAAAGACACAGACTGGCCAAATGGATGCACATTCAAGACCCATGTATATGCTGTCTACAAGAAACCCACTTCAAAGCTAAAGACACATATGGACCAAAATTGAGAGAATGGAAAAATATATTCCATGCAAATGGGAAGCAAAAGAAAGCTTAGTAGCAATCTTCATATCAGACAAAATAGACCTTAAAATAAAGAATATTGCAAGAGATAAGGAAGGACACTACATAATGATCAAGGGATCATTCCAAGAGGAAGACATAAAAGTTGTAAATATCTATGTACACAACACAGGAACACCTCAATACATAAGACAAACACTAACAGACATAAAAGGAGAATTTGGCAGTAACACAATAAAAATAGGAGACATTAACACTCCACTCACACCAATGGACAGATCATCAAAACAGAAAATAAGAAAATACAAGTCTTAAATGATACATTAGATTTGATGAATCTCATGGGTATCTTCAGGACATTCCATGTAAATACAGAGGAAGACACCTTCTTCTCAAGTGCACATGGAACATGCTCCAGGACAGACCACATCTTGGGTAAACAAATCAAACCTCAGTAAACTGAAGAAAATTGAAATTGTATTAAGCATCTTCTCCAACCACAACACTATGAGACTAGATATCAATTTCAAGAAGAAAAAAAAAAAAAAAAACTGTAAGAAACACAAACACAAGGAGATTAAACAACATGTTTCTAAATAACCAACAGGTCGCTGAAGAAATCAAAAGGGAAATCAAGAAATTTCTAGAAACAAACGACAATGGAAACAGGACAACTCGAAACCTATCGGACACAGCAAAAGGATTTGTAAGAGGGAAGCTTATAGCAATACAATCCTACCTCAAGAAACAAGAAAAACATCGAATAGACAACCTAACCTGACACTTAGAACAACTGGAAAATGAAGAACAAAAAAACCCCTAAAATTAGTAGAAGGAAATAAATCATAAACATCCGAGCAGGAATAAATGAAAAAGAAATGAAAGAAACAATAGTACAGATTAATAAAACTAAAAGCAAGTTGGAGAAGATAAACAAAATTGACAAACCTTTAGCCAGACTCATCAAGAAAAAGAGAAAGTGAAAGTGAAGTCGCTTAGTGGTGTCCGACTCTTTGTGACCCCATGGACTGTAACCTACCACACTCCTCCGTCCATGGGAGTTTCCAGGCAAGAGTACTGGAGGAAGAGAGAGAGGAATCAAATCAACAAAATTAGAAATGAAAAAGGTGAGGTTGCAATAGAAAATGCAGAAATACAAAGGTGTATAAGAGATTATTATGAACTTAGAAAAGTTCAGTCTTCCAAGACACAAACAGGAAGAAATAGAAATTATGAACAACCCAATTACAAGCTCTGAAATGGAAGCTGTGATCAAAAATTTCCCAAATAACAAAAGCCCAAGACGAGGTGGCTTTACAGGAGAATTCTATCAAACATTCAGAGAAGAGCTAATGCCTGTCCTTCTAAAATTCTTTCAAAAAATTGCAGAGGAAGGAATACTTCCAAACTCTTATCGACGAGGCCACCATCACCCTGATACCAGAACCAAAGACAACACAAGAAAACTACAAGCCAATATCAGTGATTAACATAGATGCAAAAATCCTCAAAAAAGTTTTAGCAAACAGAATTCAGCAACACGTCAAGAAGCTCATACACCATGATCACGTTGGGTTTATTTCAGGGATGCAAAGATTCTTCAATATCCGCAAATCAATCAATGTGGTATACCATATTAACAAATTGAAAGACAAAAATCATATGATCCTCTCAATAGATGCAGAAAAAGACTCTGACAAAATCTAGGACCCATTTATGATTAAAACTATGCAAAAATAGAGCATAGAAGGAATCTACATCAATGTATAGGATAAGCCTACAGCAAACATTATTCTCAATGCTGAAAAACTGAAAGCACTGCCCCTAAGATCAGGAACAAGACAAGGGAGTCCACTTTCATCACTATTATTCAACACAGTTCTGGAAGTCCTAGAGACAGCAATCAGAGAAGAAACAGAAATAAAAAGAGTCCAGATCGGAAAAGAAGTAAAGCTCTCACTGTTTGCAGATGACATGATACTGTATATAGAAAACCCTGAAGATAGTATCAGAAAACTGCTATAGGTAATTTATGAATTTAGCAAAGTCCAGGATACAAAATCAATACAAATGAAATCACTTTCATTTCTATATACTAACAATGAAAAATCAGAACAAGGAATCAATCCCATTCCCCATTGCAACAAAAAAAATTAAATATCTAGGAATAAACCTATCTGAGGAGACAAAAGAACTGTGCACAGAAAATTATGACACTGATGAACAAAATCAAAGATGACATACACAGATGAAGAGATATTCCATGTTCCTGGGCAGGAAGAATCAATATTGTGGAAATGACTATACAACCAAACACAATCTACAGATTCAATGAGATCCCAATCAAATTACCAATGTCATTTTTCACAGAACTAGAACAAAATATTTTACAATTCATATGGAAACACAAAACACCCCAAATAGCCAAAAGCAGTCTTGAGAAAGAAGAATGGAGTAGGAGGAATCACCCTTCTTGACTTCAGATTATACTACAAAGCTACAGTCATCAGTACAGTATGTTACTGGCACAAAAACAGAAATATCCACCAATGGAACAAGATAAAAAGCCCAGAAATAAACATATGCACCTATGGGAACCTTGTTTTTGACAAAAGAGGCAAGAATACACCATGGGGCAAAGGCAGCTTCTTCAGTAAATGGTACTGGGAAAACTGGACAGCTACATGTAAAAGAATGAAATTAGAACACTTCCTAACACCATACAAAAAGATAAACTCAAAATGGATTCACGACCTAAATATGAGACCACAAACTAAAAAAACTCTTAGAGGAAAACAGAGGCAGAACACTTAATGATATAAATCAAAGCAAGATCCTCTATAACCCACCTCCTAGAGTAATGGAAATAAAAACAAAAGTAAACAAGTGGAACCTGATTAAACATAAAAGCTTTTGCACAGCAAAGGAAACTTTCAGTTCAGTTCAGTTCAGTCGCTCAGTCGTGTCTGACTCTTTGTGACCCCATGAATCACAGCATGCCAGGCCTTCCTGTCCATCACCAACTCCCGGAGTCCACTCAAAGTCATGTCCATAGACTCGGTGATGCCATCCAGCCATCTCATCCTCTGTCGTCCCCTTGTCCTCCTGCCCCCAATCCCTCCCAGCATCAGGGTCTTGTCCAATGAGTCAACTCTTCGCATCAGGTGGCCAAAGTATTGGAATTTCAGCTTCAGCATCAGTCCTTCCAATGAACACCCAGGACTGATCTCCTTTAGGACGGACTGGTCGGATCTCCTTGCAGTCCAAGGGACTCTCAAGAGTCTTCTCCAACACCACACTTCAAAAGCATCAATTTTTTGGCACTTAGCTTTCTTCACAGTCCAACTCTCACACCCATACATGCCCACTGGAAAAACCACAGCCTTCACTAGACAGACTTCTGTTGGCAAAGGAAACTATAAGCAAGGGGAAAGACAATACTCAGAGTGGTAGAAAACAATAGCAACTGAAGCAACGGACAACATATACAAGCAGCTCATACAACTCAATAACAGAAAAACATACAACCCAATCAAAAAGTGGGAAAAGACCTCAGCAGACATTTTTCCAAACAAGACTTACAGATGGCTAACAAACATGTGAAGATTCTCAACCTCACTCATGACTAGAGAAATGCAAATCAAAACCACAAGCAGATATCACCTCACACCGGTCAGAATGGCCAGTGGGGGTGGAGCCTCGCCTCCTCTCACCCCACCCCTTTCGGTTTGGGGCTCTGTTGGTCCTTCTGCCCAACTGTGCTTCCTTTCTCTGCTTTTCGCTGCCTTTAAATCTCTTTGATTTCCTCTGGAGCAGAGTTGCTTCCTGCCTGTTCTAAGTTAGTGTTTCTAACAACTTAAGGCAAAAGAGCAAGAATTTTGAGAGCCGCCTCGATGGGAAGCCAAGATGTTTTCGGCAAGGTGAAGAAAGGCAAAATTCAACAGCTCTTTGTGCAAGTGTGGGAAGATGGGTGTCTCATAAGTGCTGAAAAGTTGAATATAATCCCTCAGATGATCCGTTGGGAGGAAGCCTCAGTAATTGTAACCAGAGACCTGCTTACAATGAGGCAGCTGGCTTTTCCCTTAGGAAGTGATTCCAGAAAGAAAGAGGGAGACCAGAATCCAGTGTCATCTATAACATAACCACAGAAATGATATGCCGTTACTCCTGCCACATTCTGCTGATACAAAGACTATTCTGGTAATTGTTGTCGCTGCTGGTGCTGCTGCTGCTGAAGAAACCGATTGCCCTCCTTCTAACAGAACTGAACAGGTTTCCAAGAAGCAGGACTTTTTATGCTAAACTGGGCAGGAAACTAGCCCAGAGGGGTGCGTCGAACACCTCAACTGCTCTGCCGTTCCCTTCCCAAGCACCTTCCCCCCTGCTGGCTTTCTTTCCTAACCTCCTTTTCCTCACCCAGTCTCTGAAAGGATATTCTGGAGAAGAGCAAACAAGACAGGAGAAAGAGAGTGCAACAGACAATTGGATCCCAAGAGAGTACACCTTTCTTCTTAAATGTGAGATTAGCAACTTCCCTGGTAGTCCAGTGGTTAAGATGCTGTGCTTCTTTCCACTGCAGATTATGTGCGTTCGATCCCTGGTGGGGGACTTAAGATCTCAGAGTTGAAATTCAATCATTTCTTACAGAGAAAGCATTAATCAGTACAATATAACGGTAAATGTATGTCAAGTTAATAAATTACTTATTAAAGAAAACGTGCTTAGGAACTTCCCCAGTGGTCCAATGGTTAAGACCCCACCATTCAATGCAGTGATTGCGGTTCCTTCCCTAGCAGGGGAATTAGGATCCCAAATGCTTTGGGCTGTGAACAAAAAAGAAAATATGTTTTTGAAGTATCTGTGAGTGGGGACAAATTCTAAGTAGGGCATATTGATACTGATTTTCATGATTAAAGCATCAATAGCTCAAATCTCATGGTTCCCTGCTGGAACCTCTGGTTCTGAATATGACTTTGGTCACTAAGAACTAGGAGAACATTCTCTAGGGAGTTGGCACTAAGGTGTACCTGCTCTTGCAGACTACAGTGGAAATTATGCAGGAACTTCTGTCTAACAGACATTGAGTCGTAACAGTATACACAGGGAGTATTTGCCTCAAGATACTTCTTGAGAAGTTCTATGACATTTCAGGCAATGTGGTATGAAAATTTCACCTCCATAAAATGACAAATGGAGAAATTCCCTCTCATTTTGAAAATCCCTCAAATTGAAAATCCTTCTCAGGTACTTTGGCTCCATTTCACTACTCATAATCTAAAGGGAGGCACAGTTCAGTGGTAAACTAATTTTTGGTAGAAAGACGTCTCATGGAGACAAACTACACAAGCAAACACATGAAACTCCCTTCCTTTCTTAGACCTCAGTATTTCCTACTGCTTCCATGTGAATCCCTGTCTGTCTACAGGGACCAAGGGGAATAGAACCTTCCTCAAGCATTTCAATAGTCTCTTTGGAGATGATCGGCATAAACTTTTAAATGTTGTTTTATCACTAGCAACTGAGCAATAAAGGTTTTCACATACAATCTCAGTTCCCCAAGCCTGTGTCACATCGAAGCTACAGGTGAAAAGATAATTGCAGTTCTGAGGGGATGTGAATCGCAGGATGACAAGCCCTTACCTGGGGGTCTGACTGCCTCCCTCCCTGTCACAGGGGCAGCTTGCCATGACCAGAACCATGAACCCACTATCCGGGCAATGGGAGGATGTCGAGAGAGTAGTTTCTGTTTCAGCCTGAGGGCAAGAATCTGCAAGAAACAGGTGCTTTGGGGAGTCTGGGTTCCTGACCATACAAGAAAAAGAAAGTGTTCTGACTCAAAGTAATCCAGGGCCGAAGCAACACGGGAAGGAGGAATACTTTTAAAAATTCAATGGAGCTATTAAAGAGAGATTAGGTGCTACACCAGATGTCAGTCCCCAACGCCTCCTAATGTATCTTAGTGTAATTCTTTTTGGAAAATATTTATTTGGCTGTGCCGGATCTTACTTGTGGAATATGGGATCTAATTCCTTGATGAGGGATCAAACCTAGGCCTTCAACCCCAACCTCCCCCACCCACCACCCACATTGGGAAGGAGGGATCTTAGTCACTGGGCCACCAAGGAAGTCACAGTGTAATTTTTGTGACAGTGATTTTTACTGTTGAATCCAAGCCACATGAAACCTGATGTTTAATGTAACTAGTGACTGGAATTGCATGGACAGATCTGAAATCATGGAGTACCTTACAGAAAACATGCATTTTTACGGTTACTATACGTGTGCCAATAGCAGCTCCATGATTAATAAAAAGAAATTAAAACTATGGGTTTGATCTGTCTTTAATAGAAACAGTGGATACAGTTCACAATTTTCTGCTTAGTCGATCAGTCGTGTCGGGCTCTTTGCAACGCCACGTATTGTAGCTCGCCAGGCTCCTCTGTCCATGGAAGTCTCCAGGCAAGAATACTGTCTCATTCTTCATTCAGTTCAGTTCAGACACTCAGTCATGTCCGACTCATTACAACCCCATGGACTGCAGCACGCCAGGCCTCTCTGTCCATCACCAACTCCCAAAGTCTATTTAAACTCATGTCCATTGAGTTGTGATGCCATCCAACCATTTCATCCTCTGTTGTCCCATCTCCTCCCACCCTCAATCTTTCCCAGCATCTGGGTCTTCTCAAATAAATCAGTTCTTTCCATCATGGGGTCAAAGTATTGGAGTTTCAACTTCAACATCAGTGCTTCCAATATTTAGGGGTGATTTCCTTTAGGATGGACTGGTTGAATCTCTTTGTAGTACAACGGACTCTCAAGAGTCCTCCAACACCACAGTTCAAAAACATCAATTCTTCAGGGCTCAGCTTTCTTCATAGTCCAACTCGCACATCCATACATGACTACTGGATAAACCATAGTCGTGACTAGACATAGCTTTGTTGGCAAAGTAATGTCTCAGCTTTTTAATATACTGTCTAGGTTGGTCATAACTATTCTTCCCAGGAGTAAGCATCTTTTAATTTCATGGCTGCAGTCACCATCTGCACTGATTTTGCAGCCCCCCCAAATAAATCCTGCCACTGTTCCCACTCTTTTCCCATCTATTTGCCATGAAGTGATGGGACCAGATGCCATGATCTTAGTTTTCTGAAGGCTGGGCTTTAAGCCAAATTTTTGACTCTCTTCTTTCAGTTTCATCAAGAAGCTCTTTAGTTCTTCTTCGTTTTTTGCCATAAGGGTGGTGTCATCTGCATAGCTGAGGTTATTTTATTTCTCCCATCAATGTTGATTCCAGCTTGTACTTCTCCCAGCCCAGCATTTCTCAGTATGTACTCTGCATATAAGTTCAATAAGCAGGGTGACACTATACAGCCCTGACGTACTCCTTCCCCTATTTGGAACCAGTCTGTTGTTCCCTGTGGAGCTCTAACTGTTGCTTCCTGACCTCTATACAGATTTGTCAAGAGGCAGGTCAGGTGATCTGGTATTCCCATCTTTCTAAGAATTTTCCACAGTTTCTTGTGAAGGTTACTGTTGGTTGTGGGTTAACACTTCATTCATTACAACCAACTGAAACACTAAAAACCATTAACTTCTACTAATAGCCTTGTATGAATTTCACACATAGTTGACATAAAACCTTTAATAATCCACGATATGATCCATGATTAAATACATATCAAAAGTACAGAGAAAGATATTCTTTTTTCTGATTTTTATGGTGTACAAACAAAGCCTAGGAAACAATTAGTAAACATGATACACATTAATTGTCTGCCTTTTCCAGGAAGGGTTTCCAATACATTTCTAGGTTATCCCAGAAGCTGTCTTTATTGCAACACTGTCAAGTAATATTCATGACTTGTGCTGAAATTATAAAGGTACATCAGTATTGTAGTGAACTGTGATGGTGTTCCTCTTTCAAATCAATTGGTAGACCTATTGAAAATTTATAACCAACTTCTGTCTTCCTTTAATACTTGAAGACATTCCATGATCACTTACATCATGGCAACCTCCCGATATTTCACATCAATGACAAACACCTCCATTTAGATGTTCATTGTCCACTTTACATTGTGGTATCCTTCATCTTCTAATGGAGAATAGATAGAAATGGTTGCAACACAATATGAAAAGGCTAATCTTTCAACCATAAACCATCCAAAACCCATGTTTGCATACACACTATAGAAGCGAAGCATAGTATGGATTATTTGAGCGTTGAATTACATTCACTTCTAATAATCTCAAATCACGTCATTATAAACAAGCATACATTGCTAAGAATTCTAACTTTCGTACCATCAATCCACATCTACGATTCATGCTGATATATCCATTTTCTGTGAGTTTTCACCATGGAGTACTCCCTACAGTAGTTCTCCTTCAGAGAAACTTCGGAAAAGAGGATTGATGAAATACTTTCTAATAAGCAGTCTCTTATGTTTCTTTACATTTGAATTTTGATTAAATATTTTCTACATATTTGTTACATCATTTTCATAGGTTTCTTGTATAAACTCCCAAGTTTTCTGATGCATGCTTATGACTAACCTTTCATCACTTCTTCCATTACTAGTGTTCTTCCCCGGTGTGTGTTCTCAGCTGTTTAGTGAGATGACCCCTATGACTAAAGCCTTTGCCACAATCTTCATGCTTTTAAGGATTCTCTCCAGTATGCACTCGCAGATGTGCAATAAGATTGACGTTCTGATGAAAGGCTTTGCCATTTTGTACATTTATAAGGTTTCTCTCCAGTATGAACTCGTAGATGATTAGTCAGAACTGACTTGTGATTAAAGGCTTTGCCACATTCTATACACTTATACGGTCTCTCTCCACTATGAACTCGCAGAAGTGTTGTAAGATTGAATTTTTGATTAAAGGCTTTGCCACATTCTGTACATTTATAAGGTTTCTCTCCAGTATGAACTCGCAGATGTTTAGTGTGTTTTGATTTGTCATTAAAGCCTTTGCCACATTCTATACACTTATACGGTCTCTCCCCAGTATGAATTCGCTGATGTCCAGTGAGAGCAGAACTGTTTATGAAGGTCTTCCCACATTCTGTACACTTATAACGCTTCTCCCCCATATGAATTCGGTGATGTTTACTAAGATTTGAACTCGCAATAAAGGCTTCCCCACATTCTGAACATTTACAACATTTCTCTCCAGTGTGAGTAAGCTGATGTTTAGTAAGAAGTGAGCGATGGACAAATGTTTTGTCACATTCTGTACATTTGAAAGATGTCTTTCCTGCATGAATTTTCCTACGTCTACTTAGATTGGATGAGGTACTAAAGAATTTCCTATGTATCTTACATTGGTGTCCTTTCTGTGAATTTTGAATAGTTTGCTCTTGTACAAGTTCTGAAGACTGATTAGAATCTTTACCATATTCACTACAATTATAAGTCTTCTCTCCGGTGTGAATACTCTTTAGAGAAAGAACTGACATCTGATAAGAGATATTTCTGCATTCATTACTTTTAGAATCCCTGTGTGAAGATTCGGATCCCTGATGTTTCATAAGGTATGAGTCTCCGTCAACCTTATACCCAGTTTGATTGCTTGAATACCTTCTCAATTCACCATAAATACCCTTATAATTACTGGGGCTGGAACCCTTACTTAAGGCCTGACTAATTTTATTACACGTAGAAAGCTGTTCCGTATTAGTTATATCATGACATACATTGAACAATGGCGATTGGACTACATCTCTTCCATTATCATCAACTCTATACATTGTGCAATGGAGAGGAAATATCTTTTGATGGAAGAATAATGACTTCCTGCTCACAGATCCCTCAAATTGAGTATATGGTGAGTTTTGCCCCTCATTTTTAAATTTCAGGTGTTCAGACATGCTTGAACCTATGTTTAAATGAAGGCTACGTTCAGAATTGTTTGAATGAGTATTTGCAGTAGAGACTAAATCACCTTCAAAATATACCACGTTTCCTTTCAGAGAACATGTATGTTTCTCAAGGTGAGGTGAATCTTCTCTTAAAAACTTACATTTCTCAGCAGATATTGAAGACTGAAATTGGTTTTTTCCACACTTTGACTCATGTTGCTCATTTCTTTTTGCACTAATGTTTGCCTTATGCATCACTGTTTCAATTTCTTTATGTCCATAAAAACATGTTTGTCTTTCATATGCCCTCGTATATTCCCAGTGTTTTATTAAATTGAAATTTCTGAGGTGAAATCTTTCATATATTCCTAGGTTTGCTTTTGGATACAAATCTTTTATCCTTGGCTTCTGTGGCATCAAATCACAGGTGTCTTGTGGAGACACACCTGAAAGATAGCAAATAATAAGTGATTTTACCTGCTCTTCCCAGGGAACATCCTTAAAGATTTAGAGAAAACTGATGAAACTTTCATTAGTTCAAAAATGAAATAGAGAAGGGAGGATAAACATGCCAGAGGATTAGGAGGACATGGACTTCTTCTCTCTCCACAAAGGCATCAAGAATACATCAGAAATGGAACACTTCTCACAGAGCCCAGCTGGACGCTAGCAGAGGCCCTTGGAAATCTACAAGGACAGATACATTCCTGCTGATCCAGGTAGGACAAGAGAAAGAAGAAGGAAGAAGAGAGGACATGGGATGGGGCCTGCAGCCCTGGGGGGACATGAAAGTGAGGAGCAGTCTGCACATCCAGGGAAGCCTCTCGTGGGGAGCTCAGTTTGGACAGGAGGAGAGCCTCATTCTCTGTGGGAGAGAACATGGCAACCCGCGTGTGGCAGCAGGACAGGGTGAGACCTGCACACGGGGGCCTGACCCCTGCCCTGCCCACCCAGCCTGAGAGGCACGCCCACCGCTGCAGACAAGGGCTGGGTGCTGGAATGTGGGGTTCGGACAGCAGACCCAGGTAGAGGCCTGCGGTTGGCAGTGAGGAGACATCCTGAGGGGACGGGAGTGAGGGAGGGGCTCTGTAAACGGGATGCTTGTGGAGAAAGCCTGAACCGCCACAGAGCAGAGCACAAATCTCTGGACCAATCTCTGCACCAAGGTGTAGGCACCAGAAGGATGACTAACGAGGTGCCTGTAGCCTTCAAAACAGAGACTACAAGCAGAAAACTGGACAAAATGAGATGGCAAAGGAATGTGTGACAGAGGGAGAAGCAGGCTAAGAACCTACAGGAAGCACTAAATGAAGAGGAGACAGGCAATCTAAGGATTACTTCTCGCTTTAAGTCATCTGAAGTGGAGACACCAAACATTTTCACAAATCCTAGCTGCCTAATAATTCTTTAGTCCACTTCTTGTCCAACATGTTTCCAAGAATGTTCTATTAGATGCTTCAATCTAAAAATAATAAATGATATTGACAGAGAACTATTCATAAAGTGAAGGACACTTTATGGAATAAAGGACACTTTATTATAGGAAAATATCTGAAGAAGCTCATTACACATAAGAGAAACTTAATAATTTCTTGAGAAATTAAATGAGAGACTTTGAAAATATGCTTGAAACACTGGGAATTCTACTCATTGCTCTGTGGAGACCTAAATGGGAAGGAAATCAATAGAATGGGAAAGACTAGAGATCTCTTCAAGAAAATTAAAGATACCAGAGTAATATTTCATGCAGAGATGGGCACAATAAAGGATAGAAATGGTATGGGCATTACAGAAGCAGAAGATGTTAACAAAAGGTGTCAGGAATATGTGGAAGACCGACACAAAATATCTTAATAACCATGATAACCAGGATGGCATGATCACTCACCTAGACACAGACATCCTGGAGTCTGAAATCAAGTGGGTCTAAAGAAGCATCATTACCAGCAGAGCTAGTGGACATGATGGAATTCCAGCTGAGCTATCTGAATCATAAAGATGATGCTGTGAAAGTGCTGCACTCAATATGCCAGCAAATTTGGAAAACTCAGTAGTGGCCACAGGACTGGGAAACATCAGTTTTCATTCTAATCTCAAAGAAAGGCAATGTCAAAAAATGTTAAAAAGATCACAAAATTGCACTGATGTCACACACTAGCAAAGGCAGGCTCAAAATTCTCCAAGTAAGGCTTCAACAGAATGTGAACTGAGAAATGCCAGATGGTCAAGCTGTATTTAGGAACGGTAGAGAAACTGGTGATCAAATTGCCAATATCCCTTGGATCATTGAAAAAGCAATAGAGTTCCAGAAAAACATCTGCTTTGGTTTTATTGACTATGCCAATGCCTTTTACTGTGTGGATCACAACAAACTGGAAAATTCTGAAAGAGATGGCGATACAAGACCACCTTACCTGCCTCCTGACAAATCGCTATGCAGGTCAAGAAAAGACAGTTAGAACCAGACATGGAACAACGGACTCGTTCCAAATTGGGAAAGGAGTATGGCACGACTGTATACTGTCACTCTGCTTATTTAACTTATAGGCAGAGCACATGATGCATGAGCCCTGGGTGATCCCAGGGTTGGGGAGATTCCCTGGAGAAGGGAAAGGCTACCCACTCCAGGATTCTGGCCTAGAGAATTCCATGGACGGCATAGTCTGTGGGGTCGCAAAGAATCGGACATGACTGAGCACCGTTCACTTTCACTTTTCATCATGCTAAATGGTGGACTGGAAGAAGCACAAGCTGGAATCAAGATACAGGGAAAATATCAACAACGTCAGATATACAGATGACACCATGCTCATGGCAGAAATCAACGAGAAACTGAGGAGTCTCCTGATGAAACTGAAAGAGGAGAGTGAAAAGCTACCTTCAAACTCAACATTCAAAAAACCAAGATCATGGCATCCAGTCCCATCACTTCATGGAAAATAGTTGGGAAAACAATGGAAACACTGACAGACTTTATTTTTCGGGGCTCCAAAATAACTGCAGATGTTGACTTCAGCCATGAAATTAAAAGATACTTGCTCCATGTGAGAGATTCATTTTCTGGGTAGGTTGATAAGTCTAGGGATCCCCAAGGAGAGAGAGGTCTGGAATACTCAAGGAGGAAGAAAGGACAAACTTTTTACTTTCTTTCCTCTATATTCCTTAGGATTATGTAACAATAATATATTCTGCCTGAGCACAGTCTCTGCATTAAACCTTCTGGCTAATTCTGATCTTAAAATTTAAATTATGAAATAGGTCTGGTGAGGCCTTTACAAGCTCCAGACATTCTTTGGATTCATTGGAAAGTATGTAACTCCATTGCTAACACTAGCAACGGGGTATTCTCACTGCCCCCTTCTGATGTCTATGTCAGAAGCTTTCTCTATCTCCTTTATACTTTAATAAAACTTTATTACACAAAAGCTCTGAGCGATCCGGCCTCATCTCTGGCCCCGGATTGAATTTTTCTTCTCCAGAGTCCAAGAACCCTGGCGCCTTTGCATGATTCAGCAACAGCCTTTCACTTGGGAGTAAAATTATGAGCAACCTAGACAGCATATTAAAAAGCAGAGACGTTACTTTGCTGAAAAAATGTCTGTCTAGTCAAAGCTATGGTTTTTCCACTAGTCATATATGGATGTGAGAGTTGGACCATAAAGAGAGCTGAGTCCCAAAAACCTCATGCTTTTGAACTGAGGTGTTGGAAAAGGCTCTGAGTCCCTTGGACTGCAAGGAGATCACACCACTACATCCCAAAGGAAATCAGTCCTGAGTATTCATTGGAAGGACTGATGCTGGAGCTGAG
This sequence comes from Cervus elaphus, assembly GCF_910594005.1. Taxonomy (NCBI): domain Eukaryota; kingdom Metazoa; phylum Chordata; class Mammalia; order Artiodactyla; family Cervidae; genus Cervus; species Cervus elaphus. The sequence continues at coordinate 63,212,596 of NC_057818.1, read as the reverse complement.
GCTCCGATAATTTGGCCACCTCAGGCAAAGAACTGACTCACCAGAAAAGACCCTGATGCTGGGGGAAATTGAGAGCAGGAGGAGAAGGGAACAACAGAGGATGAGATTGCTGTATGCATCACGGACTTGATGGACATGAGTTTGGCCAGGCTCCAGGTATTGGCGATGGAGAGAGAAGCCTGGTGTGCTGCATCAATGGGGTTGCAAAGAATGGGACACGACTGAGAGACTGAATGAACTGGCTGATCGGTATAATTGATTCTTCTTGGTGTACAGTAGTACAAAATTATAAAGCAGCTGTATTCCAATTAGAACTTTTTAAAAAGATTTCTTTATATAATCTAGAAATTCTTATAATTGGAATCAACCGTTAAGAATATGGGTGGAAAATGTGTTAAGCTTTTATGCCAATTTATTTTAAAATTTGATGAGGTAATTGAGTATATTAACATACTTAGTATTTTAGAATGGGGCCAAATGCACTTAAGATATTTTATATGAAATCATATAAGGAAAAGAGAAACTTTGAAGTAAACCTTTGATTTTCAGCAGGTTTTGCTTTCTGCCGTGAAAAATTACTTGAATTTGAAATTTATTTAGAAGGTCCTATATCTAGCTCCCAGTGGATAGGAAGTTATAAATCAGAAAACAAAAACCTGTCCCTAGTATTCCTAGGAGTTTAGCAGTTTGTCTACGACTTCACTCACACATTTTTGTCTAGAGGTAGAAACTTTAAAAGGACTGTCATACAGTTACTCATAAATGGCACAGTTTTCCTAGGATCCCCAAGAAATAGAAGAGCAACCAATGAATGCAGTTTGTGACAAGCCAAGAGGAGACTTTTAGCTCACACTGTGACGGAAAAAAGGAATCACTGTAGATCAATTCATGAATGATTTCAGAGACAGAATGGGGCAGGTGATCCATTTCTTTGACAGTAGCAGAAATAAACCTAGGTTTTCCCAAATCATTTCCAGTGAGGCACATCTTCCTAAACCATGTGACAAAGGCTGACTTCCTCACTGCTCCTTGGACCTCTCATCTGACTCATCATCTCCATCCACTCACACCTACCTGTGTGTATGGCTGCTGTCTCCACTCTCCTTGTACTCCTGGGATTGTTCAGTTGCTCCAGAAAGGTGACCGGATTCCGCCCAGAGACTACAAGTCCTGTTCATCAGAGAAAGGAATGTTTGTGTTCTTAGAGATTCATCCGTGCCCAATCCTATATGTATTCAGGTGAGACGAGAATGCATGGGAGAATGTTAATACAGCCTAGAAAATGATTTCCCCAAATACTTTATTCAAAGCACCTCTAGAATACTAATAAATACATAAGAATCAAATCCTGAGATTTTGGTCACCTGCTGCTAAGGCAAAAGTAAGTGTGTAAATGTGAAATTAACAGAGCGTGCAACTATTTAATACCACAGAACGTATACAATTACCACTCACCTAGAACGAAGCAGGCAGAGTACATCAGGGAAGACAAAGCTGACCAGCATAGCAAACCATCATGAAGCCTTCCTCTCTAAATTCACAGATACTCACTTCGCCCTAGAGAGCAGAGATCTGAAACCACTGTGGGAAGCAGACAATTTCAGAAGACATTCTAGAAATGAAGGAACCAAAACCTCGTTGGTAGGTAAGCGATTCTGGAAGGAAGTTGTCCTCACCCAAGGAGGCCAGGTTCTTGTAGTTCTCTAACATCACCTCCCTGTACAAGTCCCGCTGACCGAGGTCCAGGCATTCCCACTCCTCTTGAGTGAAGTCTATGGCCACATCCCGGAACGTCAGCCGTCCCTGGAATACAAAGTACAGATGCCATGGAGCCGTGGGAAGACTTCTTTATGTGACCCAAGATGGAAACAGCAAGTTCAGAGACCTGGTTTTCCTTTACGAAAGTGCCTGCTATTACACAAGAATATAATTTTTACACAGTAGTATCTTCACCATATTTTTAACCCCAGAAAAAGAGGATGACATATGACCCATAAACTACTACAGAAAATATTATGACTAGGAAGAAGAATTATAAAATAATCAAGAATTATAAAATAAATATTGGCATACTTATTTTTGACTGTTGTACTCATGTGACACAGGATAAATTGTCTATTCAAAAAAAAAAAAAAAAAAACCTGGAAATATTTTTAAAAAACACATTCCAATCCAAACATTCTGGAGTGGGACCAATGTGCCACATTTTTAACAAGCTTATTTCAACTACTAATGCTGAAAATTCTGCTCCATGAATGACCAATTTGAAGAGCTATTAGGTAGAATAGTAAGGAAAGAATTCATCCTTAACTTTGAACTTTAAGTGTTCTACAGATTTTACAGGTCTCATAGTAGTAACCTTGGTAGCAAGAATAATTTTAACTATTTAGTATCTACTATATATGCAGGTCAGGAAGCAACCGTTAGAACTGGACATGGAACAACAGACTGGTTCCAAATAGGAAAAGGACTACAATATATAGTCAAGGCTGTATATTGTCACCCTGTTTATTTAACTTATATGCAGAATACATCATAAGAAATGCTGGGCTGGGAGAAGCACAAGCTGGAATCAAGATTGCTGGGAGAAATAAAACAACCTCGGATATGCAGATGACACCACCCTTATGGCAGAAAGTGAAGAGGATCTAAAAAGCCTCTTGATGAAAGTGAAAGAGGAGAGTGAAAAAGTTGGCTTAAAGCTCAACATTCAGAAAACTAAGATCATGGCATCTGGTCCCATTACTTCATGGGAAATAGATGGGGAGACAGTGGAAACAGTGTCAGACTATTTTTTTCGGCTCCAAAATCACTGCAGATGGTGATCGAAGTCATGAAATTAAAAGATGCTTACTCCTTGGAAGGAAAGTTATGACCACCCTAGATAGCATATTAAAAAGCAGAGACATTACTTTGCCAACAAAGGTTGTCTGGTCAAGGCTATGGTTTTTCCAGTGGTCATGTATGGATGTGAGACTTGGACTGTGAAGAAAGCTGAGCGCCGAAAAATGAATGCTTTTGAACTGTGGTGTTGGAGAAGATGCGTGAGAGTCCCTTGGACTGCAAGGAGATCCAACCAGTCCATCCTAAAGGAAATCAGTCCTGGGTGTTCATTGGAAGGAGTGATGCTGAAGCTGAAACTCCAACACTTTGGCCACCTCATTCGAAGAGTTGACTCACTGGAAAAGACCCTGATGCTGGGAGGGATTGGGGGCAGGAGGAGAAGGGGACGACAGAGGATAAGAAGCTGGATGGCATCACCAACTCCCGATGGACCTGAGTTTGAATAAACTCCGGGAGTTGGTGATGGACAGGGAGGCCTGGAGTGCTGGGATTCAAGGTGTTGCAAAGAGTCAGACTCCACTGAGCGACTGAACTGAACTATCTTTCTGACAGTTTTTCAGAGTCTTCAATGTGCAAGAGAAATAATTTAAAATCAATAATGTTGCCCTTGCACCCTTTAGAAGATATTTTAACAAACAATTTTTAAAATGGCAGAGCTGAAATTTTACATCAGTTTATGGACTCTAGACTGTCATAAAACACAGACAAATATACAGAGACAACTCTACTGAAAGTTTACAGAAATTTCTGTATTCCTACATAGTACTAAAAGCAAGAAATTGTTAGTCACCCAGTCATGCCCTCTTCTTTGAAACCTCAAGGACTGCAGCTTACCAGGCTCTTCAGTCCAAGGGAATCTCCAGGCAAGAATACTGGAATGGGTGGTCATTCCCTTCTCCAGGGAACCTTTTAGAAGACAGGAAAAAAAAAAAAAGAATTTCATAGCATGGGAATCTCACAGAAGCACAGGAGCCAATGAACATCTGAGGTCATGGTGTAAGAAGTACATGGGAAAATGTATTACCACTGCCAGGTATTTTGACAACATTATGAAAAGCATGATCTCAATCTACTATGAAAAATATTCACTTTATGCTCTTCCACTGCATATATTGCTCCCAAGATCTGTAACCTAATAGCATACGTCATAGTAAGTTTTTCTTCTTGAAGCAGGAGAATCTCTGGTACTTTTTTGATTTCTGAAAATTTTTTGAGAAATTCTGGACCGCTGAGTTCATTCTATTTATAAGGGCATTTTTTTACTCCTGTTCTACAGAACTGAATTGCATCTCCACCTAAACTCATCACGGCATTTCCCTACTTCCCTGGGATCCCAACACGAACCACATTCCAATGGGAATCTCAGATACCAGTGAATTCCCGTGTTCATTTCTCACAAAGGGAAGTCATTAATTCTTCTTGAGAATTCATCATGCTCTACAGAAAGCCAGAATAGAATGAAGAAAAGGCTGTGGGACACAGGGAGAAGCAGCCTAAGAGCCGGTCTTCACCATGATAAGAAATAAAGGAAAAAAGACGTTGACAACAACAAACCCCCCAAGGGAGAAAAATTAGAATCGGAGAGTAAAGGTGTGCCGCTTCTCAGCCCAGCCCTTTCAGGAGGAAACGCAGACACAGCCCCCGACCCAGGACAGGACATTTACCTGAGAAGCTGCCATTTCCTCATCTTCTTCCTCCTGCTCTGCGTCTTCTTTGGGCATATTATGTCCCAAACTCGCATACAGCCTGAGAAAATACCTTTAAAAGCATCCACACAACTCTTTCACCTTCAGCTGCTGCCGTGAAAAAGAAGAGAACGTCTTCTTTCTCTCTCCCGTTTCTGAGCTGTAGCGGGTAATCAAGATTAAGCTGATATGCTATCTTTCCAGAGCACCCCGAGAGTTCTCTTTCTTTTCGCATTAGAGAGACCAAGCCCCAGAACAATTCACAAGAGACAAGGAACCCAGCTTCTGGGCTACCTGACTCTGCCTCTGAGGGTCTTTGAAACAAGGCAGCAGGAAGACCCGCTTCCAGGAGCCCTGAGCTTGAGCCATCAGCTCTGCCTGCCCCAGAGCTCAGGAGCAAGTGTTGAGAGCGGGATCTTCTAGAAACAAAGAACCTCAGCCTGATTCCGGGGGAGGGGCTCTTTCTCGGATGGGTGTGGCCCTGCAAGGCCTGTGCCCTTGGGGGAGGGGAGGGGAGGGGTGAGTGTTTGGTGGGAATCACCTGGGGGCCCTGGGTTCCTGCAAGGCTTTGCTCTCAGGATTCTGGGAAAGATGGCCTGAGTCCTTAGTTTTGATTTGTGTCTTACTCCCCTCTGTAACATGGGGACACAGGTTTGCACAAAATGATTTGCACTCTGACCACCTCTCTTCAGGTGGCAGGTCTGCTACAGCAAGACCAGGAGCCTGGAGGTGTTTCCATTACAATTTCTTTGAGAATAAACCAGGGGCAGCAGTGGACGTTGGGTTAACAGTGTGTATGTGCAGGGACAGATGCATTTGAAAATGAAGCCCTAAAGTCTATCCGGTGACCAACCAAGGAAACAATGATGGGTATTAAGTCATAAGTGAACTTACCCATAAATTACATGAAACAGATTCTCTGGTGGCTCAGAGAGTAAAAAGTCTGCCTGCATGTGGGACACCCGAGTTTGATTCCTGGGTCTGGAAGATCCCCTGGAGAAGAAAATGGCAACCCTCTCCAGGATTCTTGCCTGGAAAATCCCATGTAGCCTGGCGGGCTACAGTCCATGGGGTTGCAGGGAATCAGACATGGGCTCAGCGACTTCACCTTCACTTTCTTCACCAACAGAAAAATGTTGCTGCTCTACTTCATGTTTGTATTTCCAGGTTTTATGAATCATTCTCTACAGTTTTTTCTCTGTTCTTTATGGAGAGTTCTCTTTTCTGACATCTTTATTTTTTTATTTTTTTTTCCAATTTCTCCTTTATTTATTTTTTTTTCCAGTGGGTTTTGTCATACATTGATATGAATCAGCCATAGATTTACACATATTCCCCATCCCAATCCCCCCTCCCATTTTCTGACATCTTTAAAGGATAATTGACTAACGAAAAATTAAAGATAGGAGCATATCCATTTTTCTAGTAGTATATATTCTAAAAAATAATCACTGTGCATGCACCAGTACGACTATCTTAGATGATTTAGTTTCACAGCAGAATTGAGACTAAGGTACAGAGATGTCCCATATACCTTTTCTTCCCTCACGAGGACAATCTCCCTACTTATGTCCCCACCAGTGTGTACATTTGTTACCACTGATGAATATACATAGACATAAAAAAGTTTCTAGTTTCACCCTATGTTTCTCTTCTAGGGGTGTTCACTCTAGGATCTGGGCAAATGTATGTGTCCATTACAAACCCTGTGTCCATTACAACAGTTTAACACAATCATTTCATGATCCTGAACTCAGGATATTCATAGCCCCTCCTTTGCCACAAAGAGCAACCACTGACCATTTTAATCTCTACAAAATTTCCGAATGAATTCTCTGGTGGCTCCAGGTAAAGAATCCACCTGCCAATGCAGGTGACTTGAGTGATGTGGGTTCAATCCTTGGATAAGGATCCCCTGAAAGATCCCCTGAAAGAAGAAATGGCCACCCACTCCAGTGTTCTTTCCTGGGAAATGTCACGAACAGAGGAACCTGGCAGGCTACAGTACATTGGGTCCCACTCAGACACAGTGGAACACATAAGAACATTCACCTACACCAAAATGCCATGTTGTAAAAATCCTACTTCTTGTGGCATTTTCAGATGGACTTCCTTCACTTAGTAAAATGCATGGAATTATTGTCTATGTATTTTATACCTTGAAAGCTTAATATAAAAAAGCTTAATATCTATGTCTGCAGCTCTAGTCCTGCTCATTAAAGAGTATCATCAATAACATTTTCTAGATTCCATATGTACATATGTCAAAACTTTTTTTCACAAATATAGAGAATAGACCTGTGGACACAGCAGGAGAATGAGAGGGGGCCCAATAGAGAGAAGAGCCTTGACATTTATTCACCACAATGTGTAAAACAGGTAGCAGGTGGGAAGCTGCTCCATAGCACAGAGAGCTCAGCGCGGGGCTCCGTGATGGCTAGAGGGGGAAGACGGAGATCGCGGGAGGGAGGTTCGAGAGAGTAAAGTTTGTTCTGGATAAGGAAGATGAAAGTGTTCCTGTGTATTTCCTCTTATTTAATTTTTTGTGTGCAGTTACAGTGTATAATGTGTTTGTTTAATTATGTCTTGTGTTTGTGGATTATAAGGAATGTTTGTAATCTGTTTAATAGAGAATGAATGTAAAAATTGTTTGAACTACTTAGAAATATAGGCAGAGCCATTGACTGCTTTTATAGAACTAGGTGTTCTCATTATCGCAAAGTAAGTTGATAGGTGGGTTATAACATGTTGTGTAGTTTTACCTTAGAGAGGTGTTGCCCCTAGAAAAGAAGAATTTGTATTGATCGAGACATGTAAGAAGGGAGAGGTAGAAAGTTCAGGACAATGAGTTACATTTATTTGCCATAAAATTTTCTTTCATTTGTCATAAACCTTTTTAATATTTTTGTATTCATCATTTTATTTGCCATTTCTTATATCTTTCTATTAAAAGCATATATTTTACTTTTCTTTAGCAACTATGAAGTGTCTTGTATTTTATAGATTGTTAAATATGTTTATTAAATCATATATTTATATTTATTAATAGCTTAAAATCTTTTTAGTTTTTCTCTAAGAAAAACTTTTTGTAAGAGTAAGTTAAATGTTCAGTAATTAATGTTTTAAAATCTTACTTCATTTGGAAATGACCTAGTTGTTTAATAAACTTTTATTATTTAGTTTAGCATAACTCTAGAAACTTAAGTTACTCCAATCTTAAGAGATTGTTTTAGATTATAATAATAGATTATTCTATTAAAAATATAATTATTTTTAATAAAGCTTATCTAAAAGTTTTCATCTCATTTATATATTTGTATATATATATATAAAGAGTTACCTTTTTGTTGACAAATTTAGCTTACCTTAAACCAAGGCATAATAAAAGTATTATATAATGTTAATGACTTAAGACATGTCTTAATTAGATTAACAAATAATTATATTTAAATTTAAATAAACATATTTAATATTGAATATTTTTCAGTTCATGTGAACTTGAATTTAAATAGAGCTTATTAACTTCATATTATCCAAAAACAAAGACATATATTGAAACATAGATAATTTTAGATAGATAGGCATAGTTCTCCATTTGAAATTTAAAATCTTTCTTTTTTTATTTATTTATTTTGAGTTCCACCAATTTGTTAATGGCTGGAGTCCTAGATAGAGTGGGCTGTGTATCCCAAGGACATGATAAGAGTTAACTTAAGGCTTTTTCTTAGGCCTATTTTTGTTTCTCAGGCAGAACTGGAGCTCCAAAAAAGTATTTTAACAAGTTAACCTTTTCCTAACTGCACGTGCAAGAAGAACCGGTTTTGCAATTTCAAAAAAGATTTTATTTTAATCAGCTTTCTCCAGAGTCTAAAGAACATCATGGCCATTCAGTGTCAAAAATATCATTTCTCCTTTTTGTAGCTATAGTATATTATTAATGATATATTCATGAGGGAATTGCTGTCACATAGGAAGTAAAGCCTTGGCTACAAAATTTTGACAAATACTAGGACTGTTATGGAGAAGGCAATGGCACCCTATTTCAGTACTCTTGCCTGGAGAATCCCAGGGATGGGGGAGCCTGGTGGGCTGACATCTATGGGGTCGCATAGAGTAGGACACGACTGAAGTGACTTAGCAGCAGCAGTAGCAGGACTGTTAAGCATACCTTGAGGTAACAGAGTCTACTGAAATCTTTTATGAGGCCCGATATGATTAGGATAAGGGAGAGAGAAAGTGAATCTCTCCCGGTCTAAAGGGTGTAAAGGTATATTAAAAAAGCAATCTTAATTTAAAAACTCACTTATATGAAACATTTAATGCTTTCCAGCCTGCTTTATGGCTGGTTTTGTTATTTGATGTGTTAATTTGAGCAACTTAATTTACTTTTTAGCAGTCTGTGTAGATAACTAAAAGCCCAGTTAAGTATTTTATTATTTCAGGCCACTTATGCCATGCTTGGGATGTTGTTTGAAAGAAAGAAAAATACATTTAACATATTTCTGCACCTTCATCTTCTAAGTAAATCTGTGGATGATTTGATGGGGATAAATGAAAATATTTCTTGTACACACAAACCAAGGACATGCTTGTGGCTAAAGTGAGTTGATAATGTTGTGCAAAGGATAGTTGTCACCAACTCATTTCTTTATAGTCCATAATGAAACCAACATCTTGTATACTGTTAATTCTGTAAACAGATGCATGTTCAAAAGATCTATTATGGTCTTGTAATCTTAATCTAATATATTTTAGATATTTTAATTTTTCCCTCTTGGGAAATACATTTAGTATAGTGTAGAAAATACTTCATGACATTTTCATATAAGGTTATATAACTTTTCATACATAAACATGAAATTTGTTGTAGAAAATTCTTTATTTTTTTTTTTTTTTTTAATTTTTTTATTAGTTGGAGGCTAATTACTTCACAGTAGAAAATTCTTTAAACCAAACATTTTAATCTAGGACTTCAACTTAATCTGTCCCTTGATTCTATTTTTATGTGGCCCTTAAAAAACATATCCAAAAATCCATTGCTAATATAGCAATAAAAACACTTTGGGTACTGACAGCCTCTTTGGAGTATGTATATATAAAGTTGCAAACTTGTATTCATATTCTTTTCTATGATATGTTGTACTAAAATCCAAAGTGGCTTTTGCACCATTTTGTAAAACAATTATTTTCCTTTGATGTTGGTATCAGATTTGCTGTAAATGACTGCTGCTTTGGAGGTTAAACATTGTTAGTAAAGTTACAACCAGAACACTAAATTACAGATAAAATTTTCAGAATTAAGTGGCATAGGTAAATTTTGTTAGGATTTATGCAAAATTTGTTCATTATCAAACCATGCCCTTTTTCTTCCCCAGAAAGGAAAAAAAAAAAATGTGGTTTTTTGTTGCTAGGTTATATTTTGTGTAGTAAAGAAAAATTTCTTCAGTCCATGTTGTAATCTTCATACTGCGATTTTAAGGTTGTCTAATGTATTCTGTAGTAAATAGATGATTTTGAGATTTGAGGCTAAAAATAAATAAATAAATAAATAAAAGAAAGAAAAAAAATAAAAAAAATAAAATAAAAGAGAAAAAAAAAAACTATAAGAAAAAAAAAAGCAATCTTGTGAATCAGTAATAATAATGTGCCAATTTTGAGGAATAATAATAGGTGATGGGATCTCTGGTTGTAATGCACACATAGGTTTCATAGAAGAATTAACTTTTCTAAAGTCTGTTAAGAGACACCATTTGTTAGATTTCCTTTTTATAACAAAAATAGGAGAGTTCCAAGAAGAGTAAGATTCCTCAATATGTTTCAATTTTAATTGTGTGTTTATAAGTTCTTTAGTAGCTTGTAATTTTTCTTTCACAAGGGGCCATTGCTTTGTCCAAATAGGCTCATAATTTTTCTCAGTTGTTTTAATAATTGTTTTGTTTGTTAAATGAGCAGTGGCCCCTAGGAAAAATGTGGAATGTATATCTGAGTTTGCCATTGCATAAGTAAGTCCTTTCCTATTAGATTAAGGGGTGCATCTATCACATAAGGTCTTAATGTTGTAGGTTGACCTTTTGGTCTATCATATGGGTAGATTTGAATATTTTGATAAATTTGTTGAACTTTGGTTTGAGAAATTCCTGCAATTTGCAAGAGACCTTTTGTATAGGTCAGGATTTGGGCCATAAGTGTTAGGAAATAATAGTAATATTAGATCCACTGCCAAGGAGACCAGAAAATCTTTTGCCATTAATTTTGATATTTATATTTGGTAGGGCATATTCAAATACCAATGATGTCCATAAGGATTGTTTTTGACCTGTATTGCCAAATCTGCCTGTCCATACAATATTAGAGGAGTTAATAGAAATGTAAGGCAAAAGAAATAATCGAGCAATTTTGTCCATAGAATCTGAGCTGACATCATAATTTGAATCTCTTCTTTATAATCTGAATCAATTATTCCAGGGTGAACAGTAATTCCTTTAGATGCCAAATTAGATCAGCCAAGTAAAAGACTGAAGGTTTGTGGGAGCAGGGGTCCAAAAAGTCCAGTAGGTACTCTAGAAGGGACTGCTTAAGGGTAAAGGAAAAAATCATTTAGGGCTGGTATATTAATGGCAGCACTGCTGGACGTTGAGGGTTTGAGGGAAAAGATAGAATTTGCCCCTGGTTTTTGTTGTAGGGGACCTGGGGGGGTCCCCTCTTTGGAGTTTCCTGGAATAGGTTTTCCTTCAATATCAAATTTAAATTTACAATCTTTGGCCCAATGCATTCCTCTATGGTAGCAAGGGCGAATTCTTGGAGGTTTTTTATTAGCCTTCTTAGGGCAGTCCCTTTTTAAGTGGTTTTTATCTCCACATGTAAAGCATCCTTCATTTCCCTTTTTAAAAGGTAGTAGCCATTGTTCCAGCTAGTATTTGCATCTTTTGAGTTTTTGATCCTAGATTGTGACAAGCCTTCAAATAATCAGTAATAGTCTTAGTCTCACAAATTGCAGCTATAGCTCTTTGACATTTCTGATTCGCATTCTCTCTCTCTCTCTTTGATTTGCATTCTCTTAAACAAGTAATTTCTCTAGCTGTTTCTTGGTTTCTTCTCTGATTTAGTATGGGAAATAGCAGCTTCTAATCTAGCTAAACAATTAGCATAACTTTCATTAGATTCCAACAAAGGAGAGACTTTTGGAGTTGCAACCGTTGGCAGAGGAGGAGCATTTGGAGCAGCCAGGGCAGGGTTAGTAAGACAACTTTGAGATACTTTGTATTGTTTTAATTGGGCCTTTTGTAGAGTTTTATCATTTAATTTATACTTATGTAATGAGTGTTCTGTCTGTTGCTGAATATTGGAAGGGCTAGAATGTACCTTGAAATGGCAGAATTACAGCTTTAATGAGAGCCCATAGGGGCTAGAGATCAATTGGAATATTTTTTCCTTGTTTGGCAGCTCATTTAACATTTCCTTTGACCCGGAGCCAAATTTCTAAATCAAAACTGCATTTATCAGGGAACTAAGGATTATGTTCAACTACTGTTTGAAGGCAAGCCTCTATTCATTGGCGTGAAACCAGAAGTCCCTGAACTTTAAACAAATGGTGAAGTAAAGTAGAAAAATAATGGGGCTGGCCAGCCGTTTAACCCATGCCTTAGTACTTACCGACCTCAATAGGTCCCTGAGTCACTCCGCCCCATATGCCACGTATACCAGTGTCCCTGTTTCTTGGCGCCATTTGTTGTGGTCCTTTAATGGACTGGAACCTGGTGGTACGGAGTCGACGATAAGAAAGTAAAAGAGAGAAAGAGGCTGATATCCCCTGGTTTACGCAGAGGACCAATAAAGCCCTTGACACAGGACTTGAATCACTCATGAAGGTACCAGGCGCCCTCTCGAGGGGGTGAAGGCACAAAGTGCCTTCTCAAGAGGGTCTTAGAAGCCCGGGCAAGAAAGTGAGCATGATGGGTCTCCACGCTCCAGAGTCAGCCAGGAAAAGAGAGAGAGAGAGAGACAAAAAAAGATCCAGGGACCTAAGTTTTTATGGAGCAAAGGTGCTTTAATGATTTTTCTATGAGTATATATAGGCTGTGGCACGAGAAACTTCTTTCGGGAATGATAGAAATCAGAAAACCAAACGTACAGCAACCGTTACCAAGGGAACAAGGGGTAATGTTAGTCACAAGGTCAGGCGACAATCCATATCTCAAGAAAGGGGAGCAAGACTAAGCAGTTTTGTCCTAAAGAGAATGTTTACTAAAGGAGATGCAAGCCTGCCTCACACAATGACCTCAGTCCCTGGGAGCAGCGTGCTGTTCCGCTTGAAGAGGGACAAAGGACTCATGAGAGACAGCAAGTAGGAATCCTCCCGTCAAACATTCCCTGACACCGGGAAAAATATCAATAACCTCAGATATGCAGATGACACCACCATTATGGCAGAAAGTGAAGAGGAACTAAAAAGCCTCTTGATGAAAGTGAAAGAGGAGAGTGAAAAGTTTGGCTTAAAACTCAACATTCAGAAAACTAAGATCATGGCATTTGGTCACATCACTTCATGGGAAATAGATGGGGAAACAGTGGAAACAGTGTCAGACTTTATTTTTTGCACTCCCAAATCACTGCAGATGGTGATTGCAGCCATGAAATTAAAAGACGCTTACTCCTTGGAAGGAAAGTTATGACCAACCTAGACAGCATAATAAAAAGCAGAGACATTACTTTGCCAACAAAAGTCCGTCTGGTCAAGGCTATGGTTTTTCCAGTGGTCATGTATGGATGTGACACTTGGACTGTGAAGAAAGCTGAGCGCCAAAGAATTAATGCTTTTGAACTGTGGTGTTGGAGAAGACTCTTGAGAGTCCCTTGGACTGCAAGGAGATCCAACCAGTCCATCCTAAAGAAGATCAGTCCTGGGTGTTCACTGGAAGGACTGATGCTGAAGTTGAAACTCCAAAACTTTGGCCACCTCATGTGAAGAGCTGACTAATTGGAAAAGACCCTGATGCTGGGAGGGATTGGGGGCAGGAGGCGAAGGGGATGAGAGAGGATGAGATGGCTGGATGGCATCACCGACTCGATGGACACGAGTTTGGGTGGACTCTGGGAGTTAGTGATGGACAGGCAGGCCTGGTGTGGTGCGATTCATGGGATTGCAAAGAGTCGGACATGGCTGAGCTACTGAACTGATGACTTATTATCAGATAGATAATCCAAAAGGACCTACTAAACAGCACAGGGAAGTCTACTGAACAAAGTGAAAGATCCTACATGGGAAAAACCCTGAAAAGGAATAGATATAGGTCTATGTATAACTCAATCAAGTTCCTGTAAACCTAAACCAAACACAACAATGGAAATCAACCCTATTTCAATAGAAAATAAATATTAAGTTAGCCAAAACAAACAGACAAAACAGGAAGCGTGAAAAAAATGCTACTAACCTGTGGCCACTTTTGGTTACTGAAAAACACAGTTAATACTGAATACTCCAGGCTAGGGGTAAAGAAGGAAAAAAATCTGTCCTCAACAAATATCCTCAGGTAGGCCTTGGAAAAACAATCAAAACAGGGCAGACCACCAAGAGGCTACTCTTGAGAGGTCAGTTTTACATTTCTTAAAAAAAAAAAAATAGCGAAAAAGTTTCAACCTCCTGAAATCTTAGAAAAATGCAAATCAAAATTACAATGAGGTATCACTCCTCACTGATCAGAATGGCCTTTGTTAAAAAGTCTACAAACAGTAAAGTCTGGAAAGGCTGTGGAGAAAAGGGAAACCTCCTACACTGATGCTGGTAATGTAAACTGGGAACAGCCACCAAGGAGTATGAGGTGCACGTTCCTTAAACAAAGGAAAAGAGAATGAAATTATGACAACTCCCTAACCCCATACAAAAAGAGGAACTTGAAATCAATTAAATATCTAAATGATGGGATGATTACTCTAAATCTCCCGAGGAAAATAAATGCTTTGATATAAATCACAGCAAGTTCTTTTTGGATCTACCATTTAGAGAAATGAAAAATAAAACAAAAGTCAACAAAATGGATCTCATTGACCTTTAGGAAACCCTAAAGGAAAGAAAAAGTCAACCCTCAGAATGGGAAAAAAATGTAACAAACAAAGACCTACATGGACTTCATCTCCAAAACATGCAAACTGCTCATGCAGCTCAAACTCATATGGAACAGCTAAACAAGAGAAATTTTTTTGCCCAAAAGTCTGAATACAACTTATATGTTCTTTTAAAAAAGAATCCTTCTAAATTATATTTTTTAATTGTGTCTGTGCACACGTAGAAAGCAACTATTTTAGACCCTGGCATGAGTTCCAAGCCAGGAGATAAACACAGAAAATGAAAAAAATCATTCCTAAAAAGCTCTAATGAAAAATTAAAACAAATAAGCATTTTTATTCCAGTTGAGAAATTTAGCATGTATTAACACATTGCTTATATATATAGACAAGATAGCAAGGCTGCAACCCTTTCTTTCAAACAAAAGTAATCTTACTTTATAAGTAAAGAAAAAAATTAAAAGTTGTAAAATATGCAAAGACTCACTGACATATCAACTAAACCTTTGTGATTAAATTATACCATGGTTCAAACACCCCTTGAAGGAAGTAGACAAAAAACCTAGTGATTACTTTTTGCTAGAAGTAATCTGAAATATATGAACAAAGCATTTTCATAGATCTGGGATACCTGCTAATTATCTCCTTCTTACCAAATATATGTTCATTCAAGCATGTTATATCTTTTAGATAAAGTCATAGATGATTTTGATATAAAACTGATCAGAATGTAAAAATATAGGAGACCAAGGATTTTGGCTCCTATGGAGTTGAAGGAGCCAAAACAAGCTGAATTCTAACTACATATCTGGTTCATAAATGGCCATTGTGAATGGCACAGAGGTGAAACAGCCATGTAAGAAATCTTAGTTAAGATTGAACTTAAAGCATTATACAGATTTTACAGGTTTAATAGATTACAGATTTTACAGGCTTAATAGATTTGTAAACCTAGAAAAAACAATCCTTTAGACTATTTATATACTATATATCTAACAGTTTTTTACTTTTCAATCTTGAATGAGCCATATAAATAATTTTAGATCAACAATAATGCTATCCAAAATTGTTTTGAATATTTGGTCAAATATTCAGGAAATGGTAGAGCTTGGGATTTGCCTCAGTGGATCGGAGCTTGAGTTTCTCTAAAAAGAACAAAGGCAGCACACAGACAATTCTAATGGATGTTTTACCCAAATGAGGTAACTGGCAAAAATATCAGAAACAGAAAAAATGAATCATTTAATGTTAACGTTTTCATGCACACATACATACACTACTTAGGAACTATATACATATTAAAAGTGATAGAGAAAACCTATTCATGTCAATAAAATCAAGAATAGATTTCCCTGTTTAAATCTTATAATTTATTTCTGGTTGATTCTCTGTCTTTTTTAAACATGCTAGGGCAAAAACACATGACGGTATGATATAAATTAAAGTTCTTGCTTCTGAACGTTTTATTCTTTAGAAAATCTCTATCACTAGTGTTGAGCGCTATTTTAGATTTAACAGAGTTGAACATATACTAGTAATAAGATTCTTGTAAATATTATAGAAAATACAAAGATGTGAAAAGAATTCTATTTTGGGAATATGTTGTTCAGTTGCTCAGTCGGTCCGACTCTTTGCGACTCCATGGACTGCAGCACGCCAGGATTCAGTCTGTCACTGTTTCCATTGTTTCCCCATCTATTTGCCATGAAGTGATGGAACCGGATGCCATGATCTTCATTTTTTGAATGTTGAGTTTTAAGTCAGCTTTTTCACTCTCCTCTTTCACCTTCATCAAGAGTCTCTTTAATTCCTCTTTGCTTTCTATCATAAGGGTGGTGATACCTGCATATCTGAGTTTACTGATATTTCTCCCTGCAATTGCGATTCCAGCTTGTACTTCATCCAACCCGGCATTTCGCGTGATGTACTCTGCATATAAGTTAAATAAACAAGGTGACAATATACAGTCTTGATATACTCCCTTCCCAATTTTGAACCAGTCCATTGTTCCATGTCTGGTTCTAATTGTTGCTTCTTGACCTCCATACAGGTTTAGAAGGGGGCAGGTAAGGTGATCTGATACTTCCGTCTCTTTAAGAATATTCCACAGTTTCTTGTGACCTACACAGTCAAAGACTTCAGTGTAGTCAGTGAAGTAGAAGTAGATGTTTTTCTGAAATTCTCTAGCTTTTCCTATGATACAGTTGGTGTTGGCAGTTGGTTCCGTGGTTCCTTTTCTGCCTTTTCTAAACCCAGGCTGTGCACCTGGAAGTTCACATACTGTTGAAGCCTAACTTGAAGGATTTTGAGCATTTCTTTGCTAGCTTGTGAAATGAGTGCAATTGTGCAGTAGTTTGAATATGAGGCTGAGTATATTAAAAATGGAAATAATCAGACCTGAGCTTAAGTAATGAAAACTCACAAAACTCAAGAACCCTACTAAACACAGGTGAGTGTTCATTTTTCCAAAGCAAACAGAGGAAAACACGGATTTCTCATTAACTGTGGCAGCTTATTCACACGCCTCACTAAATCGTTCAAAGATTTTTATAAAGATAAAGAGAAAAAGTATGAACACTTAGTGCTGGAATCTCAGAGAGCCACCTGAACCAATGGAACATGAGGTGTAATGGGATAAATGTTAGCAGTGATCTGAAACTCTCCTGAAAAAAATATCAGTTTTATGCAAATTTCACTTCATATATAACTTCCAGTGTTCTGTATATTAAAAGTACAGTTCAGCATGAGTCCTTCCTGCCAATATAGAGAAGAGTGTCTCACATTTTTCTTCTCCATTTCCCCCCCAAACTTTCTGTAGAATTCTGAACCACTGAGGTAATTCTATTTATAAGGACATTTTCTTAATCCTTTTCTAAATGTCTGAAGTTGCACCTACATGTAAATTCATCACTAATTTCCCCCTATTTCTCTAAGGTCCCAAGACTGAAGCACATCCCAATAGGATTCTCAGAACCTATGCCTCCCTGGGTTGATCTCACACAAAGGAAATGTTTTCACCAGATGAGAGTCATTAATTCATGTTGAGAATCTGTCATACTCCATAGAAAGCCGGGATACAGACAATGCAGAAGACTCTAGGACTAAGGGAGATGTAGTCTAAAGAGCCGGTCTTCACTACTATAAGAAAAAAAGGAAAAAATAAGTTGATAACAAATGCCCCGGGCAGAAATATTAGAAGCAGAGAAGGTTTGCAGACTCTCAGTCCAGGAATTTCAGGAGGAAAAGCAGACACAGCCCCAGACCTGGGACAGGACATGTAGCCGAGAAGCTGCCATTTCCTCTTCTTCCTCCTGCTCTGTCTTCTCTGGGGATGTTATGCTGCAAATTCACACCTGTGTCTTGAGATACGTTCAAAGGCATCCGGACAGCTCTTTAACCTGCAACCACCTCACCTAGACAGAAGGACCTTGAAAAGCTGAAAAGACCCACCTCTCCTGTTCTGCTTCAGGAAATATTCAGGAACAATCACTTCCTACCTGGAGACCAGCCTGCGAATTTACTTGTTGATTGTTCACTCCCCACAGAGAGCTCCTAACCCTCTGCTCACACAGACCATGTGAGCTGACTGACTTCCCCGGTCCAAATCCAGCTAGACCAATGCTGCTGCCTCTCCTCGGACTGAAGCCGGGCCTCAGCTCTCACAAATGGACCAGGAGCCACGTTCTTAAGCCGGGATCTCCCTCAGAATCCCCTGGAGCACTTCCTACACACCACACTGATGCCCCCACAGGACCAAGAGAACTCTGTGGGGAGGTCGCTTCCTGACACTGGTCACGTGACCCTGATGGGAAACAGACGGAAACCACTTGGCTAAGGATTCTTTCTGAATCATTTCAGTGAACACAAATCACTCAAGGCCAGGGCCCCACTCTAAGAAGCTACGAATCTGCAGGTCTGAGGCACAGAAATGAGTCTTTACCAGGCTTCCCATGTGTTCTGATGTGTCTTCCCCAAGCCCACATTCAGACACCCAGAGCGCAAGCCCTCACACTCAGCACACCTGAGACCTCTCTGTAGCGAGGATTTAGAATGGGAACTTCTGAGGGAGGTCAAGGCTAGAATCAGGCAGAGAAAGTTCCAGTACTTAGGGTTCAGGCCTTTCTAAGTGACCCTGGGTGAAGCGCTGTGGGCTCCTCAGGCTGAGTGTGGATGGGTCCATTCAAACCAGAGGAGCAGGATTCTGGTGAGCTCTGAGGGTGTCACTGAAGGGGGGCCTGTGCAGTAGACACTGGGGTTCAGCAAGACTGCTGGTCTCAAGGAAGGGAGTGATCTAGGGCAGGTGCTCCCAGGACTGGCTGGTGTGAGTTCAAGGACCTGCAGGCTGCCTGTTCCCCAAACAGATGCTGAGAACAAAGGATGAGAACAAAGATGCTGAGAACAAAGGACAACTGAAGCAGGTGAGTACATTACTCTAGGTCCTGAGAGAATTCACAGCAAGCTCTGAGTGACGTCATGGATAGAAATGAGCAGAGAAAGAGGCAGTAATTGTGGTTCAGGTTTTTATAAGAGGCCCTGGGTGAAGTGCTGTGGGCTCCCCAGGCTGTGGGTGGATGGGTCCATTCAGACCAAAAGGACTCCGATTTTGGTGGCTCTGTGAGGGTGGCATTGAAGGGGAGCTTGTGAAGTAGCCCTGGGGTTCAACAAGCCTGCTGGTCTTAAGAAAGGGGGTCTTCTGGCGCAAGTGCTCACAGGACTGGCTGGTGTGAGTTCAAGGACCTGCAGGCTGCCTGCTCCCCAGACAGATGCTGAGGCAGCAACAGCATGGAGTAGTTCAGGGGAGCTCTCAACAGTACTCTGTATGATCCTTGTTATTAGAACCGTCACAATGTCCCTGCAGTTACAGAGAGGGGGAAAAGTACAATGGAGAAATGATGGGAAATACATGATCAAATGATTTGAGGCTTAAGGGCAGTAAGGAAACTGTTACAGATGCCATCCCACTGTGCTGCCAAAGATTTCACTGTCATGTGCTCTTCCATGCAACCTTAAATAAGATGGGAGAGGTTAACAGTGGAGGTAGGTTAACACTTCATTCATTCACACCAACTTTACCACAAGAAGCCATTCAGTTTTATTGATTAACATGTATGAACATCACACACAATCAGAATAAAGCCTTTTATACTCCATTGTGTAACTTTGATTAAAAGACAGATTGCAAGCATAAACAATATTCATTCCTCTGATATAATGATCTGACAACTGTGATTTCTACGGTTACAAAATGGAGGCTAATCATTTAAGAAAGAAGACTTACAATAATTACAGGAATTTTCTGGGAAGGGTTTCCCATACATTTTAGGGTATCAGAGGTTATTTGAAATATGTTAAACTTTCATAATTTCTGCTGATATTATAAAACACATCAAGATTTCAGTGAACTGTCATTATATTAACCTTTAAAAGCATAACTTAATAACTTACGTCTTTAGTATGTGGAATTATTCCCTGAACACTTACATCATGGTGACCTACAGGGATGTGTGACATGAATGACAAACACCACCATTTAGATGTTTACTGTACATGTTACATTACTGTGTCCTTAATCTTCTAATGGAGAATACATATAAATGATTTCTCCCTAGATAGAAGGGCTTCTCTCATCTTTGAGGTACCAACTATCAAAAACATAAGTTTGCATGCACACTAGAAATGAATCATACCTTGGAGTAAGTAGAGATTTGAACTACATTCATTCTCAAATAATCACAAATCATGTCAGTATAAACAAGGATACATTGCTAATAATTGTACCTTTATAAACATCAACCTTTCATCTTGTGATCCACACTAACATACCAATTTTCTATCTGTTTTAACTGTTGATTACTATCTATAGTACTTCTCTGTAAGAGGAACTTCGGAAAACAGGATTGATGTAAAGTTTTCTAGTATGGATTTTCTGGTATTTATTTAGATTTCAATTTTCATTAAATCATTTTCTACACTTTTTTTTTTCTTTTACATTTATACATCATTACATATCTTTCTTATATAAATGGTCGCGTGTTTTCCGATGTGTATGTTTAGGACAAACTTCTTCCATCACTTATTTCATTATGAGGGTTTCTCTCCAGTATGTGCACTGAGATGCCTAGTGAGATGACTGTTATGCCTAAAGGCTTTTCCACATTCTTTACATTTATAAGGTTTCTCTCCAGTATGAATTCGCTGGTGTTTAGTAAGAGTTGAGGATTGACTAAAGGCTTTTCCACATTCTTTACATTTATAAGGTTTCTCTCCTGTATGAATTAACTGATGTTGTGTAAAGCCATAGCGCTGGCTAAAGGCTTTGCCACAATCCTTACGTTTATAAGGTTTCACTCCAGTATGAATTCGCTGGTGTTTAGTAAGAGTTGAGGATTGACTAAAGGCTTTTCCACATTCTTTACATTTATCAGGTTTCTCTCCAGTATGAATTCGCTGGTGTTTGGTAAGGGTTGTGTTTTTATTAAATGCTTTTCCACATTCTTTACATTTATAAGGTTTCTCTCCAGTATGAATTATCTGGTGTTTAGTAAGAGTTGAGGATTGACTAAAGGCTTTTCCACATTCTTTACATTTATAAAGTTTCTCTCCAGTATGAATTAACTGATGTTGAGTAAAGCCAAAGCGCTGGCTAAAGGCTTTGCCACAATCCTTACATTTATAAGGTCTCTCTCCAGTATGAATTCGCTGGTGTTGAGTAAGACCATAGCGCCGGCTAAAGGCTTTGCCACAATCCTTACATTTATAAGGTTTCTCTCCAGTATGAATTTGCTGCTTGTGTCGAGTAAGACTTGAGTTCTGATTAAAGGCTTTGCCACACTTTGCACATTTATAAGGTTTCTCCCCAGTGTGAATTTGCTGACGGTGACTAAGATTTGAGAAATAAATAAACACTTTGCCACATTCGCTACATTTATAAGGTTTCCTGCCAGTATGGATTTGCCGATGTTGACTAAGATTTGAACTCTGATTAAAGGCTTTGGCACATACTGTACACTTCAAAGGTTTCCTTCCTGAACATGTTTTCCTGTGTTTACTTATATTAGATGAGGTACTGAAGACTTTCCCACATTTATTACACTTGTAATGTTTCCGTGGATTCTGAATTCTCTGCTGCTTAATCAGATTTGAAGACTGATTAGAAACTTTACCATATTCACTACAATTGTAAGTTTTCTCTCCACTATGAATACTCTTATTTAGAGAAAGATCTGATGCTTGATAAAAGATATTCTTACATTTACTACTTTTAGAATCCTTGTGTGAAGATTGAGCTCCCTGATGTTCCATAAAGTTTGAGTCTTGTTCAAAGTTATGCCCAGGTTCATTGCATGAATAGACCTTCACTCCATCATAAATAATTGTGTAATTATTGGAGCTGGAGGTCTTACTTAAGGTCTGACTCATTTTGTTACACATGGAATGTACTTCCCTATTAACCATATCATGCGATGTATTGAACAATGCTGGTTGGATTACATCTCTTCCATTATCATCAACATTATACATCTTGGAATGGAGAGAAAATATCTGTTGATGGAAGAATAATGACTTCCTAATCACAGATCCCTCAAATTGATTATATTGTGAGTTTTCCCCATCATTTTTAGATTTCTGGTTTTCAGACATGTTTAAATATATGTTGAATCGAAGCCTATGCTCAGAGTGGTTTGAAGGAGTATGTACAGTAGAGACTGGAGGACTTCCCAGATTTTCCACATTTCCTTTCAGAGAACAAGTATGTTTCAAAAAACGATGTAAATTTTTTCTGAAAAACATACACTTCTCGGCAGATGTTGAAGACTGAAATGAGTGTTTCCCCCAATTTGACTCAAGTAGCTCATTTCGTTCTATAGTAATGTCTGCATTATGTGTAACTGTCTCAATTTCTTTATGTCCATGTAAACATCCTCTCTGTCTTTCACACGCCCTTGTATGTTCTGAGTCTTTCATTAATTGCAAGTTTCTGAGGTGAAATCTTTCATATATTCCTAGGTTTGCTTTTGGGAACAAATCTTCTACCCTTGGTTTCTTTGGCATCAAATCCTGGGTGTCTTGAGGAGATACAGCTGAAAGATACCAAAGAAGTTGCCAGAGGATTAGGCAGACATGGACTTCATCTCTCTCCACAAATGCATCAAGCATACATCAGAAATGGAACACTTCTCACCGAGCCCAGCTGAACACTAGCAGAGGACCTTGGAAATCTAAAAGGACAAGAGAGATTCCTGCTGAGCTAGGTAGGGCAAAAGAAAGAAGAAAGAAAAAGAACAGGAAAGGAAATGGGATGGGGCCTGCAACCCTGGGGGGATCTGAAGAGAGGAGAGGTCTCCACCTCCGGGGAAGGGCCTCACTCGGGGAGCCCAGCTGGGACAGAAGGGGAGCCTCATCCTCTGTGGGAGGAGAACACGGCAGCAGTCAAAGGCAGCAGGACAGAGGAGACCTGCACATGGGGTACTGCCCCCAGCCCTGCCCACCCAGCCTGAAAGGGTGTCCACCACTGCAGACAAGGGCTGGGTGCTGAAATGTGGGGTCTGGAGAGCAGACCCAGGCAGAGCACTGCTGTGGGCTGTGAGGAGACGTCCTGTGGGAATGGCAGGGAGGGAGGAGCTCTGCAAACAGGAATGCTTGGGGAGGAAGCCTGAAACACCATAGAGCAGAGCGCCATTGCTGAGTCATGCCCCAAGCGAAGACCCACCATTGTTTGTAGCCTCTCTCCCCCTGTGCTGGCCCCTCCTCAGCAGGCATGAGGAAGGGCTCCATTAGGGTGGGTGCTCTCATGAACCCAGCTGTTGCCTCTTCCACTGTGCCCCTCACTTCCAGGGTAGACTGGTGGACTCTGGGAAACCTCGGGAGCAGCGGCCTGTAGTTTATCCACATGCCCAGAGCGGGCTGAAGCACTGCTGAGCCCCAGGGTCTGGGAATTTAAGGAAGCACACCTGATATCTCCACTGGAAGTTGCACAAACTCGTTTCTATACCATCACAGCTGTCTTTGTAAACTCAGCACCTTTAGAACGTCTGAGTGGACAAGGACGGCTCCCCCAGTCACAGAAGGTGTAGCTGTAGCAGCGGTAGACTTCGTAGGCTCCCACACTGGGGGGCAGGGCCAGGCCGGAGTCTGAGCTGCCCCCACAGCACCACAGCAGGTCCAGCTCCATGATGAATGCAATCCTGGGCCCTGACTTCAAGGATCTATGCTGGTGACCTGGTGAAAACAACATCTGAGAGACCCCAGGGCCATGAGCCAGGGTACCCATGGGTGAGGTGGGGCCAAGGGCAGTGCCAACCAGGGTCACACGAGACTCACCCAATGGGTGAAAGTGACACACAGAGCACATCCCAAGGGGAACATCCCCAGGGCAGCAATCCTCAGGGGCTTCTCTCCCGGGGGTGTGCTCCAATCCCACCTGCCTCCACACAGATCAGGATTACAGCAAAGAAACAGATCTGGGGGCTCTGCTCCACAAACCAGGGCGCAGACCCACCACAGACAGGGCGGTGACAGCCACAGAGCAAAGGGGAAGGTCCCCTCAATATCCAGGGCAGGCTCGGGTCACAGAAACAGCAGTCAAAAGTCCATCAAGGGGGTTAGGGCACAAACCTCTGGACCAACCTCACCCACCAGGGGACAGACACCAGGAACAACAGGAACTAGGGTCCTGCAGCCTGCAGAATGGAGACCACAAACACAGAAGATGTGACAAAATGAGAGGACAAAGAAGTGTGTTGTAGAGGAAGGAGCAAGATAAAAACCTGCTTAGATAAAAACTAAGTGAAGATGAGAGAGGCAATCAAATGATTACTTTTTGCTTAAAGTCCTCTTAAATTGAGACACCAAACATTTTCACAAGTGCTAGGTGCCTACTAATCCTTTCATTTACTTCTTATCACCTGTGTTTTTACTTGAGAATGTTGTATTAGATGTTTGAATCTAAAAATCATAAATGATATGACACAGAACTAATGCACTAGCAAGTGAGGACATATAAGACAGAGTCCAGGGAAGCTCGGGATGAACAAGATAAGTTAACAAAGTAGTAGTTCTTAAGAAATTAAATAAGAAGTGAGACTTTAAAAATATGATGGATCTAAAAATTAAAAAAATATGATGGAAACACATGGGACTCTACTCAGTACTCTTTGGAGACCTAACTGGGGAGGAAATCTAAAACAGAGTGGCTATATGTATGTATAATTGATAATGTTTTCTGTACAGCAGCAGAACTTTGTAAAACAGCTACACTCCACTAAGAATTTAATAAAAAGATTTCTATATTTTATCGAAAAATCTTAACAGTTTGAAACAACCATTACAAATATGGAAAATGTTCTAAGTTCTATATGCCAATTTATTTTAAAATTTTTTGAGGTAATTGAATATATTAAAGTGTTTTACCATTCAGGAATTGGGACAAATACACTTAAGTATTTAACATGAGTTCGTATAAAGAGAAGAGAAACTTTAAAGCAACCATGAGACTTTCATTTTCCCATTTTAGGGAGGTTTTGCTTTATGCAGTGAAGACATTACTTAAGTTTGAAATGAATAAGGTCATATCTGCAGTTTCCAGTGGATGAGAAACTATAAATCAGAAAAACAAAACAAAACAAAACAAAAAAACAAACCTGTCCCAACTATTCCTAGGACTTTGGCAGTATGTCTATGACTCCACTTACACAGTTCTGTTTAAAGGTAGGAACAAACTTTAAAAGGAGTATCATATAGTCACTCAGAAGTGTGCACAGTTTTCCTAGGATCCCAAAGAAATGAAAGAGTAGCCAACTCATGCAGGTTGTCACAGGCCAAGAGGAGAATTTTAGTTCTCACTGTGAGTGAGAAAAGCAATCACTGGAGATGAATTCATGAATGATTCAAGAGACAGAATGGGGCAGGTGATAGCCATCTATGACAGCAACAGAAATAAACCCAGACTTCTCCAAAAGCATTTCCACTGAAGCAGATCTTCCCAAACCACATGATACAGGATGACTTCCTCACTGACCCTCACAGAATCAACCATACGTATATAGAGCCACTCTGTTTTAGATTTCCTTCCCAGGCAGGTCTCTCACTGTACCTCTCACCTGAGTCATCGGCTCCATCCATTCACACCTACCTGGGTATATGCCTATTGTCTGCATTCTGCTTATATTCCTGAGATCCTTCATTTGCTCCAGAAAGGTGACCAAGGCTGGCTTAGAGACCACAAGACCTGTTCATCAGAGAAAGGAATATTTGTTGTGCTAGAGATTCATCAGTTTCCAATCCAATATGTATTCAGGCGAGAAGAGAACACATGGGTGAATGTTAAAACAGCCCAGAGAATGATTCCCCAGATGCTCCCCCCCGCCCCCCAAATACTTTATTGAAAGTACCTATATAATGCTAACTAATACAAAAAGTTAGGTCCTGAGATTCTGGTCAAGTGCCACTAAGGCAAAAGTAAGTAGTGGAAATGTGAAATTAAGAGAAGGTACAACTATTTAATACCACAGAACTTACACAATTACCAATGACCTCGAAGGAGGCAGATTACATAAAGGAAGATAAAGGTTACAAGCATTATGAATCATCATAACGAAGCCTTTCTTTCTAAACTCACAGATACTCATTTCCACCTACAAAGCAGAGATCTGAAACAAATGTGCAGAGCAGAAAATTTCAGAACACATTCTAGAAATGAAGGAACCAAAACCCTGAGGTTTAGATAAGCGACTCTGGAAGGCAGTTGTCCTCACCCAAGGAGGCCAGGTTCCTATAGTTCTCTACCATCATGTCCGTGTACAAGTCCCGCTGACCGAGGTCCAGGCATTCCCACTCCTCTTGAGTGAAGTCTATGGCCACATCCCGGAAGGTCAGCCGTCCCTGAAATACAAAGTACAGATGCCCTGGGGCCATGGGAAGACTTCCTTATGTGACCCAAGATGGAAACAGCAAGTTCAGAGACCTGGTTTTCCTTTAGACGAGTGGCTGCTATTACACAAGAATATAATTTTACACAGTAGTATTTTCTTTTTTGGGTGTTAATTCTAGAAAGTCTTGTAGGTCTTCATAGAACTATTTAACTTCAGCTTCTTCAGCATTCCTGGTCGGGGCATAGACTTGGATTACCGTGATATAGAATGGTTTGCCTTGGAAATGAACAGTGATCATCCTGTCGTTTTTGAGATTGCATTCAAGTACTGCATTTCAGACTCTCTTGTGGACTATGATGGCTACTCCATTTCTTCTAAGGGATTCCTGCCCACAGTAGTAGATATAATGGTCATCTGAGTTAAATTCACCCATTCCAGTCCATTTTAGTTTGCTGATTTCTAAAATGTCGATGTTCACTCTTGCCATCTCCTGTTTGATTGCTTCCAATTTACCTTGATTCATGGACCTAACGTTCCAGGTTCCTATGCAATATTGCTCTTGACAGCATCAGACCTTGCTTCCATCACCAGTCACATCCACAACTGGATGTTGTTTTTGCTTTGTCTCCGGCTCTTCATTCTTTCTGGAGTTATTTCTCCACTGACCTCCAGTAGCATACAGGGCACCTATCAACCTGGGGAGTTCATCTTTCTGCCATTTCATACAGTTCATGGGGTTGTCAAGGCAGGAATACTGAAGTGTTTGGCCATTCCCTTCTCCAGTGGACTACATTTTGTCAGAACTCTCCACCAGATTTGGGTGGCCCTGCACAGCATGGCTCATAGTTTCATTAAGTTAGACAAGGCTGTGATCCATGTGATTAGATTGGTTAGTTTTCCATGATTGTGATTTTCAATCTGTCTACCCTCTGATGGAGAAAGATAAGAGGCCTATGGGAGCTTCCTGATGGGATAGACAGACTGAGGGGGAAACTGGGTCTTGTTCTGGTGGGCAGGGCCATGCTCAGTTATTCTTGAATCCAATTTTCTCTTGATGGGTGGAGCTGTGTTCCCTCCCTGCTATTTACCTGGGGTCAAGCTATGGTTGGTTTCCCTGGTGGCTCAGATGGTGAAGCATCTGCCTGCAATGTGGGAGACCTGGGTTTGATCCCTGGGTTGGGCAGATCCCCTGGAGAAGGAAATGGCAACCTACTCTAGTACTCTTGCCTGGAAAACTCCATGGATAGAGGAGCCTGGTAGGCTATAGTCCATGGGGTCACAAAGAGGAGGACACGACTGAGTGACTTCACTCACTAAACTATGGTTGAGGGAATGAAGATAATGGTGACCTTCCTCAAAAGCTCCCATGCATGCACTGCTAGTCTGTGCCCCCAACCCTGCAGCAGGCCACCACCAACCCTTCTAGAATTAACACCCCAAAAAAATGTACTTTTCATTATAGGGGACTGGAATGAAAAAGTAAGAAGTCAAGAAACACCTGGAGTAACAGGCAAATTTGGCCTTGGAGTACAGAATGAAGCAGGGCAAAGGCTAATAGAGTTCTGCCAAGAGAATGCACTGGTCATAGCAAACACCCTCTTCCAACTACACAAGAGAAGACTCTACACATGGACATCACCAGATGGCCAAAACTAAAATCAGATTGATTATATTCTTTGCAGCCAAAGATGGAGAAGCTCTATACAATCAGCAAAAACAAGACTGGGAGCTGACTGTGGTTCTGATCATGAACTCCTTATTTCCAAATTCAGACTTAAATTGAAGGAAGCAGGGAAAACCACTGGACCATTCAAGTATGACCTAACGATTATACAGTGGAATGGGAAGTAGATTTAAGGGACTAGATCTGATAGACAGAGTGCCTGGTGAACTATGGACAAAGGTTCATGACATTGTACAGGATGATCAAGACCATCCCCAAGAAAGAAATGCAAAAAAGCAAAATGGCTGCCTGAGGAGGCCTTACAAATAGCTGTAAAAGGAAGAGAATCCAAAAGCAAAGGAGAAAAGGAAAGATATACCCATTTGAATGCAGAGTTCCAAAGAATAGCAAGGAGAGATAAGAAAGCCTTCCTCAGCAATCAATGCAAAGAAATAGAGGAAAAAGACAGAATGGGAAAGACTAGAGATCTCTTCAAGAAAATGAGAGATACCAAGGGAACATTTCATGCAAAGATGGGCTCGATAAAGGACAGAAATGGTATGGACCTAACAGAAGTAGAAGATATGAAGAAGAGGTGGCAAGAATACACAGGAGAACTGTACAAAAAAGATCTTCATGACCCAGATAACCATGATGGTGTGATCACTTACCTAGAGCCAGATATCCTGGAATGTGAAGTCAAGTGGGCCTTAGAAAGCATCACTTCGAACAAAGCTAGTGGAGGTGATGGAATTCCACTTGAGCTATTTCAAATCCTAAAAGATGATGCTGTGAAAGTGCTGCACTCAATATGCCAGCACATTTGGAAAACTCAGCAGTGGCCACAGGACTGGAAAAGGTCAGTTTTCATCCCAATCCCTAAGAAAAGCAATGCCAAATAATGATCAAAGTACTGCACAACTGCACTCATCTCACATGCTAGCAAAGCAATGCCCCAAATTCTACAAGCCAAGTTTCAACAGCGTGAACCATGAACTTCCAGATGTTGAAGCTGGTTTTAGAAAAGGCAGAGTAACCAGAGATCAAATTGCCAACATCTACTGGATCATCGAAAAAGCAAAAGAGTTCCAGAAAAACATCTATTTCTGCTTTATTGACTATGCCAAAGCCTTTGACTGTGTGGATCACAATAAACTGTGGAAAATTCTGAGATGGGAATACCAGACCATCTGACTTGTCTCTTCAGAAACCTGTATGCAGGTTAGGAAGCAACAGTTAGAACTGGACATGGAAGAAGAGACTGGCTCCAAATGTGAAAAGGAGTACGTCAAGGCTGTATATTGTCACCCTGCTTATTTAACTTATATGCAGAGTATATCATGAGAAACACTGGGCTGGAAGAAGCACAAGCTGGAATCAAGATTGCCGGGAGAAATATCAATAACCTCAGATATGCAGATGACACCACCCTTATGGCAAAAATGAAGAGGAACTGAAAAGCCTCTTGATGAAGTGAAAGAGAGGAGAGTGAAAAAGTTGGTTTAAAGCTCAATATTCAGAAAACTAAGATCATGGCATCTGGTCACATCACTTCATGGGAAATAGATGGGGAAACAGTGGAAACAGTGTCAGACCTTATTTTTGGGGTCTCCCAAATCACTGCAGATGGTGATTGCAGCCATGAAATTAAAAGACGCTTACTCTTTGGAAGGAACGTTATGGCCAACCTGGATAGCACATTTAAAAGCAGAGACATTACTTTGCTAACAAAAGTCCCGCTAGTGAAGGCTATGGTTTTTCCAATAGTCATGTATGGATGTGAGAGTTGGACGGTGAAGAAAACTGAGCGCCGAAGAACTGCTGCTTTTGAACTGTGGTGTTGGAGAAGACTCTTGAGAGTCCCTTGGACTGCAAGGAGATCCAACCAGTCCATCCCAAAGGAGATGAGTCCTGGGTTTTCATTGGAAGGATTGATGTTGAAGCTGAAACTCCAATACTTTGGCTACCTCATGCAAAGAGTTGACTCATTGGAAAAGAGCCCAATGTTGGGAAGGATTGGGGGCAGGAGGAGAAGGGAAAGACAGAGGATGAGATGGCTGGATTGCATCACCGACTTGATGGACATGGGTTTGGTTAGACTCTGGGAGCTGGTGATGGACAGGGAGGCCTGGCGTGCTGTGATTCATGGGTTCACTAAGAGTCAGACATGACTGAGCGACTAAACTGAACTGAACTGAATATATCTTTCTGACAGTTTTTCAGAGTCTTCAATGGGCAACAGAAATAATTTAAAATGAATAATGTTGCTGTTGTGTTGTTTGACAAATATTTTAACAGACATTCTTTAAAGGGCAGAGCCGAAATTTTATTTCACTTGCTGGACTGTAGACTCTGGACACAGACAAATATACAGAGATAACTCTAATGAAAGTTAATAGAAACTTCTGTATTTGTAAATCATACTAATAATGAGAAAAATGTTAGTTACTCCGTTGTGTCCTACTCTTTGGGACCCCAGGGACTATAGCCTGGCAGACTTCTCTGTCCATGGGAGTCTCCAGGCTAGAATACTGGAATGGGTAGCCATTCCCTTCTCCAGGGGATCTTATGGAAAAAAAAAAGAAACAATTCGATGTAATCATGCTAACATGTTTATACACAGAGACGTATACTACAATGAGACTACATACTCAGTAATAGTAATAGAGAAAAACTGTCATGTCAACAATATCAGGATAATTTCTAACTGATTAAAAATATACATAAGGACTTCCCTGGTAGCACAGTGGAAAAGAACCTGCCTGCCAACGCAGGGGACAAAGGTTCGATTCCTGGTCGGGGAAGATTCCACATGCCTCGGAGCAACTAAGACTGGGTGCCACAACTATTGAGTCCGCACTTCAGAGCCTGAGCTCTGCAACAAGAGAAGCCGCAACAGTGAGAAGCCTGAGCACCACAACTAGAGAAAGCACTTGCACAGCAACGAAGATCCAGTGCAACCAGAAATAAATAAAATTATAAAAAAATATATATATATATACATAAATATTTGAGGATGATATTATTTTAATTTTTAAAAATAGACTAGGGTACAGACATATACAACGATATAAAATAAAGTGGAGCTCTGGTTCTGAATTTTTAAATTTCCTGGAAGCCTGTATCATTTGCACTGAACTATATTTTAAAACTTGACACAGGGGAAGAAAAGAAAAACAAAAAACAACCAACCACTTAACACTGTTGAACTTAGATTAGCACTAATATGATTCTTGTAAACATTTTGGAAAATACAGAAATAGGATGAAACTATGTCTGTGATGTGAGCGTGGAGCGGACTGGAAATGATAAGACCGAGGCTTGAGTGATGAAAACCCCCACTCCCCAAACCCAGCATCTCTCCTAAACACATGCGAGTGTTGTCAACTACAAGCTGGCACTTGCCAAGAGTATTGCCAGCAACAGAACAACAACAAGGGCGTTTGTCATCTGCCTCTGTGGAAAATGAACCCTATGGTGCTTCAAGTGCTGACTGCAACCGCCCCCGAGGGAGTTCAGGCTGCACTGAGGCACTCTGCTCCAGGGAATCTGGGGGAACAGGGCTTTAGAGAGTTAGGTATTTTCAGGAGCTGATTCCATGATCCCAATCCTTGCATCTCTTCATATCTGTGTGGGCTGGGCTTAGTCACTTAGTTGTACTCTGTCTGTGGGCATTCTCCAGGCAAGGACACCAGAGTGGGTTGCCACGCCCTCCTCAAGGGGATCTTCCCAACCCATGGATCAAACCAAGGTCTCCCTCATTGCAGGAAGATTCTTTAGCATCTGAGCCATCAGGGAAGCCCCTTCACATCTAGAAAAGCACCAAATCACTGAACGGCGACATCAGCTCCTCACAACTGGCAGAAAAGCTTTTCTAAAGTAAATGCTTGACTGCACTGAACTCCGCCTTCACTAAAATCTTATCTACTGACCTTTCCCGCTGCCTCTTTAGTGCAGTCTCTCAGAGTTATCTGAGGTGCTGTCTCCTGGGTTGCTGTCCTTATTTTGCTCTAAATAAAACTTAACTCACAATTTTCAAGTTGTGTGTCTGTTTTAGCCAACAGTGTTCATTGTTCAAAGCGAAGAGAAACCAAGATGATAAAGAGTTTCCCCACTAACTGTGATAGTTGCGCATACCCCTCAGTTTTTCTTTCCAAGACCCTTTTTGAAGAGAGACAAAAAAAAAAAAAAAAGAAATGCACTGGAATCTCACAGAAGCACCTGAACCAGTGAACATCTGAGGTCATGGGGGTAAGAAGTACATGGAAAAATGCGTTACCACTGCCAGGTATTTTAGCAATATTATGAAAACCATGATCTCAATCTACTATGAAAAATATCCGTTTTATGCAAATTCCACTGCATATATACCTCGCATGATCTGGAAACTGATAGTACATTTAATAGTAAGTTTAAAAAAAAAATAGTAAGTTTTTCTTATCGATATAGAGGCTAGTCATTGTACTTTTTTCATTTCTGAAAATTTTCTGAAAAGTTCTAAACTGCTGAGTTCACGCTACTTTAAGGGCATTTTAAACTCCTGTTCTAAAGAACTGAATTGCATCCACATGTAAACTCATCATGGCATTTCCCCTACTTCCCTAGGATCCCAACGCCGAACCACATTCCAATGGGAGTCTCAGACACCTGTGTTCATCTCTCACAAAGGGAATATATTCACCAGTTGAAAGTCACTAATTCATGTCGAGGATTCATCAGGACAGAAAGAAGAAAAGGCTGTGGGACACAAGCGAGAAGCAGGCTAAAGAGTCGGTCTTCACGATTATGAGAAAAAAAGACAAAAGAGGAAGTTGACAACAAATCCCCAGGGAGAAACCCTGGACTCAGAGAAGTAAAGGTTTGCGGATTCTCAGTCCAGGCATTTCAGGAGGAAAAGCAGACACAGCCCCAGACCCGGGACAGGACGTTTACCTGAGAAGCTGCCATTCCCTCCTCTTCTTCCTCCTGCTGTGTCTCTTCTGGGGATATTATGCAGCAAAAACACGTCTACGTATTGAGAAAACAGCATCCACACAGCTCTTTCACCTGCAACTGCTGCAGTGAAAAAGAAGAAAGAGTTTTCTTGGTTCTCTCTCCCTTTTCTGAGCTCTTTGGTCACTTTCTCTGTTCCTGAGCTGTAGTGGGTAATCAAGATGAGGCTGAATCACATCCTGGGTTTGGTGCTCAGTTTCGTCACTCTCTTTGCAGACTACCCCTGCTATTTCTTCTCTTATTTTTCACATTAGAGAGAACAGGCCACAGAACAATTCACAAGAGAACATGGACCCAACTTCCGAGCAACCTGACTCTGACTCTGAGGACGTTTAAAACTATGCAGGAGGCAGACCTTCCAGGAGCCCTGAGCTTGAGCCCTCAGCTCTGCCTGCCCCAGAGCTCTGGAGGGAGGATTTAGGGCGGGAACTTCTAGAAACAAAGAACCTCAGCCTGATTCCCTGGGGAGGGGCTCTTTCTCGGATGGGTGTGGCCTGTGCCTGTGCCCCTGGGGGAGGGGAGGGGAGGGGTGAGTGTTTGGTGGGAATCACCTGGGGGCCCTGGGTTCCTGCAAGGCTTTGCTCTCAGGATTCTAGGAAAGATGGCCTGAGTCCTTAGGTTTGTTGTTGTTGTTTTTACTCCCTTCTGTAACCTGGGGACACTGGTTTTCACAAAATGATTTGCACTGTGAACACCTCTGTGCAGGTGGGGGGCCTCCTACTTCAGAGACAAGGGGCCTGGAGGTGTTTCCATCACAGCTTTCTTTAAAAATAAACCAGAGGCAGCAGTGGACCTTGGGTTAACAGTCTATGGGCAGGGACAGATGCCTTTCAAAATGATGCCCTAAAAGCTATCTGATGACCAACCAAAGAAATAATGATCAGTGTTATGTCATTAGTGAACTTACCCATAAATTAGTACATGAAAGGGATTCTCTGGTGGTTCAGATGATCAAGAGTCTGCCTGCAAAGTGGGAGACCGAAGTTTGATCCCTGGGTCAGGAAGATCCCCTGGAGAAGAAAATGACAACCTTCTCCAGTATTCTTGCCTGGAGAATTGATGGATGGAGGAGCCTGCAGGGCTACAGTCCATAGGGTTACAAAGAGTCAGACACGACAGAACGACTTCACTTTCACTTTCAACACAGAAAAATGTTGCTGCTCTACCTCATGTTGGTATTTCTAGGTTTTATGAATCATCTGCTACAGTTTGTTCTCTGATCTTTTTAAATAGCTCTATTCTCTGACATCTTTAAGGGGTAACTGACTAAGGAAAAATTAAATAGAGGAGCATATCCATTTTTCTAATAGTGTCTATTCTAAAAAATATTCAGTGTGCATGCACCAGTACCAATATCTTAGATGATTCAGTTTCACAGCAGAAATGAGAGTAAGGTACAGAGATTTCCCATATACATCCTGTTTCCACACATAGACAATCTCCCGACTTTTCTTTCCCCACCTGAAGATACCTTTGTGGCACTGATGAATCTACGCAGACATTACATAAAGTTTCTAGTTTCACCTCATGTTTGTCTTTTAGGAATGTGTACAGACATCCTGGAATGTGAAGTCAAGTTGGCCTGAGGAAGCATCACTACAAACAAAGCTAGTGGACATGATGGAATTCAAGCGGAACTATTTCAAATTTTAAAAGACGATGCTGTGAAAGTGCTGCACTCAATATGCCAACAAATTTGGAAAACTCAGCAGTCGCCACAGGACTGGAAGAGGTCAGTTTTCATTCCAATTCCAAACAGAGGTAATGCCAAAGCATGCTCAAACTACCACACAATTGAACTCATCTCACAGGCTAGCAAAGTAGTGTTCAGAATTCTCCAAGCCAGGCTTCAACAATACGTGAACCACGAGCTTTCAGATGTTCAAGCTCGTTTTAGAAAAGGCAGAGGAGTCAGCTATCAAATTGACAACATCTGCTGGATCATCGAAAAAGCAAGAGATTTCTGAAGAAACATCTATTTCTGCTTTTTTGACTATGCCAAAGCCTTTGACTCTGTGGATCACAATCAACTGGAAAATTCTGAAAGAGATGGGAATAACAGACCACCTGACCTGCCTCTTGAGAAATCTGTGTGCAGGTCAGGAAGCAACAATTAGAACTGGACATGGAACAACAGACTGGTTCCATATAGGAAAAGGAGAACGTCAAGGCTGTCTATTGTCACTGTCATTATTTAACTTCTATGCAGAGGACATCATGAGAAACGCTGGGCTGGAAGAAGCACAAGCTGGAATCAAGACTGCTGGGAGAAATATCAATAACCTCAGATATGCAGATGACACCACCCTTATGGCAGAAAGTGAAGAACTAAAAATCCTCTTGATGAAAGTGAAAGAGGAGAGTGAAAACGATGGCTTAAACCTCAACAGTTAACAAACTAAGATCACGGAAATTGGTCCCATCACTTCATGGCAAATAGATGGGGAAACAGTGGAAACAGTGACAGACTTTATTTTTGGGGACTTCAAAATCGCTGCAGACGGTGACTGCAGTCATGAAATTAAAAGATGCTTACCCTTTGGAAAGAAAGTTATGACCAACCTAGACATCATACTAAAAAGGAGAGACATTACGTTGCCAACAAAGGTCTGACTAGTTAAGGCTATGGTTTTTCCAGTGGTCATATATGGATGTGACAGTTGGACTATAAAGAAAGCTGAGTACCCAGGAATTGATGCTTTTGAGCTGTGGTGTTCGAAAAGACTCTTGAGAGTCCCTTGGACTGCAAGGAGATCCAACCAGTCCATCCTCAAGGAGATCAGTCCTGGGTTTTCATTGGAAGGACTGATGTTGAAGCTGAAACTCCAATACGTTGTCCACCTGATGCGAAGAACTGACTCATTGGAAAAGACGCTGATGCTGGGAAAGATTGAAGGTGGGAGGAGAAGGGGACAACAGAGGATGAGATGGTTGGATTGCATCACCAACTCAATGGATATGAGTTTGAGTTAACTCTGGGAGTTGGTGATGGACAAGGAGGCCTGGCGTGCTGTGGTCCACGGGGTCTCAAAGAGTCAGACATGACTGAACAACTGAACTGACTGACTCTATGGGTCTGGGCAAATTTATAACTTGTGTCCATTACAACAGTTTAACACAATGATTTCATGGTCCTGAACTCAGGGTATTCATAGCCCCTCCTTTAAAACCCATGGCAACCCCTGACCATTTTAATCTCTTCTACATTCCTGACTAGATTCTCAAGTGGCTCTGTGGTAAAAAATCCACCTGTCATTGCAGGTGACCCAAGTGATGTAAGTTCAATTCTTGGGTAAGGAATTCCCTGGAAAAAGAAATTACCACCGACTCCAGTGTTCTTTCCTGGGAAATCTCATAGACAGAGGTACCTGGCAGGCTACAGCCCATTGGGCCCCAAAGACTCAGACACAATGGAGCACATAAGAACATTTACCTACACCAAAATAACATATTGTAAAAATCATACTTTTTGTAGCATTTTCCGATGGGCTTCCTTCACATAGTAAAATGCATGGAATGATCGTCCATGTATTTTACACCTTGAAAGTTTAATACAAAAAAGCTTAATATCTGCCCTTCTAGCCTGCTTATTAAATAGGTTCACCAATAACATTTTCTAGATTCATATACATATATAGGATTAATACCATATAGGTTGATACCATATTTTCACGAATGTAGAGATTAGACCTGTGGACACAGCGGTAGAATGAGAGGGGGCCCAATTGAGAGAATAGCCTTGACATATATTCACCACAATGTGTAAAACAGGGAGCAGGTGGGAAGCTGCTCCATAGCACAGAGAGCTCAGCACGGGGCTCTGTGATGGCTAGAGGGGGGAGACGGAGATCGCGGGAGGGAGGTTCGAGAGAGAGTGTGTGTGCATATAACTATGGCTGATTGATGAGGTTGTCCAGCAGAATCTAACAGAACATTGTAAAGCAATTATATTCCAAAAAATATATATTCATCTCAAAAGAAAAAAGAAAAACCAGACATAACGCAGTGCTTAGGAACCCCCCTGACAGTGCAGGGCACTCGGGCCTCATCCCTGGTCCAGGAATACCCCATGCGCTCTGGGGAGAGGAAGCCTGTGCGCCTCAGCTGCTGAGGCTGGGTCGGGGGGGCGGGGGGTGGGGGCGACTTGGTCCTTTAGATGGGCAGGTGGCAAAAGAGAGATGCTCAGCATCGCTAAACAATAAGAAATGCAGAGCAAACCGACAGTGATACACCACCTCCTGACAGTCAGAGTAACAACTAGCAGAAAGCCCACTAATAATGTCATAAACGCAGAAGAGGCTTGGAGATCAGGGAACCTCCTGAATGGCTGGAGGGAGTGTAAGCGGGTGCAGTCACTTGGGAGGACAGTGGGGAAGTTCCTTAAAAACATAACCTCCTGACATTTAAAGAAATGAAATCCCAGAATAGTAGACAAAATAGATTAATTGACAAATTTATAAGATTTGCAGTTTTAGTAAACCATCTGCCCTTCTGAAATGAGTGGTTGTGGCCTAACATTTTTAAATCCTATGAGTAAATATGTATGAATACACACACACTCACATGTTCCTTGTGTTTCTCACGGCTAGCGTTTATACCTTCAGATATTGATTTATTCTATTCAATGTATGTTATATAAATTATATAACATATATACTTTCAGATATTTATATATTGCCTTCAATGTATGTCACAGCCATGAGAAAACTGTTCCTTTAAGCCAAGGCAAGAAACATGTGGTAAGAAGTAAACAGGGTAAAATATTATAAATCTTAGTTCAGAATTTTACCATCATGGCTTTTTTTTTCTTTTTTTCATTTTTTTTTTTTTTCTCATCATGGCTTTTAAGTATTCTTTTGACAAATGGTAAATTTACATTTGCTTAAATGAGCCCATGAAAAGTCTTACTTCGCTCAACAGAAGAACAAAGGACAACTGAAGCAGGTGAGGTCATGATTCTAGGTCCTGAGAGAATTCACAGCAAGCTCTGAGTGAGGTCAAGGATAGAAGTGAGCAGAGAAAGAGGCAGTAATTGGAGTTCAGGTTTTTATAAGAGGCCCTGAGTGAAGTGCTGTGGGCTCCCCAGGCTGAGTGTGGATGGGTCCATTCAGACCAAAAGGACTCCGATTTTGGTGGCTCTGTGAGGGTGGCATTGAAGGGGAGCTTGTGAAGTAGCCCTGGGGTTCAGTAAGACTGCTGGTCTAAGGAAAGTGGTCTTCCGGTGCAAGTGCTCACAGGACTGGTTGGTGTGAGTTCAAGGACCTGCAGGCTGCCTGCTCCCCAGACAGATGCTGAGGCAGCAACAGCACGGAGCCGTTCAGGGGAGCTCTCAACATTACTCTGTATGATCCTTCTTATTAGAACCATCACAATGTCCCTGCGGTTAAAGAGGGGAAAAGTACAATGGAGAAATGATGGGAAATACATGATCTAATGATTTGAAACTTAAGGGCAGGAAGGAAACTAATTATTACAGACTTCACCCATCTATGCTACCGAAGAGTTTCTCGTTAGGTATTCTTTCCTGCAACCTTCAATTGCTAGGCTAACACTTCATTCATTACATACCAACATTTACACAAGAAACCATTCAGTTTTATTGATTAATATGTATGCTTATCACACACAGAATAAAACCTTTTACACTCCGCTATGAAACTTTGCTTAAAATATAGATTATAAGCATAAACAATGATAATCGTTCCCCTGATACAATGATCTGAGAACTACGATTTCTATGTTTACAAAAGGGAGGCTATTCATTTAAGAAAACGTACACTAATTACATGACTTCTCTGGGAAGGGTTTTCCGTACATTTCTAGGGTAGCAGAGATGTCTTTAATTGAAACATGTCAGCTGATATTCATGACTTCTGTTCATATTATAAAATACATCAAGATTTTAGTGAACTGTCATTATATTTTACTTTAAAAGCAAGTGATGTAACTATTGAAAATGGACATCTTACTTTAATCTGTGGAATTATTCCATGAACACTTACACCACGGTGACTTAGAGGGATGTGTGACATGAATGACAAACACCACCATTTAAATGTTCACTGTACGTGTTACATTCCTGTGTCCTTAATCTTATAATGGAGAAAACTGTAAATGTTTTCTTCCCTAGATAGAAGGGCTTCTCTCATCTTTGAGGTAGCAACCATCAAAAACATAACTTTGCATGCACACTAGAAATGAAGTGTAGCATGGAGTAATTTGAGAATTCAGTTACATTCATTTTGGTTTTCAAATAATCACAAATCATGTCAATATCAACAAACATACATAGCTAGTAACTGTACATGACTAAACATCACCTCTTCATCTCGTGATCCATACTAACATATCAATTTTCTGTCTATTTTAACTATGAATCACTATCTACAATATTTCTCCCTAAGAGAAACGTCAGAAAACAGAATTTATGAGATACTTTCTAGTATGCATTTCCTGATATTTATTTAGATTTGATTTTTTTATAAATACTTTCCTACATTTTCTTTACATCATTCCATATCTTTCTTATATAAATAAGTCTTTTGTCTCCTGAATTGTATGTTCAGGACAAACCTCTTCCATGTCTTACTTCATTACTAGGGTTTCCCTCCAGGACATGCTCTCTGATGTCCAGTGAGGTGAGAGAGCTGATTAAAGCCTTTACAGGTTTCCTTACATTTATGAGATTTCCTTCAGTATGAATTATCTGATGGTAAGGAAGACCAATGTGCTGGGTTAAAGTCTTTGTCACAATCCTTACATTTATAAGAATTCTCTTCAGTATGAATTCGCTCGTGTTTAGTAAGCGTTCCATAGTGACTGAAAACTTTTCCACATTCTCTATATTATTAAGGTTTCTCTCCAGTATGAATTCTCTGATGGCAAGTAAGACCTGAGTTCCGGCTAAAGCCTTTGCCACAATCCTTACATTTATAAG
Organism: Cervus elaphus; assembly: GCF_910594005.1. Lineage (NCBI taxonomy): Eukaryota > Metazoa > Chordata > Mammalia > Artiodactyla > Cervidae > Cervus > Cervus elaphus. The sequence goes on along the minus strand of NC_057818.1, from coordinate 63,172,543 downwards.
GCTTCTCTCCAGTATGAACTCTCTGATGGCAAGTAAGACCTGAGTTCCGGCTAAAGCCTTTGCCACAATCCTTACATTTATAAGGCTTCTCTCCAGTATGAGCTCTCTGATGGTAAGTAAGACCTGAGTTCCGGCTAAAGCCTTTGCCACAATCCTTACATTTATAAGGCTTCTCTCCAGTATGAACCGTCTGATGGCAAATAAGACCTGAGAGCTGGCTAAAGCCTTTGCCACAATCCTTACATTTATAAGGCTTCTCTCCAGTATGAACCCTCTGATGGCAAATAAGACCTGAGAGCTGGCTAAAGCCTTTGCCACAATCCTTACATTTATAAGGCTTCTCTCCAGTATGAACTCTCTGATGGCAAGTAAGACCCGAGTTCCGGCTAAAGCCTTTACCACAATCTTTACATTTATAAGGCTTCTCTCCAGTATGAGCTCTCTGATGAGATATAAGGTCTGAGCCCTGCCTAAAGTCTTTGCCACAATCCTTACATTTATAACCCTTTTCTCCAGTATGAATTCGCTGGTGTTTATTACGATTTGCCTGTTGACTGAAAGCTTTTCCACATTCTTGACATGTATATGGTTTCTCTCCAGTGTGAATTCTCTGATGGCAACTAAGACCTGAGAGCTGGCTAAAGCCTTTGCCAAAATCCTTACATTTATAAGGCTTCTCTCCAGTATGAACTCTCTGATGGGACATAAGGCCTGAGCCCTGGTTAAAGTCTTTGCCACAATCCTTACATTTATAAGGCTTCTCTCCAGTATGAATTCGCTGGTGTTTACTAAGAGTTGTGTAATGACTGAAAGCTTTTCCACATTCTTGACACTTATAAGGTTTCTCTCCAGTGTGAATTCTCTGATGGCAAGTAAGATCTCTGTGTTGAATAAAGCCTTTGCCACAGTCCTTACATTTATAAGGCTTCTGGCCAATATGGATTCGCTGATGTTGACTAAGTTTTGAACTCTGATTAAACGCTTTGTCACATTCTGTACCTTTGAAAGTGTTCCATCCTGTATGAATTTCCCTATGTTTACATAGGTTGAGTATGTTAGCAAAGACTTTCTCACATTTCTTACACTTGTAGTTTTTCTGTGGATTCTGAATACTCTGCTGTTGAATAAGTTCTGAAGACTGATTAGACACATCATATTCACTACAATTGTAAGTCTTCTCTCCAGTATCTGTACTGTTATTTAGTGAAAGACCTGATGCTCGATAAAAGATATTCCTACATGTATTACTTTTAGAATCCTTATCTGAAGATTGAGGTGTCTGATGTTTCCTAAGATCAGAGTCTTGTTCATTGTTATATCCACTGTCATTGCATGAACAGTTTCTTGCTCCATCATAAATACTATGGTAACTATTGGGGTTGGAGCTCCTACTTAAGGCCTGACTCGTGTTATTACACATGAAAAGTTGTTTTATATTAACCCTATCACGATATGTATCAAACAGTGATGGCTGAATTAAGTCTCTTCCATTATTATCAACATTACACATTTTGGATTGGAGAGAACCTGTCTGTTGGTGGAAGAATAATGACCCGCTGCTCACAGACCCCTCAAGTTGATTATATTGTGAGTTTTCTCCACCATTTGTAAACTTCTCCTTTTCAGACGTGGTTGAATGTATGTGTAATCGAAGTCTATGTTCAGAGTGGTCTGAAAAAGCATTTGGAGTAGAGAATGGATGGCCTTCCAGATTTTCCACATTTCCCCTCAGAGAACGTGTGTGTTTCAAAAACTGATGTGAGTCATTGCTTACAAAGATACACTGCGCGGCAGACGGTGATGAGTGAAACGGGTGCTTCCCCCAATTTGACTCCCAGTGCTCATTTCTTCTGGCAGTCATGTCCACAGTATGTGAAACGGTCTCAATTTCTTTATGTCCATGTAAACATCCTCTCAGTCTTTCACATACCCTTGTATGTCCCCAGTCTTTGGTTAAATGGTCATTTCCGAGGTGAGCTCTTTCATATAGGTTTGCTTTTTGCATTAAATTTTCAAACCTTGGATTCTTTGACATCAAACCATGGGTGTTGTGAGAAGACAGAGCTGAAAGATACCAAATAGAAGCTTTCTTATCTACTATTCTCAGTGAATATCCCTGAAGATTTAGAGAAAATGGGGACCCAAGGATCAAGATGCCAGAGGATTAGGCAGATTGGAGTGCATCTCTCTCCACAAATGCATCAAGAATACATCAGAGTTGGAAGAATTCTCACAGAGCCCCCTCTGAACACTAGCAAAGAACCTACACCACCTAAAAGGACAAGAAAAATTCCTGCTGAGCCAGGTAGGACCAAAAAAGGAGGAAAAGGAAGAGGAGAGCAACTGGGATGGGACATGTAAGCTTGGGGGGATCTGAAGAGATAAGAGGTGTCCACATCCGGGGGAGCCCCTCACCGGGGGAGCTCAGTTTGGACAGAAGGAGAGCCTCATTCTCTGTGGAAGAGAACATGGCAACCCGCGTGTGGCAGAGGGGAGTGAGAGCTGCAGATGGGGTGCTGACCCTGCCCTGCCCACCCAGCCTGAGAGGGTGTCCACCTCAAGGGTGTCCACCACTGCAGACAAGGGCTGGGTGCTGGAACGTGGGCTTTGGGGAGCAGACCCAGGCAGAGGACTGCGGTTGGCCATGAGGAGACATCCTGAGGGGACGGGAGGGAGGGAGGAGCTCTGCAAATGGGACGCTTGTGGAGGAAGCCTGCACCACCAAAGCGGACAGCGCCATTGTTGAGTGAGGCCCAAAGGGAAGAACCCCACCGCAGCCTCTCTCCCCCGTGCTGGCCCCTCATCCCTGGCAGTAGGGAGGACCGCCACCCGGGTGGGCTCTATTGAGGCCCAGCCACGGCCTCCCCCATGCCCCTCCTCCACCGTCAGCAGACCCCTGTGCTCTGGGGCAGCCTCTGGAGCAGACACCTGTGGGTGGGCCACATGCTCAGATGGAGCTGAAAGCACAGCTGAGCCCCAGGGTTAAGGAAGAAAAGCTGAGGTCTCTGCTCGCAGCTGCACTAACCATGCTTTTACACAGGCAACCGGCTTTGTCAGCTCAGCCCCTGCAGAGCATCTGAAGGACAAGGGGGACGCCCCGGTAACAGCAGGTGTGGCTTTAGCAACTGTAGACTTTGTGGGCTCGGACACGAGGGGATGGGGCCAGGCCGGAGTCTGAGCTGCCCCCACAGCACCACAGCACCTGGGACCTAGGCCCTGAGTTCAGGGGATCTATGCTGGTGACCCGGGGAGAACAACATCTGAGAGACCCCATGGCCGTGTGCCGGCATACCCATGCGTGAGGTGGGGCCAAGATCAGGGCCAACCAGGGTCACACGAGACTCACCCAATGGGTAAAAGAGACGCACAGAGCACATCCCAAGGGGAACATCCCCAGAGCAGCAATCCTCAGGGGCTTCTCTCCCGGGGGTGTGCTCCAATCCCACCTGCCTCCACACAGATCAGAATCACAGCGAAGAAACAGATCTGGGGGCTCTGTTCCACCAACCAGGGCGCAGACACCATAGACAGGGCGGTGACAGCCACAGAGCGATGGGGAAGCGCCCCTCAATATCCAGGGCAGGCTCGGTTACAGCAATCAAGTGCCCATCAAGGGGATCAGGGCACAAACCTCAGGACCAAACTGAGCCCCTAAAGGGCAGGCACAGGAAACAAGAGGAACTAGGATCCTGCAGCCTTCAGGGCAGAGACCACACACAGAAAACGTAATAAAACCAGGGGACAAGGAGTATGGAGCAAAGGAAGGGGCAAAATAATAAGCTACAAGAACCACTAAATGAAGCGGAGACACGCAGTCTAATGATTACCTTTTGCCCTAAGTCGTCTTAAATGGAGACACCAAACATTTTCAGAAGTACTAGGTGCCTTCAATTTCTTTAATCCACTTCTTACCACTTGTGTTCTATTGGAACACATTCTATTAGATGTTTGTATCTAAAAATCATAAATGATATTGACATACAACTAATTAGAACCTGAGGGCCATTGGAAACTCATAACAAATGAGATAATAAAGTCTTAAGCAATTAAATAAGAAGTGAGATTTTAAAAAATATGTCGGGATCACAGAGAACTCTACTCAGTTCCCTGTGGAGACCCAAATGGAAGGAAATCTAACAAAGAGCGGCTATTTATATGTATACTTCGCTCTCTTTGCTGTACAAGAGCACAACATTTTAAAACAATAAGGATTTAAATCCAATAAGGATTTAAAGGACTTAAAAGGACTTTATATGATCTAAAATGTTAATAATTTGAAACAACCATTAGAAGTATGGTGGAAAATGTTCTAAACTATTTTGCCAATTTATTTAAGAAATCTTTGAGTTAATTGAATATATTAAAGTATTTTACCATTGAAGAATTGTGGCAAATACACTCCAGATATTTAAAATGAATTCACATATAGAAATGTGAAACATTGGTGTAACTCATAGATTTGCATTTTCTCATTTTAAGGAAGTTTTGCTTTATACACTGAAATGAGTTTAAAATGTATAAGGTCATATTTGTAGCTTCTAGTGTTTTAGAAAATATAATTCAGAAAGAATATTCTGTCTCCAATATTCCTAGAGTATTGGTAGTTTGTTTACAATTCCACTCAAACACTTCTTTCTAGAGGTAGAAACAAACTTTAAAAAGAGTATCTTATATTTACTGGTCAATGGGCAGTTTTCCTAGGACCCCCAAGACATGAAAGAGCAGCCAACTCATGCAAGTTGTCACAAGCCAAGAAGAGAATTTGAATTCTCACTGTGGATGAGAAAAGTAATCATGGAGCTGAATTCATGAATGATTGAGAGGCAGAAGGAGCCAGGCAATGTCTGTCTATGACAGCAACAGAAATGAACCCAGAGTTGTCCAAAATCATTTCCATTGGAGCACGTCTTCCCAAGCCACAGGACAAAGGCTGACTTCCTCACTGCTCCTTGGACCTCTCACCTGAGTCATCAGCTCCATCCATTCACACCTACCTGGGTATGAGGCTGTTGTGTCCGTTCTCCTTACATCCCAGGGATTCTTCATTTGCTCCAGAAAGGTGACCAGGTCCGGCTTTGAGACCACAAGACCTGTTCATCAGAGAAAGGAATATTTGCTTTGCTAGAGATTCATAAGTTTCCAACCCAATATGTATTTGGGTGAGAAGAGAACACACGGGTGAATGTTAATACAGCCTAGAGGATGATTCCCCCAAATACTTTATTGAAAGCACCCTTACAATGCTAACAAATACATAAAAATCAGATCCTGACATTCTGGTCAAGTACTACAAGGCTAAAGTAAGTAGTGTAAATGTGATTTTAAGAGGAAGGTGTCACTATTTAATACCATGGAACTGATTCAATCACCACCACGCTAGAGTGAAGGAGGCAGATTACATCACAGAAGAAAAAGCTTAGAATCATACTGAATCACCATGAAGGCTTTCTTTCTAAACTCACAAATACCCATTTCCTGCTAGAAAGCAGGGATCTGAAGGTGTTGGTGGAAGCAGAAAATTCCAGGAGACGTTCTAGAAATGCAGGAACCAAACCCAGTGGTGGAAAAGGGATTCTGGAAGGCACTTCTCCTCACCCAAGGAGGCCAGGTTCCCGTAGGTCTCTAACATCACATCCCTGTACAAGTCCCGCTGACCGAGGTCCAGGCATTCCCACTCCTCTTGAGTGAAGTCTATGGCCACATCCTGGAACATCAGCCACCCCTGAAATACAAATTACACATGCATGTACTTTGGGGTCACAAGAGTCAGACACAACTGAGATCGCAAAGAGTCAGACAGGACTGATGACTGAATGACTGAACTGACTGACTGACTGACTGTCATATGGCCAAGAGAAGACTTCCTAACCTGACCCTAAACGAAAGCAGTAATTTCAGAGAACTGATTTTGATTTAGTGTAGTTTCTGATATCACACAGTAACATTTTCTACCACATTTTTAACCCCAAGAAAAGAGGATATGATTCACAAGAAACTATTCTGATGTGGAAGACAAATTATAATGTATTCAGATCAACACTGGCATATTTATTTTTGAGTGTTGTACTCGTGTGACCCAGGATAAATTGGCTACCAAAAACCAGGAAACATTTTTAAGAAGCGGATTCTGATCCAAGAGTTCTAGAGTGGAGAAATTGTGCCACATTTTTACCAAGCTTATTTGAACTAGTAATATTGCAAATTCTGCTCCACAAATGACCATTCTGAACAGCAATGAAGGAGAATAGTAGGGAAGAATTCACACTTAAATCTGAACTTTAAGTCTTTTACAAATTTTACAGGTCTTATAGGATAGTAACCTTGCAGCAAGAATCATTTTAACTATTTAGTATATACTGTATATCTTTCTGACAGTTTTTACAGAATCTTGAATGTGCGAGAGAAATAATAGCTCCTCTGTTATTCTCCAGGCAAGGATACTAGAGTAGGTACCTATTCCCTCCTTCTGGAAATCTTAAAAAAATAGATAAAAAAAACAGTGATCAAATCATGTTAACAGGTTTGTGGACACAGACATATACTATAATGGGACTATATACTTATTAATAGTTAATAGGGAAAAGTTGTCATGTCAATAAAATCAAATTTTTTAACTTATTAAAAATGTACATAAATATAATGGGATGATATTATTTTTATTTCTTTAAATAAACTATATTACAGACATACAGAATGATGTAACATAAAGTAAAGCTCTGGTTCTGAATTTTTCAACTTCCTGAAAATCTATATCATTTCCAAAGAGCTATAGTTCAAATTTTAATACAGTTGAACATAGATTAACACTAAAAAGATTCTTATAAACATTTTGGAAAATACAAAAATGTGATGAGACTCTGCGATGTGAGCATGGAGTGTACCTGGAAATGATCAGACCTGGGCTGGGGTGACAAAAATCCCCCAAACCCAGCATCTCTACTAAACACAGTCATCTTCCAAAGCAAAGAGAAACTTAAGAGCATATGGGATTCCCCCATTAACTGTGATAGTTTAGGCACATCCCTCACTTTTTTTCCCCAAGACACTTGTTAAAGACAAAAGGAAAATACATGAGCTGTGTAGCATGGGAATCTCACAGAAGTACCTAAACCAGTGACCATCAGAGTGATGGGGTTAGAAGAACATGGAAGAATGCATTACCACTGCATGGGTATTTTGGCAATATTATGGAAACCATGATCTGAATCCATCATTAAAAAATGTTAGTTTTAAGCAAATTTCACTTCATATATACCTCTCGTGTCAGGTAGCCTAATACCACATTTAATTAGTAAGTCTTTCTTATTGACACAGAGGAAGAGGATAGTCTCAACTACACTTTTTTTATTTGTGAAAAAAATCTGAACCACTGAGTCCACTCTGTTTCCAAAGACATTGCCTTTTGCTCCTATTCCAAAGACCTGAAGTTGCATCCAGATATAAACTCATCATGGCATTTCCCCTACTTCCCTAGGATCCCAACACAGAACAGCATTCCACTGGGAATCCCTTATACCAGTGCCTCCCCGTGTTGGCCTTTCACAAAGGGAATATGTTCAACATTGAAACTGACGGTACAATGTTGAGGATTCACCATGCTTTATAGAAAGCCAGGATACATACATTGGATAACAGGCTCTGGGACATAAGGAAGAAACTGTCTAAAGAGCCAGTCTCCTCTAACACAAGAAAAACTGGAAAAAAATAAGCAGTTGGCAACAAACACCCTAGGTAGAAAACTTAGAAGCAGAGAATTGAAGGTTTGCAGATGTTCAGACCAGGCATTTCAGGAGGAAAAGCAGACACAGCCCCAGACCCGGGACAGGACATTTACCTGAGAAGCTGCCATTTCCTCCTCTTCTTCCTCCAGCTCTGTGTCTCCTCTGGGGATTTTTATCACAAACTCACATCTGGGTGTTAAGTAGATAACTTTAAAGGCATCCACACAACTCTTGAATCTGCAACTGATGCAATGATCGAGAAGAAATAGTTTTCTTGTTTCCCTTGGCCGTTTTCAGAGCTCCTTTGTTACTTTCTCCTTCCTGGTCTGCAGCGGATAATCCAGACTAACCTGATATGCTAATCACATCCTGTGTTTGGTGTTCACCTTTCCTGCCTTCTCTATGCAGACCACCCCTGCGAGTTCTTCTCCTTTCTTTCTGCCTTACAGAGTGCAGGCCACAGTACAATTTCCAAGACATAATAGACAGAACTACCAGGTTACCTGACCCAGCCTGTGAGGGTTTTTGAGACAATGTAAGAGGGAGACCCAGGTCCAAGATCCAAGAGCTGCAGCTCAGCACCTCTGTGACCTCAGGAAGGGAGCATTTAGGGTGGGAACTTCTAGAAACAAAGAATGTCAGCCTGATTGTTTGGGGAGGGGCTCCTTCTAGGATGGGTGTGGCCCTCCAAGACCTGGTATCTGTGCCCACGAACTATTTATTGCCAAATTCACACTGAAATGCAAGAAAGAAGAGGAAACCACTAATCCATTCAGTTCAGTTCAGTCACTCAGTCATGTCCGACTCTTTGCCACCCCATAAACCGCAACACGCCAGGCCTCCCAGTCCATCAACGACTCGCGGAGTATACCAAAATCCACGTCCATTGAGTCGATGATGCCATCCGACCATCTCATCCTCTGTCGTCCCCTTCTCCTCCTGCCCTCAATCTTTCCCAGCATAAGGGTTTTTTCCAATGAGTCAGCTCTTCACATCAGGTGGCCAGAGTATTGGAGTTTCAGCTTCAACATCAGTCCTTCTGTTGCAGGAAGGGGGACCCCTTCCAGGGCCCCAAATTGGGCTCTTGTCTAACACTTGGAAATGAATTGTCCGAGGAGACACATGCTGACAAAGCAAGAGACTTTTTTGGGAAAGGGCACCCGGGTGGAGAGCAGTAGGTAAGGGAACCCAGCAGAACTGCTCTGTCGTGTGGCTGGCAGTCTTGGGTTTTATGGTGATGGGATTAGTTTCCGGGTGGTCTTTAGCCAATCATTCTAATTCAGAGTCTTTCCTGGTGGCATAAGCATCGCTCAGCCAAGATGGATGCTAGCAAGAGGGATTCTGGGAAGTGGACAGATACGCGGTGTCTCCTCTCGACTTTTCCCGAACTCTTCAGGCTGGTGGTGGCTTACTAGTTCCGTATTCCTTATCAGGATCTCCTGTCATAAAACAACTCATGCAAATGGTTACTATGGTGCCTGGCCAGGGTGGGCGGTTTCAATCAGTGTGCTTCCCCTAACACTTCTAATGAACACCCAGGACTGAGGTCCTTTAGGATAGACTGGCTGGATATTCTTGAAGTCCAAGGGACTCTCAAGAGTCTTCTCCAACACCACAGTTCAAAAGCATCATTTAGAAGAAGGAATTCGTAGGGCCTGGACTCCATCTCGGGCCTGTCTGTGCTGATCGTGCTCGGCCACCTCTCCAGTGGACTCTGAACTCTCTGCTTAGTGACTGTGGGAACGACAATGGAAGGATGAGACCCCTCCGGACAGGGGAACCTTGAAGATCATATCCAGGTTACTGATCACCTAAGAGAAAACAGACACTAATCACCCCTGCCTCCAGACAGTATCTATCAGAATGTAAGCACAGGCTTAAATTGGTTATTAACTGGTTGGAATGTAACCGCGGGCTTATTGATTATTAACTGTTTGAACACATAACACGTGAATGATGGGGTTATTGTGATTGTATTTACCCTTCCTTTGTAAGCATCAAGGGATTGGGGTGGTGGGTTTGGAGACGTACACATGGGATATAAAAGATTTTCACAAATGCTGATCGGGGTCCTTGGCTAAGAGGAGACTCTGCCTTGGGCCCACTGGTGTAATAAACTGCAATCCACTATCTGTATTGTCCTTCTGAGTGAGTTTGTTTCCTGGAAAGCATGGCTATAACAAATTCTTTGGTGCTCAGCTTTCTTTATACTCCAACTCTCACATTCATACATGACCACTGGAAAAACCATAGCCTTGACCAGATGGACCTTTGTTGGCAAAGTAATGTCTCTGCTTTTTAATATGCTGTCTAGGTTGGTCATAACTTTCCTTCCAAGGAGTAAGCGTCTTTTAATTTCATGGCTCCAATCACCATCTGCAGTGATTTTGGAGCCCAGAAAAATAAAGTCAGCCACTGTTTCCACCGTTTCCCCATCTATGTGGCATGATGTGATGAGACTGGATGCAATGATCTGAGTTTTCTGATTGTTGAGCTTTAAGCCAACTTTTTCACTCTCCTCTTTCATTTTCATCAAAACCATTCAGGTATTACCGAAATCAAATCCCTTATGACTATACAGTGGAAGTGAGAAATAGATTTAAGGGACTAGATCTGATAGACAGATTGCCTGATGAACTATGGACAGAGGTTTGTGACATTGTACATGAGACGGGAATCAAGACCATCCCCAAGAAAAAGAAATGCAAAAAAGCACAATGGCTGTCTGAGGAGGCCTTACAAATAGCTGTGAAAAGAAAACAAGCAAAAAGCAAAAGAGAAAAGGAAAGATAGACCTATTTGAATGCAGAGTTTGAAAGAATAGAAAGGAGAGATAAGAAAGCCTTCCTCAGCAATCAATGCAAAGAAATAAAGGAAAACAATAGAATGGAAAAGACTAGAGATCTCTTGAAGAAAATTAGAGATACCAAGGGAACATTTCAAGCAAAGACGGGCTCAATAAAGGACAGAAATGGTATCGACCTAGCAGAAGCAGAAGATATGAAGAAGAGGTGGCAAGAAAACACAGGAGAACTGTACAAAAAAGATCCTCATGACCCAGACAATCACGGTGGTGTGATCACTCACCTAGAGGCAGACATCCTGCAATGTGAAGTGGCCCTAAGCAAGCATCACTACAAACAAAGCTAGTGGGGGTGATGGAATTCCACTTGAGCTATTTCAAATCCTAAAAGATGATGCTATGAAAGTGCTGCACTCAATATGGCCCCAAATGTGGAAAACTCAGCAGAGGTGTTTTCATTCCAATTCCAAAGAGAGGCAATGCCAAAGAATGCTCAAACTATTGCACAATTGCACTCATCTCACACGCTAGTAAACTGATGCTTAAAATTCTCCAAGCTAGGCTTCAGCTATACGTGAACCATGAACTTCTGAATGTTCAAGATGGCTTTAGAAAAGGCGAAGGAATCAGCAATCAAATTGCCAACACCTGCTGAATCATCGAAAAAGCAAGAGAGTTCCAGAAAAACATCTATTTCTGCTTTCTTGACTGTACCAAAGACTTTGACTCTGTGGATCACAATAAACTGTGGACAATTCTGAAAGAGATCGGAATACCAGACCACCTGACCTGCCTCTTGAGAAACCTGTATGTAGGTCAGGAAGCAACAGTTAAAATTGGACATGGAAGAACAGACTGGTTCCAAATAGGGAAAGGAGTACGTCAAGGCTGTATATTGTCACCAGGTTTATTCAACTTATATGCAGCGTACATCATGAGAAATGCTGGGTGGGAGGAAGCACAAGCTGGAATCAAGATGCCGGGAGAAATATCAATAACCTCAGGTATGCAGATGACACCACCCTTATGGCAGAAAGCAAAGAGGAACTAAAGAAGCTCTTGATAGGGGTGCAAGAAGAAAGTGAAAAAGTTGGCTTAAAACTCAACATTCAGAAAACCAAGATCATGGCCTCCTTTCCCATCACATCATGGCAAATAGATGGATGAAAAGTGGAAACAGTGACAGTATTACCTTCATCCGGCTCCAAAATCACTGTGGATGGTTACTGTAGCCATGACATTGAAAGACACTTGCTCCTTGGAAGAGAAGCTATGAAAAACCTAGACAGCATATTAAAAAGCAGAGACATCACTTTGCCAGAAGCTATGGTTTTTCTCCTGGTCATGTATAGATGAAATAGTTAGACTATAAATAAGGCTGAGCACCAAAGAATTGATGCTTTCTAATTGTGGTGCTGGAGAAGACTTCTGAGAGTCCCTTGGACTGCAAGGACAGCAAACCAGTCAATCCTAAAGGAAATCATCCCTGAATATTCATTGGTGAGGCTGAAGCTCCAACACTTGGCCATCTGACAATGAGCCAACTCACTGGAAAACAGTCTGATGCTAGTGTTGAGTAAAAAGATGCTCAACTTGAGATTTGCAAGTTAAGTTTTATTTGGGGCAAAATGCTTCCATTGTTTCCCCATCTATTTGCCATGAAGTGATGGGACTGGATGCCATGACTTTAGGTTTCTGAATGTTGAGTTTTAAGCCAACTTTTTCACTCTTCTCTTACAGTTTCATCAAGAGGCTCTATGGTTCTTTTTCGCTTTCTTCTTGCTGAAGCTGAAACTCCAATACTTCTGCCACCTGTTGCAAACAAATGATTCATTGGAAAAGACCCTGATGCTGGGCAAGATTGAAGGCAGGATGAGATGGTTGGATGGCATCACCAAGTCGATAGATATGAGCTTGAGGAAGCTCTGGGAGTTGGTGATGGACAGGGAAGCCTGGCGTGCTGCAGTCCATGGGTCGCAAAGAGTGGGACACGACTGAGCGACTGGACTGAACTGGGGCAAAATAAGGACTGCTGCCTGGGAGGCAGAATTTCAGATAGCTCTGAGGGACTGCTCCAAAGTGGCAGTGGGGGAAGGTCAATGTATAAGGTTTTGGTGAAGGGGGAGTTCAATGCCATTAAGCACTCGTTTTACAAAAAAGTTTCTTGCTAATCTTGAGTATCTGATATAACCATGAAAGGATTCAGTGCTTCTCTAGTCATGTGATGCAAGGATTGAGATAATAAAATATGTTCCTCAGTCCAGTTCAGACGCTCAGTCATGTTCGACTCTTTGCGACCCCATGAATCGCAGCACGCCAGGCCTACCTGTCCATCAGAAACTCCTGGAGTTTACTCAAACTCATGCCCATTGAGTCGGTGACGCCATCCAGCCATCTCATCCTCTGTCGTCCCCTTCTCCTCCTGCCCCCAACCCCTCCCAGCATCAGGGCCTTTCCCAATGAGTCAACTCTTCGCATGAGGTGGCCAAAATATTGGAGTTTCAGCTTCAGCATCAGTCCTTCCAATGAACACCCAGGACTTATCTCCTTCAGGATGGACTGGTTGGATCTCCATGCAGTCCAACGGACTCTCAAGAGTCTTCTCCAACACCACAGTTCAAAAGCATCAATTTTTGGGTGCTCAGCTTTCCAACTCTCACATCCATACATGACCACTGGGAAAACAATAGCCTTGACCAGACAGACCTTTGGTGGCAAAATAATGTCTCTCCTTTTTAATATGCTATCTAGGTTGGTCATAAATTTCCTTCCAAGTAGTAAGCATCTTTTAATTTCATGGCTGCACTCACCATCTGCAGTGATTTTGTAGCCCCTCAAAAATAAAGTCTGACACTGGGGAGAAGCAAGCACAGTGATGGGTCTCTTTGGAGGAGGGGGTGAAGTGGGGAGCTTAGAGAGAAGGGGCTGACCTGGCCAGGGCCCAGTGATAATGAAATTAACACTTTTGATAAACCTGACACATAAACTGGCACATCTGGCTTTTTTTCCTGTTTTTTTGTTTTTTGTTTTCAAGTGATTTATGGACTTTCCTAGTGGTCCAGTGGCTAAAACTCTGGGCTCCCAGTGCAGGGGGTCCAGGTTCGATCCCTGCTCAGGGAACTAGATCCTGCATGCCACAGCTAAAAAATCTCACATGCCGCAAATAACACCTGGCACAATCAAATAAATGCATAAATAAGCAGACATTTAAAAAATAAAAAATGAAAGTGACTTATTTCACCAACCATTGTAGGGTCAAATAAAGCTGTCTTGACCAATGGTAGGAGGCAATTTTGTCCGTGGAGCAGTAACAGGAACAAGAATGAGATCAACTGTATTACGGGCTTCCACTTGGAGGACTTTTTTCTCCAGAGGAAGCATTGACAGAAACAATAGTAATAAACAAACTGAAACTGTCCTTAAGACCAAGAGAATGAGGAGAACTACTTGGAAAATAATCATAAGGATATGATCATTAGAACACCTTCATTTCAGATTCTCTCTTCCAGGTGAACCTTAGAGTCAAAATTTCCCACAAACTTGAAACTGTTTACCTCAGATTGGGACTTGAACCCACGAGGCTGGGACTCAAACCCAGCCAAAACCCACAGTACCTGGGTTCAGGACCTAATGAAGCTCAGGTTTCTGATGTCTCATCACAGAAAGATTTCAGCGAGAGACAAAGTGATAGGTAAGAAGTGGATTTATTCAGATTCAGAGAGAGGCACACTCCACAGACAGAGTGTGGGCCATCAAAGAGCGTGAGTGTGCCCCGAAATATGGCGTGGTTAGTTTTTATAAGCTGGGTAATTTCTTATGCTAATGAGTGGGATTGGCGTGCTGCAGTCCATGGGAAAAAAAATAAATAAATAAAGTCTGACACTGTTTCCACTGTTTCCCCATCTATTTCCCATGAAGTGATGGGACCAGATGCCATGATCTTAGTTTTCTGTATGTTGAGCTTTAAGCCAACTTTTTCACTTTCATCAGAGGCTTTATAGTTCCTCTTCACTTGCTGCCATAAGGGTGGTGTCATTTGCATATCTGAGGTTATTGATATTTCTCCTGGCAATCTTGAATCCAGCTTGTGCTTCCTCCTGCCCAGCATTTCTCATGATGTACTCTGCATATAAGTTAAATAAGCAAGGTGACAATATACAGCCTTGATGTACTCCTGTTCCTATTTGGAAGTAGTCGGTTCTTCCATGTCCAGCCCTAACTGTTGCTTCCTGACCTGCATATAGGTTTCTCCAGAGGCAGGTCAGGTGGTCTGGTATTCCCATCTCTTTCAAATTTATCTACAGTTTATTGTGATCCACACAGTCAAAGGATTTGGTATAGTCATTAATGCAGAAATAGATGTTTTTCTGGAACTCTCTTGCTTTTTCGATGATCCAGCGGGTGTTTGCAATTTGATCTCTGGTTCCTCTGCCTTTTCTAAAAGAAGATTGAACATCTGGAAGTTCACTGTTCATGTATTGCTGAAGCCTGGCTTGGAGAATTTTGAGCATTACTTTGCTACCGTGTGAAGTGAGTGCAGTTGTGCGGTAGTTTGAGCCTTCTTTGGCATTGCCTTTCTTTGGAATTGGAATGAAAACTGACCTTTTCCAGTCCTGTGGCCACTGCTGAGTGTTCCAAATGTGCTGGCATATTGAGTGCAACACTTTCACGGCATCATCTTTCAGGATTTGAAATAGCTCAACTAGATGGCCATCAGCTCCACTAGCTTTGTTCGTAGTGATGCTTTCTAAGGCCCACTTGACTTCACATTCCAGGATATCTGGCTCTAGGTGAGTGATCACACCATCATGGTTATCTGGGTCATGAAGATCTTTTTTGTACAGTTCTCCTTTGTATTCTTGCCACCTCTTCTTCATATCTTCTGCTTTTGTTAGGTCCACACCATTTCTGTCCTTTATCGAGCCCATCTTTGCATGAAATGTTCCCTCGGTATCTCTCATTTTCTTGAAGAGATCTCTAGTCTTCCCATTCTGTTGTCTTCCTATTTCTATTTCTTCCTATTTCTTTGCATTGATTGCTGAGGAAGGCTTTCTTGTCTCTCCTAGCTCTTCTTTGGAACACTGCATTCAAATGCTTATATCTTTTCTTTTCTCCTTTGCTTTTCACTTCTCTTCTTTTCACAGCTATTTGTAAGACCTCCTCAGACAGCCATTTTGCTTTCTTGCATTTCTTTTCCATGGGGATGGTCTTGCTCCCTGTCTCCTGTACAGTGTCCCGAACCTCCATCCATAGTTCATCAGGCACTCTGTCTATCAGATCTAGTCCCTTAAATCTCTTTGTCACTTCCACTGTATAATCATAAGGGATTTGATTTAGATCATACCTTAATGGTCTAGCGGTTTTCCCTACTTTCTTCAATTTAAGTCTGAATTTGGCAATAAGGAGTTCATGGTCTGAGCTACAGTCAGCTCCTGGTCTTATTTTTGTTGACTGTATAGTGTTTCTCCATCATTGGCTGCAAAGAATATAATCAATCTAATTTTGGTGTTGACCATCTGATGATGTCCACGTGTAGAATCTTCCCTTGTGTTGTTGGAAGAGGGTGTTTGCTATAACCACTGCATTCTCTGGGAAAAACTCTATTAGCCTTCGCCCTGTTTCATTCCCTACCACAAGTCCAAACTTGCCTGTTACTCCAGGTGTTTCTTGACTTCCTACTTTTGCATTCCAGTCCCCTATAATGAAAAGGACATCTTTCTTGGGTGTTAGTTCTAAAAGGTCTTGCAGGTCTTCATAGAACCGTACAACTTCATCTTCTTTAGCATTATTGTTTGGGGCACAGACTTGGATTACTGTGATATTGAATGGTTTGCCTTGGAAATGAACAGAGATCATTCTGTCATTTTTGAGATTGCATCCAAGTACTGCATTTCAGACTCTTGTTGACCATGATGGCTACTCCATTTCTTCTAAGGGATTCTTGCCCACACTAGTAGATATAATGGACATCTGATATAAATTTACCCATGACAGTCCATTTTAGTTGGCTGATTCCTAGAACGTCGACGTTCACTCTTGCCATCTCTTGTTTGACCTCTACCAATTTGCCTTGATTCATGGACCTAACATTCCAGGTTCCTATGCAATATTGCTCTTGACAGCATCGAACCTCGCTTCTATCACCAGTCCCATCCACAACTGGGTGTTGTTTGTGCTTTGGCTCCATCCCTTCAGTCTTTCTGGAGTTATTTCTCCACTGATCTCCAGTAGCATACTAGGCACCTACCGACCTGGGGAGTTCCTCTTTCAGTATCCTATCATTTTGCCTTTTCATACTGTTCCCCTGTTTAGTATCCTACTATCACTTAACTAGGAAGTGTTAGCATTACAGAGGACAGGATCTCCTAATTATCTTTTTATTTCTGAAACTTTTCTGAAAAATCTGGACCACTGAGTCGATTCTATTTATAAAAGCATTTTCTCAGTCCTGTTTTAAAGAGCTGAATTGCATCCAGATGTAAATTCCTCAGGGCATTTCTCCGACTTCTCTGAAGATCCCAACATCGAACTACATCCCAGTGGGAATCTCAGATACCAGTGACTCCCGATGCTGATCTCTCACAAAGGGAGTATTTTCACCAGCAGAAAGTCACTAATTCATGCTGAGAATTCATCATGCTCCATAGAAAGCTGGGATGCAGGAAACGGAGAAAAGTCTCTGGGACACAAGGGAGAAGTAATCTAAAGAGATGGTCTGCACTATTATAAGAAGAAAAGGAAAAAGTAAGTTGATAGCAAAGACCCAAGGCAGAAAAAATTGAAGTAGAGAAGTAAAGGTTTGCAGATTCTCCCCTCAGGCATTTCCTGAGCAAAAGCAGACACAGCCCCAGGCCTGGGACAGGATATTTACCTGAGAAGCTGCCATTTCGTATTCTTCTTCCTGCTCTGCATCGTGTCTGGGGATGTTATGCAGCAAACTCACACCTGCGTATTGAGAAGATACCTTCAAAGGCATCGACACAGCTCTTTAACATGCAACTAATGCACCTACAGACAGAGGACGTTGAAAACCTGAAAAGACCGACCTCTCCTGACCTCTGTCTCAGGAGAGATTCAGGAACAATCATTTCCGACCTGGAGACCAGCCTGTGAACTAATTTCTTGATTGTTCTCTCCTCAGAGAGAGCTCCTAACCCTCTGCTCACACAGACGATGTGACTTGATTGACTTCCCTGGTCCAAATCCAGCTAGACCAACCTCTCCTCAGACTGAAGCCTGGCCTCAGCTCTCTCAAATGGATCAGGAGCCACATCCTTAAGCCGGGCCTCCCCTTAGAATCCCCTGGAGCACATCTTACGAACCACACTGATGCTCCACAGGACCCATAAAGAACTCTGTGGGGAGGACGCTGGTGAAGTTACTGCTTAACACTGGTCATGTGATCTTGTGGGAAACCAGATGGAAACCACTTGGTTAAAGATTCTTGCTGAACCATTTCCATGAATACAAACCCCTCCAGGTCAGGGTCCCACTCTGAAAGATTATGAATATGCAGGTCTGAGGTGGGGACATGAAAAGAGTCTTTCCAGTGGGAACTTCTAGACACACAGAAGGCCAGCCTGACTCTCTGGGGAGGGGCTCTTTCTTGGATGGGTGCAGTTCTCCAGGGCCTGATGTCATGCCCTTAGAAGAGGGGAGGTGGGAGGTGAGTGATTGGTGGGAATTACCTGGTGACCTTGTTTTTGTGAAGGCTCTGGTCTCAGAATTCTGCAAAGATACCTCAAGCCCTTAGCTCTTTTCACTCCCTCCCAAGTCTGGGGCCACATGTTTCCACAAAATGATTTGCATTGTTATCACCTATCTGCAGGTAGGGGGCCTGCAGATTTTAGACCAGGAGTCTGAAGATGATTCCATCACAGCTTACTTTGAACATAGACCAGGAGGAGCAGAGGACAATAGGTTAAACTTATTCAAACGAAGAAACTCAGACTTCGCAATTGGTGCCCTAAATGCATATTTAGACAATCAAAAGAATGATCTGAGTTATAAAATGAGTGATATTGAAGAAAATGAACACATGAGTGTGTAGTTGTTGTTCTATTTAGTGTATGCATCTTTCTAGGGTTTTTTTTTAAATCATCTTGCTGCAGTTTGTTCTCTGCTCCATTTTTGGAGTTATATAACATTTTCTCATATCTTTAAAGGTAATGTTAATAAAATTAGAAGAAGCATATTCATTTTATAATATTATATGACTTAACTGAATATTTTAAATATTCAGTACAATACATTCAGTGTGCATGCACCGGGACCAATGACTTTTCTTTTTATTTTAGAGATTTTTTTTTTTTTTTTTCATGGATCCTTTCATTTCACAGCACCACTGATAATAAGGTGAAGAATTTTCCCTTATAGCTCATGCTCCCCAACATGGAGAGCATCTCTACTTATCTTTCCCTACTAGAGGAGACATTCGTCACCACCACTGAATGTACCAGTTAAGCGGGCCTCTGAAGTGGAACCTGGGATTCAGCAAAACCGCTGATCACAAGAAAGGCGGTCATCTACTGCAGGTGTTCAGAGGACTGGCTGGTGTGAGTTTAACACCTGCAGGCTGCCTGCTCCACACACAGAGGCTGAGGCAGCAACAGCAAGGAGCAGTTCAGGTAAGCTCTCAACAGGACTCTGCATGATCCTTCTTATTAGACCTCTCACAGTGTCCAAGTAGTTACAAAATGGGAGCGGTGGTACAACAGGGATATGGTGGAAAATATATGAAAGTGTTAAAGGTTTAAAGCCAGTAAGGAACTAATTTCTACAGATACCAGCTCTCTGTGCTACCAGATAGTTTGTTATAATCTCTTCTCTATAACTTTAAGTAAGGTGGGAGAGGTTAATGTTGGTAGTGGGTTAACATTTCATTGATCACAATCAACCAAAATATTAACACCATTCATTTTGTTTAACTCTGTGTGCTTAGTCGCTCACTTGTGTCCGAGTCTTTGTGACCCCATGGACTGTAGCCTGCCAGGCTCCTCTGTCCATGGGGATTCTCCAGGCAAAAATACTGGAGGAGGTTGCCATTTCCTTCTTCAGGGGATCTTCCCAACCCCGGAATCGAACCCAGGTTTTGCACACTGTAGGTGGATTCTTTCCTGTCTGAACCACCATGGAAGCCCATGCATGTATTAATTTCACACATATTTGACATTTCACAATTTCACACATTATAACCTTTTACAATCCACTGTGTGATCCGTAATTAAAATACAGACTACAAGCATAGAGAAAAATTTATTTTTCTGATATAATAATATGTAAATTGTGATTTATATGGTTTACACAACAGAGGATAGCAAGCATTTAGGAAACATGGCCATACACTAATTACAGGCCTTTTCTAGGAAGGGTTTCCCATACATTTCTCTTTCATCACAGAAGACATATTTCAACATTGTCAACTAATATTCATGACTTGTGTTGATGTTATGATGATACAACACTATTTTAGTGAACTGTCATTGTGCTATCTTCACAAATTAAGTGATATAACTATTGAAAATTTAGAACCAACCTCTGTTGCACTTTACATGCAAAGAGTCCATGACCACTTACGTCATGGTGACCTCTAGGGATATTTGACATCAAAGACGAACACCTGTGTTTAGATATTCATTGTACATTTTACATTCTGGTTCCATTTTGTAATGGAGAATAGATAGAAATGGTTGCAACACAATATAGAAGGGCTTCTCTTATCTCTAAAGTACAAACCATAGAAATAATCTACATTTGCATACACACTAAAAATGAAGCACAGTATGGATTTCACAGTTGAGGTACATTCATTCTCAAATAATCTCAAATCATGTCATTATAAACAGGATACATTGCTAATAATTGTAACTTTCTAACCATGAACCCTTCATCTTGTGACCCCTACGAACATATTCACTTTCTATCTGTTGTAATTTTGCATTACTCTCCATAGTAATTCTCCTTCAGAGGAAGTTCAGAAAACAGGATTGATGAAATCCTTACTAGTTTTCAGTCTCTGATATGTATTTAGATTTGTGTTTTGATGAAATACATGTGCACATATTGGTTACATTATTTCCATATGTTTCTTGTATAAACGCTCATGCTTTCTGATGTATGTTTAGGGCAAACCTCTTCCATCACTTGTTTCATTCCTAGGGCTTCTCTCCAGTGTGTGCTCTCAGGTGTTGAGTGAGATCACTGCTCTGACTAAAGGCTTTGCCACATTGCTTACATTTGTAAGGTTTCTCTCCAGTATGAATTTGCTGATGTTAAGTAAGATTTGAGTTCTGATCAAAGGCTTTGCCACACTTTCTACATTTAAAAGGTTTCTCCCCAGTATGACTTTGCTGATGTCGATTAAGATTTGAGCAATAGATAAACACTTTGCCACGTTCCTTACATTTATAAGTTTAAAGATTTCTGGCCAGTATGGATTCACTGATGGTGACTAAGATGTGAACTCTTACTAAAGGATTTGCCAACTATTGTACATTTGAAAGGCTTCCCATCTGTATGAATTATCCAATCTCTACTTAGATTGGATGAGTGAGTAAAGACTTTTATACACTTCTTACACTTGTTTTCTTTTTGTGGATTCTGAAGAGTCTGCTGTTGAATAAGTTCTGAAGACTGATTAGAAGCTTTACCATATTCACCACAACTCTAGGTCTTCTCTCCAATAGGAGTATCTTTATAGAAAGACCTGATATTTGACAAATGGAACATCATAGTTACTCAGAAATGTGCACAGTTTTATTAGGACTCTCAAGAAATGAAACAGCAACCAGATTCATGCAGGTTGTCACAAGCCAAGAAGAGCATTTTAGTTCTCACTGTGAAAGAGAAAGGTAATCACCAGATAAGATTTCATCATGGTTTAACAGGAAGAAGGCAGAAGGTGATAGCCGTCTATGACAGAAACAGAAATAAATCCAGACTTCTCCTAAATCGTTTCCAATGAAGCAGATCTTCCGAAAACACAGGACACAGAATGACTTCCTCGCTGATGCTTGGACCTCTCACCTGAGCCATCGGCTCCATCCACTGACACGTACCTGGGTACATGGCCATTGTCTCCATTCTCCTTCTATTCCTGGTATCCTTCATTTGCTCCAGAAAAGTGACCAGGTCCACCTTAGAGACCACAAGACCTGTTCATCAGAGAATGGAATATTTGTTTTGCTAGGGATTCCACTTTCCAATCTAATATGTATCCAGGTCAGAAGAGAATGCATGGTAGAATGTTTAGACAGCCTAGAAAAAGATTTCCCCAAATACTTTATTGAAAGCACCTATACAACACTAACTAATACATAAAAATCAGATCCTGACATTCTGGTCACATACTACAAGGCAAAAGTAAGTAGTGGAAATTTGATTTGAAGAGGAGGGTGACACCATTTTATATCACAGAACTTATAGAATTAGCACTTACCTAGAAGACGCAGATTACATCAAGGAAGAAAAAAAATTAAATCATCATGAAGTCTTCTTTTTAAATTCACAGCTTCCCATTTTCCAATACAAAGCAGGGATCTGAAACGCTGTTAAAAGAAGCAGACGACTCCAAGAGACATTCTAGAAATGCAGGAACCAAAACCCTGAGAGCAGATAAGAGATTCTGGAAGGAAGCTATCCTCAACCAAAGTAGCCAGGTTCCTATAGTTCTCTAACATCATGTCCCCGTACACTTCCCATTGACTGAGGTCCAGGCAACCCACTCCTCTTGAATGAAATCTATGGTCACATCCTGGAACATCAGTTGTCCTGGAAATACAGAGTACAGATGACATGTGTCCATGAGAAGACTTCCTAACGTGCCCGAAGATGACAAAAGAAGCTCACAGAACTGGTTTCGATATAGGAGAGTGTTTGATGTATACTTTTTACACAGAAATATTTCCTACCGAATTCCTAACAGAAGAAATGATGAGATATGACCCACAAACCATTTCAGAAACTATTCTGATCTGGAAGAGAAATGATAAAATAATCAGAACAACATTGTCATTTTTTTTTTTTTTTTTTGACCACACCACCTGGCTTGTGGAATCTTACTTCCCTGACCAGGGAATGAACCTGCGAACCCACAGTGAAAGCACCGAGTCCTAACCACTTGCCACCTAGGAATTCCCGGCATATTTATTTTTGAGTGTTGTATTTGTATGACACAGGATGAATTGTCTATCAAGGAAACAGACAATATTTTTAAAAAGCACACTCTGATCCAAGAGTTCTTGAGTGGGACAAATGTGCCATTTATTTTAACAAGGTTAGTTTTTTCTTAGTATTTTTAGCAAGCTTCTTTAAACTAGTAATGTTGAAAATTCTGCTCCATGAATGACCGTTTTGAACAGTAATGAAGTATGATAAGTACTTATAATAAGTACTTGTAATAGTAAGTAATGTAAGCATTCATACTGACTTTTCAATTTCAAGTGTTTTACAAATTTTACACTTCTAATAAGATAGCATCCTCAGTAGCAACAATCATTTTAACTATGTACTATATACGATATATCTTTCTGATAGCTTTTATAGAGTCTTGGATGTGCAACAGAAACAATTTAAAATCAATAATGTTGTTGTTCCACCTTTCTGCAAATATATAGCGAACATTCCTTAAACACCTTAAATTTATTTCATGTCATGTACTCTAAACTTTAACTAATAATACACAGACAAATACACAGGGACAATTCTGAAGAAAGTTCACAGAAGTTTTTCTAATTGTGAAGAAGACAAAAAACAAGAAAAAGAATTGATCAAATTATTTGAACATTTTCATGTATACATATACTAAAATGGAACTATTTATTCATTTTGCTAAAAGGAAACAATCTAAGGACATGGAAAATATGTAAGAACAATTTTCAAAGGTTGGAATAAATAAAAATATTCATGAAATGATGATGTTTTTTATATATACCCTAGGTTTCTGCCTGAACACACAGATGCACACATAAAGACACTTAAGGGAAAAGCAATCTTCCATAAGTAACAGATCTTTTGGAAGAAACTTTTTTAATCTACCTTTTTTTTAAAACTCATGTGTATTTTCGCATTTATGTTAAAAAAAAATTCTAAATTGTGCATGACTGTGTGCTAAGTCACATCATGTCCAACGCTTTTTGACCCCATTGGCTGTAGCCATGCAGACTTCTCTGTCCATGTGATTTCCCAGGCAAGAATACTGGAGTGGGTTGCCATTTCCTTCTCCAGGGGACCTTCCCAACCCAGGGATCAAACCCAGGTCTCCTGCATCGGTAGGCGGATTCTTTACCACTGAGCCACCTGGGCTCAGTGAAAACAATTTTTCCTCTTTAGTAACAGTAATTAAAAACACAATATGAGAAACAGTCTACATTTTATTAGCAAATATACGATGACATCTATTTAGAATACATTTCCAGACCTATGTGAAGAAACTGTAAATCTTTACTGAAGCACATAAAGTCTGAAAATCACAAGTTTTACTTGGAAGATGCAGTGATCTAAAGACTTCAGTGACTGCAAATTCAAAACAATCAAACTCAAAGCAAACATGGATATTTCAAATATAAGTCTCAGCTGTATCTAGGGGAGCCAACATAATTTTGAATTTAAAAAACAAAAAACACCTAAATAAAGGGAACCTGCCAAATTACAGGTGAAGCTATCACTGTATAGACTAGTTGAAATTTCAAAAGAAATGAAGCAAAATAGCTTACAAGGTCGCCAAAGAAGCTCACCTAAAGAGAGACTTAGACATTATTTTGAACAATGAAATAGAAGTCTTAAACACAACATAATATTTGGTAATCATGCAACAGGTGAGGTATTCCAAGGTAACATCAAAAATAAGAGGGGGAAAAAAAATCAAAGGGCAGGAAGGAAACATTAAGGTTTCAAGGTTGTGTAATAAAGAATTTAAGGACTTGCCTGATGCTCCAGTGGGTAGAAATCTGCCTGTCAGTGCAGGGGACACGGGTTCCATCCCTGGTCAGCGAAGATCCCACAAGCCTCAGAGCAACTAAGCTAGTGTGCCACAACTGCTGAAGCCCACATCCTTCAGAGCCTGCCAGGGGTTAATACAACGACTGAACCCGTGCCTTAGAGCCAGAGCTCCACAACAAGATAGTGGCCCCTCCTAATCACAACAGAGAAAGCCCAAGACCATCAGCAAAATCCCAGTATAGCCAAAACTAAATACTAAAAGTTTAAAAAAAAAAAAAAAAGAAGAAGAAGAAGAAGAATTTGGTAGGCTTTGGTCCACAGGTTCTGGAAGTTTTTAAACTACACTTGGAATTTAAGTTTTCTCACTCTTGGAATTTCCTTAGTGACTGCAGTGGCTTTATTACGCTCCATAGGTCCTGATAATTTATGCTAACAAGATGACTTACGGTGGGCCCCTAGTTTAATAATGGGATGACTCAGGTTGTGAGGCTGGGCATTTCACAAAGACCAATGAAGTGACTAGAGGTTTGGGGCTTTGAGCCAGGTGGGCTTATTAGTCCAACCTCTAAAGAGGAGAGAATGCTGGAGATGTTATCAACCACGGCTATGTGGCTAAACCCCAATAAAAACTCGGGACTTAAAAGCTTGAGTGAGCTTCTTTGCTGACAATAGTGTTTTCTGTCACACTGATATGCCAGAAGGGCAAGGGTCCCTTGCGATGATGACTATGGTTAAGTCCAAACAAACCCATTCAGAAGTTAAGAAGCTTATCAAGTCCAAAGAAACAGCATTTCAGGAAAGAGAGACAAAAAAACAAATATAGGCCTCTTACCTGGGAACGAGTCATTTCTGACTCCTTACTTTCCTCTTCCTCTGGGCTTCCTTCTAAGGTAAGATCAGTATTGCAAAGTGACCCCAGAAAACAGGCCGTTCAATATCTAGAAAAACACAGTGAGCTCCCTGTAACACAGCCCCCACACGGAGGGAGGATCTCAACAGGTACAAATCACAATCCTCTATGGCCACTGACACAGCAGGGATTCTGGAACACAGAATCAAACGAGGTGGTTTTAGTTTCATTCTTTTCTTCAGAACTCGCGGCCCCTTATGTGAAAACCACATAATCTACGCTGACCCTCCCCTTCACACTATAGGCGAGGCCCTGACCAACCTGCATACAGAAGAGAGCCTCGTTCAACTCTTCATGGATCAGAGGCGGAGGGGTTGAGCAACGCAGGACTTTAAGCAGCGGCGTCTACACGTTAGAAGGTAGAACTGCCAGAGAAGGATATGGATCCTAGAACGATACTACCAGAAATGTGTTGTGGGCCCCAGGGATCCGGCAGTTAAGATAAAGGATTTCAGAACTTCTCTCAGAGCGATGCTGGGACACACCGGGGGCTGGAAGGTGGGGACAGTAGTTTGAACCTCCACCAGTTCAGTTCAGCCACTCAGTCGTGTCCCACACTTTGCGACACATGGACTGCAACATGTAAGGTTTCCCTGTCCATCACCAACTCCGGGAGCTAACTCAAACTCATGTCCATGCGGTCGGTGATACCATCCAACCATCTCTTCCTCTGTCATTCCCTCCTCCTCCTGCCTTAAATCTTCCCCAGCATCAGGGTCTCTTCAAATGAGTCAGTTTTTTTGCGTCATGTGGCCAAAGTATTGAAGGTTTGGCTTCAGCATCAGTCCTTCCAATGAATATTGAGGACTGATTTCTCTTAGGATTGACTGGCTGTATCTTCTTGTAGTCCTAGGGAATCTCAAGAGTCTTCTTTAACGTCCAAAGACACCCCGGAATCACGTGTGGAGGACAACAGGCTGAGCGACTAGGAAATCCAGGTATTAAACAAACAAACATAGCAAACTCACTGGAACTCCTCCGTCGCTAGTCTACATTCACTTCCGGGTCTGCAGGCTACTGCGCCCGCGCAGGCGGAGGAAGTGGTACAGACGGAGGTGATTGGGCTAAGCCAGGGC
This sequence comes from Cervus elaphus, assembly GCF_910594005.1. Classification (NCBI taxonomy): domain Eukaryota; kingdom Metazoa; phylum Chordata; class Mammalia; order Artiodactyla; family Cervidae; genus Cervus; species Cervus elaphus. The sequence continues at coordinate 63,146,095 of NC_057818.1, read as the reverse complement.
GAACCAGACGCGAAATAAGGGCAGTGGGCCGGACGAGGCCTGAAGCGCAATTGGGTAGGGGCGGGACCAGAGGGGGCGGAGCCTTATCTCCACTCGCCCGGCCCCCGTCCGTTTTGGGATCTGTTGATCCTTCTGTCGGGAGAAATATGCCTGAGCAATATCAATAATCTCAGATATGCAGATGACACCACCCTTATGGCAGGAAGTGAAGATGAACTAAACTTGATGAACTCTTGATGAAAGTGAAAGAGGAGAGTGAAAAAGTTGGCTTAAAGCTCAACATTCAGAAAACTAAGATGCGGAGACAGTGGAAACAGTGTCAGAATTGCATTTTTGGGGCTCCAAAATCACTGCACATGGTGACTGCAGCTATGATATGAAAAGACGATTACTCCTTGGAAGGAACGTTATGAACAACCTAGATAGCATGGTAAAAAGCAGAGATATCACTTTGCCAAACAAAGGTCCATGTGGTCAAGGCTATGGTTTTTCCAGTGGTCATGTATGGATGTGAGTTGACTGTGAAGAAATCTGAGCACCGAAAAATTGATGCTTTTGAACTATGGTGTTGGAGAAGACTCCTGAGAGTCCCTTGGACTGCAAGCAGATCCAAGCAGTCCATCCTAAAGGAGATTAGTCCTGGGTGTTCATTGGAAGGACTGATGTTGAAGCTGAAACTCCAATACCTTCCTTTCTGTGATGAACAGGTCTTGTGGCCTCTAAGCCAGACCTGGTCACCATTCTGGAGCAACTGAACGATCCCAGGAGTATAACGAGAATGGAGACAACAGACATATACCCAGGAAGGTAGGAATGAACTCACATGAGAGATCCAAGGAGCAGAGGGGAAGTCATCCTTGTCTAACAGCTATAACCCTGTCTGTCCAAGACCCGAGAGCTGTGACACTCCAAATCTTTGTTGTCTCGAGACACAACCGAGGAGCATACACTCACATGACACTCCAAACGGATCATCTGAGTGATTACAATGCACTTTCCGTCACTGAGGAGACACACATCTTCACACACTCACACAAAGGGCTTTTGAATTCTCCCGGTTTTTCAACTTGCTGAATACATCTCAGCTTCCCATAGAAGCAACTCTCAAAATTCTTCTCTTTTGCCTTAAGTTGTGTGAAACACTAACTTAGAACAGACAGGAAGCAGCTCTGCTCCAGAGGAAGTCAAGGAGACTTAAAGACATCAAAAGGTAAAAAAAGGAAGCACAGCTGGACGGAAGGACCAACGGACCCAAACCCGACTGGGGAGGGGTGAAGGGAGGTAAGGCTCCGCCCCCACTGGCCCCGCCCCTACGTATCTGCGCTTCCGGCCTCTTCCCACCCTCCCCCCTTACGTCGCCTCTCGTTGGCCGCAGCGTAGCGCACTCACCTCCTCTGTACCGGATTTTCCGCCCGCGCGTGCGCAGTAGCCTGCAGACCGGAGTTGCGTTTAAATGAGCGATAGAGAGTTCTGGTGAGTTTGTTTGTTAGTTTAAAACCCGGATGTCGTCGTCCCACGGCCTGTTGTCCTTCATACGTGGGTTTCGGGGGTCTCTGTGGACGTTCAATGTACCACCCCCATTTTCCCGTCCCCAGTGTGTCCTCGCATCGCGGTGAGAAGTTCTGAGGTCCCTTAGCTTAGCTGCCGGGCCCCTGGGGCCCACGTCCGCTTTCTGTTAACATCGTTCTAGAGTCCATGTCCTTCTCTGGCAGTTCTGCCTTCTAACGTGTAGAGACCGCTGCTTAAAAGTCCTGCATTGCCCAACCGCTAGGTCCCTGATCCACGAAGAGGTGAAGGAGGCTCTATTCTGTATGGAGCTTGGTCAGGGTCTCGCCTATGATTTGAAAGGGAGGGTCAGCCTAGAACGCGTGGTTTTCACAGGAAGGGCCGCGAGTTCTGAAGAAAAGAATAAAACTAAAAACACCTCCTTTGATTCTGTGTTCCAGAATCCCTGCTGTGTCAGTGGCCGTGGAGGATTGTGATTTGTACCTGTTGAGATCCTCCCTCTGTGTGGGGCTGTGTTACAGGGAGCTCGCTGTGGTTTTCTAAGTATTCAACAGCCTATTTTCAACACTCGGGTCACTTCCCAAGACTGATCTTACCTGAGAAGGAAGACCAGAGGAGAAGGAGATCAAGGAGTCAGAAATGATTCCTTCTGAGGTGAGAGGCATAGTCCGTGTTTGTTCTGTCTCTCTTTCCTGAAATGCTGTTTCTCTGGACTTGATAAGCTCCTTAACTTCTGAACGGGTTTGTTTGAACCTACCCATAGTCATCATGCCAAGGGACCCATTGCCCTCCTGGCATGTGTGACAGAAAACAGTATTGCCGGGCAGAGAAGCTCACTCAAGCTTTTAAGTCCCGAGCTTTTATTCGGGTTTAGCTACATAGGTGGGATTGATAACATCTCCAGCATTCTCCGCTCCTTAGAGATTGGGCTAGTCAGCCCACCTGGCTCAAAGCCCCAAATCTCTAGTCACTAAGTTGGTCTTTGTGAAATGCCCAGCCTCACAACCTGAGTCATCCCATTATTAAGCTAGGGGCCGACCGTAGGTCATGTGGCTAGCATAAATTATCAGGGCCCACGGAGAGTAATAAAGCTACTTCAGTCACTAAGGAAATTCCAAGAGGGGAAAAAAAAAAGAAAAACCTTAAATTCCAAGAGTAGTTAACAAACTTCCAGAACCTGGGGACCAAAGCCTGCCAAATTCTTTTTTTGTTGTTGTTTTGTTTTGGTATTTATTTAGCTTTGGCTATACTGGGATTTTGCTGATGGTCTTGGGCTTTTTCTGTTGTGATTAGGAGGGGCTACTATCTTGTTGTGGAGCTCTGGCTCTAAGGCACGGGTTCAGTCGTTGTATTAATCCCTGGCAGGCTCTGGAGGATGTGGGCTTCAGCAGTTGTGGCACACTAGCTTAGTTGCTCTGAGGCTTGTGGGATCTACCCTGACCAGGGATGGAACCCGTGTCCTCTGCATTGACAGGCAGACTTCTCACCAGTGGACCATCAGGCAAGCCCCTAAATTCTTTTTTTTTTTTTCTCCCTAAATTCTTTATTACACAACGCTGAATCCTAAATCTTTCCTTTATGCCCTTTGACTTTTTTCCCCCCTCTGATTTTTCTTTCTTTGGAATATCTCACCTGTTTCAATATTAAAAAATATTTTGTTGTGTTTACCTTCTATTGTTCAAAATAATGTCTAAGTCTCTCTTTAGGTGAGCTTCTTTCGCTACCTTGTAACTATTTTGCTTCATCTATTTTGAAGTTTTACTAGTCTATACAGTTAAAACTTCATCCGTAATTTGGCAGAATTACAGATTTACAGATTGTAATTACAGAAATCTGTAATTTCCCTCTTTATGTTTTTTTCATTTTTAAATTCAAAATTATGTTGGCTCTCCTAGAAACAACTGAGACTTATACTTGAAATATCCATGTTTGTTTTGAGTTTGAATTGTTCTGAATTTGGAGTCACTGAAGTCTGTATGTCACTGCATCTTCCAAGTAAAACTTGTGGTTTTCAGACTTTATGTGCTTCAGTAAAGATTTACAGTTTCTTCACATAGGTCTGGAAATGTGTTCTAAATAGGTGTCATGGTATATTTGCTAATAAAATGTAGGCTATTTCTCATATTGTGTTTTTAATTCCTATTACTAAAGAGGTAAAGATCTTTTCAGTGTACCCAGTTGGCTCAGCAGTAAAGAATCTGTCTGCCAATGCAGGAGTCCTGTGTTTGATCCCTGGTTTGGGAAGGTCCCCTGGAGAAGGAAATGGCAACCCACTCCAGTATTCTTGCCTGGGAACTCCCATAGATGGAGAAACCAGGAGGGCTACAGCCCTTGGGGTCAAAAAGAGTTGGACATGATTGATGTGACTTAAAACACATTCATGCACAATTAGAAATAGTTGTTTTACCATACATGCTAAAATACACATGAGTTCAAAAGAAAAGGTAGATTAAAAATGTTTCTTCCAGAAGATGTGTTATTTACAGAAGACGGCTTTTAACTTATGTGTGTTTCTGTGCATGTGTGTGTACAAGCAACACCTAGGGTGTATATTACAGACATCATCATTTCATGAATATTTTTATTTATTCTAACCTTTGAAAATTGTACTTGCATGTTTTCCATGGCCTTAGATTGTTTCATTTTATGAAATGAATATATAGTTCCATTTTAATATATATATGCATGAAAATGTTCATATGATTTGATTGATTATTTTCCTTATTTTTTGTATTCTTCACAATTAGAGAAACTTCTACGAACTTTCATTAGAGTTGTTCCTGTGTATTTGTCTATGTTTTATTCATTAAAGTCTAGAGTACATAAAGTGAAGTAAATTTAAGCTATTTAAGGAATGTTTGCTAAATATTTGCAGAAAGTTGGGGCAACAACATTATTGATTTTAGATTATTTCGGTTGCACATCCAAGACTCTGTAAACACTTTCAGAAAGATATATAATATATCCTAAATAATTAAAATGATTGTTGTTGCTGAGGATGTTATCATATTAGATCTGTAAAATTTGTAAAACACTTGAAGCTCAAAAGTAAGTATGAATGCTTACCTTAGTATTGTACTTCCTTACTGTTCAAAGTGGTCATTCATGAAGCACAATTTCAACATTACTAATTAAAAGAAGCTTGTTAAAAATACTATGAAAAAAAATAAGGTTGTTAAAATAAACGGCACATTTGTCCCACTCATGAACTTTTGGATCAGAGTATGCTTTTTAAAGAGCAGCAGGTAATAACCTGTTTCCTTGATAGGCAATTCATTCTGTGTTATACAAATACAACACTCAAAAATAAATATGCCTTTGCTGATCTGATTATTTTAAGATTTTTCTTCCAGATCAGAATAGTTTCTGAATTTGTGGGCCATAGCTCATTTCTTCTTGGGTTCGAAATATGGTGAAATTATTACTGTGTAAAAGTCATAGTATAGTATAACACCAGACCCTCTCCTGTATCAAAACCAGTCCTGTGTGAACTTGCTGTTGTCGTCTTCGGGCACATTAGGAAGTCTTCTCACAGTCACATGGCATATGTGCTTTGTATTTCAGGGACAGCTGATATTCCAGGATGTGACCATAGATTTTACTGAAGAGGAGTGACTGGACCTCCGTCAAGGGGCATTGTATAGGGATGTGATGTTAGAGAAGTATAGGAACTTGGCCACTTTGGGTGAGGACCATGTCTTTCCAGAATCCCTTATCTACTGTCAGGGTTTTGCTTCCTGCATTTCTAGAATGTCTCTTGGAATCTTCTACTTCTTATAATAGCATTTCAGATCCCTAATTTCAATGGGAAAATGGGAATTTGTGAGTTTAGAAAGAAGACTTCATGATGATTTATTATGATTCTAATTTATTTCTTCCTTGATGTCATCTGCCTGCTTCCTCTAAGTTAGTGCTAATTCTGTACGTTCCATGGTATAAAATGGTGCTACCTTCCTCTTCAAATCAAATTTCCACTACTCACTTTTGACTTGCAGCACATGACCAGAATCTCAGAATTTGATTTGTATGTAGTGAGTGTTGTATGCTGCTGCTGCTGCTAAGTCACTTCAGTCGTGACTGACTTTGTGCAACACTATAGATAGCAGCCCACCAGGCTCCCCCGTCTGTAGGAGTCTCCAGGTAAGAACACTGGAGTGGGTTGCCATTTCCATCTCCCTAGTGTTGTGAGGAAATAATTTTCTAGGTTGTCTTAACATTCTATCATGCATTCTCTCCTGACCTAGATACGTACTAGATTGGAAAGTGATGAATCTCTGGCAAAACCAATATTCCTTACTGATAAACAGGTCTTGTGGTTTCTCAGCCAAACCTTGTCGCTTTTCTGGAGAAAATGAAGGAGCCCAGGAGTATAAGGAGAACGAAGACAGTGGCCGTATACCCAGGTGTGTGTGAGTGGATGGAGCCGATGGCTCAGGTGAGAGGTCCAAGTATCAGTGAGGAGGTCATTCTTTGTCGTGTGGTTTGGGAAGGTCTGCTTCATTGGAAATCATGGGGAAGTCGGGATTTATTTCTGTTGTTGTCATAGAGAGCTGTCACCGGCTGTTTGAATGTTGAGTATGAAGCCAGCTTTTTCAGCCTTTTCTTTCAGTTTCATCAAGAGACTCCTCAGTTCCTCTTCAGTTCAGTTCAGTTCAGTCACTCAGTCATGTCCGACTCTTTGCGACCCCATGAATTGTAGCACACCAGGCCTCCCTGTCCATCACCAACTCCCAGAGTTTACTCAAACTCATGCCCATCGTGTCGGTGATGCCATCCAACCATCTCATCATCTGTCGTCCCCTTCTCCTCCTGCCCCCAATCCCTCCCAGCATCAGGGTCTTTTCCAATGAGTCAACTCTTCGCAATAGGTAGCCAAAGTATTGGAGTTTCAGCTTCAACATCAGTCCTTCCAATGAACACCCAGGACTGATCTCCTTGCAGCCCAAGGGACTCTCAGGAATCTTTTCCAACACCACAGTTCAAAAGCATCAATTTTTCGGTGCTCAGCTTTCTTCACAGTCCAACTCTCACATCCATACATGACCACTGGAAAAACCATAGCCTTTACCAGATGGACCTTTGTTGGCAAAGTAATGTCTCTGCTTTTTAATAAGCTCTCTAAGTTGGTCATAATTTTCCTTCCAAGGAGTAAGCGTCTTTTCATTTCATGGCTGCAGTCACCATCTGCACTGATTTTGCAACCCCCCCCCCAAAAAAAAAAAAAGTCTGACACTGTTTCCACTGTCTCTCCATCTATTTCCCATGAGGTGATGGGACCAGATGCCATGATCTTTGTTTTCTGAATGTTAAACTTTAAGCCAACTTTTTCACTCTTCTCTTTCACTTTCATCAAGAGGCTTTTCAGTTCCTCTTCATTCTCTGCCATAAGGGTGCTGTCTGCATATCTGCATATCTGAGGTTATTGATATTTCTCCCAGCAATCTTGATTCCAGCTTGTGCTTCTTCCAGCCCAGGCTTTCTCATGATGTACTCTGCATGTAAGTTAAATAAGCAGAGTGACGATATACAGCCTTGACGTACTCCTTTTCCTATTTGGAACCAGTCTGTTGTTCCATGTCCAGTTCTAACTCTTGCTTCCTGACCTGCATACAGGTTTCTCAAGAGGCAGGTCAGGTGGTCTGGTATTCCCATCTCTTTCAGAATTTTCCACAGTTTATTGTGATCCACACTGTTGAAGGCTTTGGCATACTCAGTAAAGCAGAAATAGATGTTTTTCTGGAACTCTCTTGCTTTTTTGATGATCCAGCGGGTGTTGCCAATTTGATCTCTGGTTCCTCTGCCTTTTCTTTTCTTTTTTTTTTTTCCTCTGCCTTTTCTAAAAACAGCTTGAACATCTGGAAGTTCTAGGTTCACATATTGCTGAAGCCTGGCTTGGAGAATTTTGAGCATTACTTTACTAGCGTGTGAGATGAGTGCAGTTGTGTGATAGTTTGAGCATTCTTTGGGATTGCCTTTCTTAGAGATTGGAATGAAAACTGACCTTTTCCAGTCCTGTGGCCACTGCTGAGTTTTCCAAATTTGCTGGCATATTGAGTGCAGCACTTTCACAGCGTCATCTTTCAGAAGATGTATTCCCAAAGCAAACCTAGGAATATATCAAATATTTCACCTCAGAAATTTAAATTTAATGAAAAACTGGGAATATACGAGGGTATGTGAAGACAGAGAGGATGCTCATACGGACGTAAAGAAATGGAGACAGTTACACATAATGCTAAAATTACTGCAAAAAATCAGCAACATGAGTCAAATGGGAAAAACACCAACTTCAGTCTTCAACATCTGCAGAGAAGTGTAAGTGTTTATGAAAAGGTTTCCATATTCTCTAAAAGGAAACGTGGAAAATCTGGAAGGTAATCTAGTCTCTAATGCAAATACTCATTCTGAATGTAAGCTTCAAGTAACCATTCATTCAAGCATATCTGAACACCTAAAATTTAACAATTTAAAATTGTGGGTGGGAAAACTCACAATCTAATCAATTTGAGGGATCTGTGATTCAGCAGTCTTGCAGAACCCCAGGGCCTACTTTTTAGGCCCCCCGTCAGTCACACTGAGAGAGTTAATTTTTAGGGAGGTTGATAAGTCCAGGGGTCCCCAAGGAGAGAGGGGTCTGGAATTCTCAAGGAGGAAGAAAGGACAAAAGTTTTATTTTTTCCTATGCATTCATTCAGTTCAGTTCAGTTCAGTTGCTCAGTCGTGTCCGACTCTTTACAACCCCATGAATCGCAGCACACCAGGCCTCCCTGTCCATCACCAACTCCTGGAGTCCAGCCAAACCCATGTCCATTGAGTTGGTGATGCCATCTAACCATCTCATCCCCTGTTGTCCCCTTCTCCTCCTGCCCTCAGTCTTTCCCAGCATCAGGGTCTTTCCCAATGAGTCAGCTCTTTGCATCAGGTGGCCAAAGTATTGGAGTTTCAGCTTCAACATCAATCCTTCCAGTGAAAACCCAGGACTGATCTATTTAGAATGGACTGCTTGGGTCTCCTTGCAGTCCAAGGAACTCTCAAGAGTCTTCTCCAACACCACACTTCTAAAGCATCAATTTTTCGGCACACAGCTTTCTTCACAGTCCAACTCTCACATCCATACACGACCACTGGAAAACCCATAGCCTTCACTAGATGTACCTTTCTTGGCAAAGAAAACTATAAACAGGGGGGAAAGACAATCCTCAGAGTGGGAGAAAAGAATAGCAACTGAAACAATTGACAAAGGATTAATTTCCAAGATATACAAACAGCTGATACAACTCAATACCAGAAAAACATACAACCCAATCAAAAAGTGGGAAAGAGACCTAAGCAGACATTTTTCCAAAGAAGACTTACAGATGGCTAACAAACGCGTGAAGATTCTCAACCTCACTCATGACTAGAGAAATGCAAATCAAAGCTACAAGGAGATATCACCTCACATCGGTCAGAATGGCCAGTGGGGGTGGAGCCTCGCCTCCTCTCACCCCACCCCTTTCTGTTTGGGGCTCTGTTGGTCCTTCTGCCCAACTGTGCTTCCTTTCTCTGCTTTTCGCTGCCTTTAAATCTCTTTGATTTCTTCTGGAGCAGAGCTGCTTCTTGCCTGTTGTAAGTGTGTCACACAACTTAAGGCAAAAGATAATTTCTTTTTTCTTTTTCCTTATACACAGCTATTTATTTAGCTGTGTGGGGTCTTTTGTTGCAGCATGTGGGATCTAGTTCCCTGACCAGGGATTGAACCTGGGCCCTGGGCATTGGGAACTGGACCAATGCTTTAGCCACTGGAACACCAGGGAAGTCCCGGCAAAAGAGAATTTTGAGAGCCGCCTCGATGGGAAGCCGAGATGTTTTCAACAAGTTGAAAAAAGGCAAAATTCAACAGCTCTTTGTGCAAGTGTGTGAAGATGGGTGTCTCGTAAGTGCTGAAAAGTTGAATATAATCCCTCAGATGATCCGTTGGGAGGAAACCTCAGTAATTGTAACCAGAGACCTGCTTACAATGAGGCAGCTGGCTTTTCCCTTAGGAAGTGATTCTAGAAAGAAAGAGGAAGACCGGAATCCAGTGTCATCTGTAACAATCACAGAAATGATATGCCATTACCCCTGCCACATTCTGCTGACATAAAGACTATTCTGGTAATTCTTGTTGCTGCTGGTGCTGAAGCAACCAATTGCCCTCCTTCAACCAGGACTGAACAAGTTTCCAAGAAGCAGGACCTTTTATGCTAAAGCTGAGCAGGAAACTAGCCCAGTGGGGTGGGTCGAACACTTAAACTGCTCTTCAGTCAGTTTGCTTCCCAAACACCCTCACCCTGCTGGCTTTCTTTCCTAATCTCCTCACGCAGTCCCTGAAAGGATATTCTGGAGAAGAGCTAACAAGACAGGAAAGAGAGTGCCACAGACAACTGTGTCCAAAGAGAGTACACCTTTCTCTTTAAATGTGAGATTAGCAACTTCCCTGGTGGTCCAGTGGTTAAGATGCTGTGCTTTTTTCCACTGAAGGTTATGTGGGTTCAATCCCTGGTGGGGGACCTAAGATCTCAGAGTTGAAGATTTAATCATTTCTTACACAGAAAGCATTAATTAGTATAATATAACGGAAAATATATATCAAGTTAATCAATTACTTATTAAATAAAATGTGTTTAGGTGTTCCAATGGTTAAGACCCCACCTTCTGATGCAGTGATTGTGGTTCCTTCCCTAGCAGGGGAACTACAATCCCAAACGCTTTGGGCTGTGAACAAAAATGAAAATATGTTTCTGAAGTATTTGTGAGTGGGGACAAATTCTAAGTTGGTCGTATTGATACTGATTTTCATGATTAAAGTATCAGTAGCTCAAATCTCTTGGTTCCTTGCTGGAACCTCTGGTTCTGAATATGACTTTGGTCACTAAGAACTAGGAGAACATTCTCTAGGGAGTTGGCACTAAGGTGTACCTGCTCTTGCAGACTACAGTGAGAATCATGCGGGAATTTATGTCTAACAGACTTTGAATCCTAACAGTATACACAGGGAGTATTTGCCTCGAGACTTTTTGAGAAGTTCTATGACATTTCAGGCAATGCGGTATGAAAATTTCACCTCTGTAAAATGGCAGATGGAGAAATTCCCTCTCATTTTGAAATTCCCTCAAATTGAAAATCCTTCTCAGGTACTTTGGCTCCATGTCACTACTCATAATCTGAAGGGAGGCACAGTTCAGTAGTCAACTAATTTTTGGTAGAAACACTTCTCATGATGACAAACTATACAAGCAGACACATGAAACTCCCTTCCTTTCTTAGGCCTCAGTATTTCCTATTGCTTCCATTTGAGTCCCTGTCTGTCTCCAGGGACCAAGGGGAGTAAAACCTTCCGCAAGCATTTCGATAGTCTCTTTGGAGATGATCGGCATAAACTTTTAATTGTTTTATCACTAGCAACTGAGCAATAAAGGTTTTCAGAAACAATCTCAGTTCCCCAAGCCTGTGTCACATCGAAGCTACAGGTGAAAAGATAATTGCTGTTCTGAGGGGACATGAATCACAGGATGACAAGCCCTTATCTAGGGGTCTGGCTGCCTCCCTCACTGCCACAGGAGCAGCTTACTGTGACCAGACCCACTATCCGGGAAATGGGAGGACGTCAAGTGAGTAGTTTCTGTTTCAGCCTGAGGGCAAGAATCTGCAAGAAACAGGTGCTTCGGGGAGTCTTGGTTGGTGACCATACAGGAAAAAGGAAGTGTTCTGACTCAAAGTAATCCAGGGCCAAAGCAACATGGGAAGGAAGAATAATTCAAAAAATTAAATGGAGCTATTAAAGAGAGATTGGGTGCTACACCAGATATCAGTTCCCAATGCCTCTTAATGTATCTTAGTGTAATTCTTTTTGAAAAAATATTTATTTGGCTGTACGGGATCTTACTTGTGGCATATGGGATCTAGTTCCCTGACTAGGGATCAAACCTAGGTCTCCAAACCCAACCTCCCCCACCCGCCACCCACATTGGGAAGGAGGAGTCTTAGTCACTGGGCCACCAAGGAAGTCACAGTGTAATTTTTGTGACAGTGATTGTTACTGTTGAATCCAAGCCATATGAAACCTGATGTTTAATGTAACTAGTGACTGGAATTGCATAGATAGATCTGAAATCATGGAGTACCTTACAGAAAACATGCATCTTTAGGGTTACTGTACGTGTGCCAATAGCAGCTCCATGATTAATAAAAGTAAATTAAAACTATAGGAATGATCTGTCTTTAATAGAAACAGTGTATACAGTTGACAATTCTGTGCTTAGTCTTTGAATCGTGTCTGACTCTTGGCAACGCCATGCACTGTAGCCTGCCAGGCTCCTCTGTCCGTGGAAGTCTCCAGGCAAGAATAATCTCTTTCTTCATTCAGTTCAGTTCAGTTCAGTTGCTCAGTCATGTCCAACTCTTTACAACCCCATGGACTGCAGCACGTCAGGCCTCCCTGTCCATCACCAACTCCCAATGTCTATTCAAACTCATGTCCATTGAGTCATGATGCCATCCAACCATCTCATCCTCTGTTGTTCCATCTCCTGCTACCCTCAATCTTTCCCAGGATCAGGGTCTTCTCAAATAAGTCACTTCTTTCCATTAGGTGGCCAAAGTATTGGGAGATTCAACTTCAACATCAGTCCTTCCAATGAATATTTAGGGCTGATTTCCTTTAGGGTGGACTGGTTGAATCTCCTTGTAGTACAACGGACTTTCAAGAGTCTTCTCCAACACCACAGTTCAAAAGCATCAATTCTTCGGGGCTCAGCTTTCTTCATAGATCAACTCTCAAATCCATACATGACTACTGGATAAACCATAGTCTTGACTAGACATACCTTTGTTGGCAAAGTAATATCTCTGCTTTTTAATACACTGTCTAGGTTGGTCATAACTATTCTTCCCAGGAGTAAGTCTCTTCTAATTTCATGGCTGCAGTCACGATCTGCACTGATTTTGGAGCCCAAAAAAATTAACTCTGCCACTGTTTCCACTGTTTTCCCATCTATTTGCCATGAAGTGATGGGAACAGATGCCATGATCTTAGTTTCCTGAAGGTTGGGCTTTAAGCCAAATTTTGACTCTACTCTTTTACTTTCATCAAGAGGCTTTTTAGTTCTTCTTCTCTTTCTGCCATAAGGGTGGTGTCATCTGCATAGCTGAGGTTATTTTATTTCTCCCAGCGATCTTGATTCCAGCTTGTACTTCTTCCATCCCAGCATTTCTCAGTATGTACTCTGCATATACGTTCAATAAGTAGGGTGACACTATACAGCCCTGAGGTACTCCTTTCCCTATTTGGAACCAGTCTGTGGTTCCATGGCCAGTTCTAACTGTTGCTTCCTGACCTGCATACAGATTTCTCAAGAGGCAGATCAGGTGATCTGGTATTCCCATTTTTCTAAGAATTTTCCACAGTTTCTGGTGAAGGTTACTGTTGGTTGTGGGTTAATACTTCATCCATTACAACCAACTAAAACACTTAAAACCATTCACTTCTACTAATGGTCTTGTATGAATTTCATACATAGTTGAAATAAAACCTTAATAATCCATGGAATGATGCATGATTAAATACATTTCAAAAGTACAGAGAAAGATATCATTTTTCTGATTTTTATGGTGTGTTAAACAAAGCCTAGCAAAACAATTAGTAAACATGATATATACTAATTGCCTGCCTTTCCCAGAAGGGTTTCCAATACATTTCTAGGTTATCACAGAAGCTGTCTCTTCCAGCACTGTCAAGTAATATTCATGACGTGCTGAAATTATAAAGGTACATCAGTATTGTAGTGAACTGTGATGGTGTTCCTCTTTCAAATCAACTCATATAACTATTGAAAATTTATAACCAACTTCTGTCTTACTTTAATACATGAAAACATTCCATGATCACTTACATCATGGCAACCTCCCGATATTTCACATCAATGCCAAGCACCTCCGTTTAGATGTTCATTGTCCATTTTACATTATGGTATCCTTCATCTTCTAATGGATAATAGATAGAAATGGTTGCAACACAATATGAAAAGGCTAATCTTTCAAGCATAAACCATCCAAAACCTATGTTTGCATACACACTATAGAAGTGAAGCATAGTATGGATTATTTGAGCATTGAATTACATTCACTTCTAATAATCCCAAATCACGTCATTATAAACAAGCATACATTGCTAATAATTCTAACTTTCTAAACGTCAATCTTCATCGCATGATCCATGCTAATATATCCATTTTCTGTGAGTTTTAACTATGGAGTACTCCCTATAGTAATTTTCCTTCAGAGAAACTTTGGAAAAGAGGATTGATGAAATACTTTTTAATAGGCAGTCTCTTATGTTTCTTTATATCTGACTTTTGATTAAATACTTTTCTTCGTATTTATTACATTATTCCCATAGGTTTTGTGTATAAACTCTCAAGTTTTCTGAAGCATATTTATGATAAACGTTTCATCACTTGTTCCATTACTACTGTTTTTCCCCGGTGTGTGTTCTCAGCTGTTTAGTGAGATGACCACGATGACTAAAACCTTTGCCACAATGTTGATGTTTTTAAGGTTTCTCTTCAGTATGAACTCGCAGATGTGTAGTAAGAATTGATTTCTGATTAAAGGCTTTGCCACATTCTATACATTTATACGGTTTCTCTCCAGTATGCACTCGCAGATGATTACTGAGAACTGATTTGTGATTAAAGGCTTTGCCACATTCTGTACATTGGTATGCTTTCTCCCCAGTGTGGATTCGATGATGTGCAATTAAATTTGAACTCTGAATAGAGGCTCAGCCACACTCTGTACAATGATAAGGTCGCTCTCCACTATGAATTTGCTGATGTCAAGTAAGCTCTGAACAACTGATAAAGGCTTTTTCACATTCCTTACATTTTAAGGTTTCTCCCCAGTATGAATTCGTTGATGATGGGTAAGAGTTGAGTTCTGACTAAAGGCTTTGCCACATTCTGTACATTTATATGGTTTCTCTCCAGTATGCACTCGCAGATGTGTAGTGAGAATTGATTTCTGATTAATGGCTTTGCCACATTCTGTACATTTATAAGGTTTCTCTCCAGTATGAACTCGCAGATGATTACTGAGAACTGATTTGTGATTAAAGGCTTTGCCACATTCTGTACATTGGTATGCTTTCTCCCCAGTGTGGATTCGATGATGTGCAATTAAATTTGAACTCTGAAAAAAGGCTCAGCCACACTCTGTACAGTGATAAGGTCGCTGTTCACTATGAATTCGCTGATGTCAAATAAGCTCTGAACAACTGATAAAGGCTTTTTCACATTCCTTACATTTTAAGGTTTCTCCCCAGTATGAATTCGTTGATAATGGGTAAGAGTTGAGTAATGACTAAAGGCTTTGCCACATTCTGTACATTTATATGATTTCTCTCTAGTATGCACTCGCAAATGTCTAGTGAGACCTGATTTCTGACTAAAGGCTTTGCCACATTCTGTACATTTATACGGTCTCTCTCCAGTATGAACTCGCAGATGTGTTGTAAGATTGAAGTTCTGATTAAAGGCTTTGCCACATTCTGTACATTTATAAGGTTTCTCTCCAGAATGAACTCGCAGATGTTTAGTGAGAATTGATTTCTGATTAAAGGTTTTGCCACATTCTGTACATTTATATGGTTTCTCCCCAGTATGCACTCGCAGATGTTCAGTAAGATTGATCTTCTGATTAAAGCCTTTGCCACATTCTGTACATTTATAAGGTTTCTCTCCAGTATGAACTCGCAGATGTGTAGTAAGATGGATCTTCTGATTAAAGCCTTTGCCACATTCTATACACTTATACGGTCTCTCCCCAGTATGAATTCGCTGATGTCTAGTAAGTGCAGAACTGTTTATGAAGGTCTTCCCACATTCTGGACACTTATAACGCTTCTCCCCCATATGAATTCGGTGATGTTTACTAAGATTTGAACTCTCAATAAAGGCTTTGCCACATTCTGAACATTTATAACATTTCTCTCCAGTGTGAGTAAGCTGATGTTGAGTAAGAAGTGAGCGACGGACAAATGTTTTGCCACATTCTGTACATTTGAAAGATTTCCTTCCTGTATGAATTTTCCTACGTCTACTTAGATTGAATGAGGTACTAAAGACTTTCCCATGTATCTTACATTGGTGTCCTTTCTGTGGATTTTGAATAGTTTGCTGTTGTACAAGTTCTGAAGACTGATTAGAAGCTTTACCATATTCACTACAATTATAAGTATTCTCTCCAGTGGGAAAACTCTTTACAGAATGAAATGACATCTTATAAAAGATATTTCTACATTTATTACTTTTAGAATCCCTGTATGATGATTCAGGTACCTGATGTTTCATAAGGTTTGAGTCTCCTTCAACCTTATACCCAGTTTCATTGCTTGAATACCTTCTCACTCCACCATAAATACTCTTGTAATTACTGGGGCTGGAACTCATAATGAAGGCCTGACTAATTTTATTACATGTGGAAAGCAGTTCCGTATTAGCAATATCATGATGTGTATTGAACAATGACAGTTGGACTACATATCTTCCATTATCATCAACATTATACACTGTGGAAAGGAGAGGAAATATCTTTTGCTGGAAAAATAATGATTTCCTGCTCACAGATCCCTGAAATTGAGTATAATGTGAGTTTTGCCCCTCACTTTTAAATTTCAGGTGTTCAGACATGCTTGAATGTATGCTTAAATGAAGGCTACATTCAGAATTGTTTGCATGAGTATTTGCAGTAGAGACTAAATCACCTTCCAAATATATCACGTTTCCTTTCAGAGAACATGTATGTTTCAAAAGGTGATGTAAATCTTTTTTAGAAAACTTACACTTCTCAGCAGATGTTGAAGACTGATATTCATGTTTCTCCCAGTTTGGATCATGTTCCTCATTTCTTTTTGCAGTAAGGTTTGCCTTATGTGTAACTGTCTCAATTTCTTTATGTCCATATAAACATCTTCTCTGTCTTTCATATGCCCTCATATATTCTAAGTGTTTTCTTAAATTGACATTTCTGAGGTGTAGTCTTTCATATATTCCTAGGTTTGCTTTTGGAAACAAATCTTTTATCCTTGGTTTTGGTGGCATCAAATCCCAGGTGTCTTGTGGAGACATAGCTGAAAGATAACAAATAATAAGTAATTTTGCCTGCTATCCTCAGTGAATATCCTTAAAGATTTAGAGAAAACTGATGAACCCTTTACTAGCTCAAAAATAAAATAGAGAAGGGAGGATCAAGGTGCCAGAGTATTAGGAGGACACAGACTTTTCTTTCCACAAAATCATCAAGAATACATCAGAAATGGAACTCTTCTCACAGAGCCAAGCTGGACACTAGCAGAGGCCCTTGGAAATCTAAAAGGACAGTTACATTCCTGCTGAGCCAGGTAGGACAAGAGAAAGAAGAAGGCAAAGGAAGAGGAGAGAAGTGGGATGGGGCCTGCAGCCCTGGGGGGACATGAAAGTGAGGAGCGGTCTGCACATCTGGGGAAGGCCCTCGTCGGGGAGCTCAGTTTGGAGAGGAGGAGAGCCTCATTCTCTGTGGGAGAGAACATGGCAACCCGCGTGTGGCAGCAGGACAGAGTTAGACCTGCACATGGGGTGCTGACCCCTGCCCTGCCCACCCAGCCTGAGCGGCATGTCCACTGCTGCAGACAAGGGCTGGGCACTGAAATGTGGGGTTCGGACAGCAGACCCAGGCAGAGGACTGCGGTTGGCAGTGAGGAGACATCCTGAGGGGACGGGAGTGAGGGAGGGCTCTGTAAACGGGATGCTTGTGGAGGAAGCCTGAACCACCACAGAGCAGAGCACAAATCTCTGGACCAATCTCTGCACCAAGGTGCAGGCACCAGAAGGATGACTAACGAGGTGCCCATAGCCTTCAAAACAGAGACTACAAGCAGAAAACTGGACAAAATGAGATGGCAAAGGAATGTGTGACAGAGGGAGAAGCAGGCTAAGAACCTACAGGAACCACTAAATGAAGAGGAAATGGGCAATTTAAAGATTACTTCTTGATTTTAGTCATCTGAAGTGGAGACACCAAGCATTTTCACAAATCCTACCTGCCTAATAATTCTTTAGTCCACTTCTTGTCCAACATGTTTCAAAGAATGTTCTACTAGATGCTTCAACCTAAAAATAACACATGATATTGACAGAGAACTAATCATAAAGTGAAGACACATAGGAAAATATCTGAGGAAGCTCATTACACATAAGATAAATTATTAATTTCTTTTTTAAAAAATAATTTCTTAAGAAATTAAATGAAAGAGAGACTTTGAAAATATCCTTGGAACACTGGAAATTCTGCTCATTACTCTTCCCATTACCTAAATGGGAAGGAAATAGAATGGGAAAGACTAGAGATCTTTTCAAGAAAATTAAAGATACCAGGGGAACATTTCATGCAAAGATGGGCACAATAAAGGACATAAATGTTATGGGCTTAACAGAAGCAGAAGTTCTTAACAAAAGGTATCAGGAACACGTGGAAGAGCTATACTAAAATATCTTAATGACCATGATAACCAGGATGGTGTGATCACTCACCTAGAGACAGACATCCTGGAGTCTGAAATCAAGTGGGTCTAAAGAAGCATCACTACCAGCAGAGCTAGTGGAGGTGATGGAATTCCAGCTGAGCTATCTCAAATCTAAAAGATGATGCTATGAACATGCTGCACTCAATATGCCAGCAAATTTGGAAAACTCAGTAGTGGCCACAGGACGGGAAACGTCAGTTTTCATTCAAAACTCAAAGAAAGGCAATGCACAAAAATGTTAAAATGACCACACAGTTGCACTAATTTCACACACTAGCAAAGGCAGGCTCAAAATTGTCCAAGTAAGGCTTCAACAGAATGTGAACTGAGAAATGCCAGATGTTCAAGCTGTATTTAGGAAAGGTAGAGGAACCGGTGATCAAATTGCCAACATCCCGTGGATTATTGAAAAAGCAATAGAGTTCCAGAAAAACATCTGCTTTGGTTTTATTGACTATATCAATGCCTTTTACTGTGTGGATCACAACAAACTGGAAAATTCTGAAAGAGATGGCGATACAAGACCACCTTACCGGCCTCCTGACAAATCGCTATACAGGTCAAGAAAAGACAGTTAGAACCAGACATGGAACAACGGACTGGTTCCAAATTGGGAAAGGAGTATGTCACGACTGTATATAGTCACTCTGCTTATTTAACTTATATGCAGAGTACATGATGAATGAGCCCTGGGTTGGGAAGATTCCCTGGAGAAGGGAAAGGCTACCCACTCCAGGATTCTGGCCTAGAGAATTCCATGGACGGCATAGTCTGTGGGGTCGCAAAGAGTCGTACATGACTGAGCACCGTTCACTTTCACTTTTCATCATGCTAAATGGTGGACTGGAAGAAGCACAAGCTGGAATCAAGATACAGGGAAAATATCAACAACGTCAGATATACAGATGACACCATGCTCATGGCAGAAAGCAACGAGAAACTGAGGAGTCTCCTGATGAAACTGAAAGAGGAGAGTGAAAAGCTGCCTTCAAACTCAACATTCAGAAAACCAAGATCACGGCATCCAGTCCCATCACTTCATGGAAAATAGTTGGGGAAACAATGGAAACACTGACATACTTTATTTTTCAGGTCTCCAAAATAACTGCAGATGTTGACTTCAGCCATGAAATTAAAAGATACTTGCTCCTTGTGTGAGAGCCATTTCCTAGGTAGGTTGATAAGAAATCTAGGCGTCCCCAAGGAGAGAGAGGTCTGGAATACTCAAGGAGGAAGAAAGGACAAACTTTTTAATTCTTTTCCTCTACATTCCTTAGGATTATATAACAGTAATGTATCCTGCCTGAGGACAGTCTCTGGATTAAACCTTCTGGCTAGTCCTGTTATTTTACAATGTAAATTATGGGAGTAGGTCTAGTCTTTACAAGGATTATATAACAATGTGTCCTGCCTGAGGACAGTCTCCACATTAAACCATGTGGCTAATTCTGATATTTTAAAATGTAAATTATGGGAATAGGTTTGGTGAGGCCTTTACAAGCTCCAGATATTCTTTGGATTCATTGAAGAGTATATAACTCCATTGCTAACAATACCAAGTGGGTACCCTTGCTGCCCTCTTCTGATGTCTATGTCAGAAGCTTTCTCTATCTCCTTTATACTTTAATAAAATTTTATTACACAGAAGCTCTGAGCGATCAAGCCTCTCTCTGACCCCAGATTGAATTTTTCTCCTCCGGACGCCAAGAACCCTGGCGTCTTTGCATGATTCAGCAACAGCCTTTCACTTGGGAGGAAAAGTATGAGCAACCTAGACAGCATATTAAAAAGCAGAGACATTACTTTGCTGAAAAAATGTCTGTCTAGTCAAAGCTATGGTTTTTCCACTAGTCATGTATGGATGTGAGAGTTGGACCATAAAGAGAGCTGAGTCCCGAAAACCTGACGCTTTTGAACTGAGGTGTTGGAGAAGACTGTGAGTCCCTTGGAGTGCAAGGAGATCACATCACTACATCCCAAAGGAAATCAGTCCTGAATATTCATTGGAAAGACTGATGCTGGAGCCGAGGCTCTAATAATTTGGCCACATCAGGCAAAGAACTGACTCACCAGAAAAGACCCTGATGCTGGGGGACATTGAGGGCAGGAGAAGAAGGGGATAACACAGGATGAGATTGTTGTATGCATCACTGACTTGATGGACATCAGTTTGACCGGGTTCCAGGTGTTGGTGATGGAGAGAGAAGCCTGGTGTGCTGCAGTCAATGGGTTTGCAAAAATGGGACACAACTGAGAGACTGAATGAACTGACTGATAGGTATAATTGATTCTTTTCGGTGTACAGTAGTACAAAATTATAAAACAGCTGTATTTCAATTGGAACTTTTTCAAAATATTTCTTTGTATAATCTAGAAATTCGTATAGTTTCAATGAACCATTAATCATATGGGTGGAAAATGTGCTAGGCTTTTTTGTGTGTGTGTGTGCTAGGCTTTTATGCCAATTTATTTTAAAATTCTATGAGGTAAATAAATATATTAAAGTGGTTTAAAAAATAAAAATAAAGTAGTTTAGCATTTTAGAATCAGGCCTGATACACTTCAGATATTTAATATGAAATCATAAAGGGAAAAGAGAAGCTTGGAAGTAAACCTGAGATGTGCATTCTTTGATTTTCAGAAGGTTTTGCTTTCTGCAGTGAAAAAATTAATTGAATTTGAAATTTATTTAGAAGGTCCTATCTCTAGCTCCCAGTGGATAGGAAGTTATAAATCAGACAACAAGAACCTGTCCCCAGTATTCCTAGAAGTTTAGCAGTTTCTCTACCACTTTACTCACACATTTTTCTCTAGAGGTAGAAAGAAACTTTCAAAGAACAGTTATACAGTTACTCATAAATGGCACAATTTTCCTAGGATCCCCAAGAAATGGAAGAACGACCAATGAATGCAGTTTGTGACAAGCTAAGAGAAGACTTTTAGTTTGCACTGTGATGGAGAAAAGTAATCACGAGATGAATTCATGCATGATTTAAGAGAGAGAATGGGGCAGGTGATCCATTTCTTTCACAGTAGTAAAAATAAAGCCAGGTTTTCCAAAATCATTTCCACTGAGGCACATCTTCCTAAACCACGTGACAAAGGCTGACTTCCTCTCTGCTCCTTGGACCTCTCATCTGAGTCCACTCACACCTACCTGGGTGTATGGCTGCTGTGTCCATTCTCCTTATACTCCTGGGGTCGTTCAATTCCTCCAGAAAGGTGACCAGGTTCGGCTTAGAGGCCACAAGACCTGTTCATCAGAGAAAGGAATATTTGTGTTCTTAGAGATTCATCCGTGTCCAATCCTGTATGTATTCAAGTGAGACGGGAATGCATTGGAGAATGTTGATAAAGCCTAGAAAATTATTTCCCCAAATACTATATTCAAGGCACCTCTACAACACTAATAAATACATAACAATCAAATCCTGAGATTTTGGTCACATGCTGCTAAGGCAAAAGTAAGTGTGTAAACGTGAAATTAACAGAGCGTGCAACTGTTTAATACCACAGAACGTATACAATTACCACTCAGCTAGAATGAAGCAGGCAGAGTACATCAGGGAATAAAAAGCTTACCAGCATAGCAAACCATCATGAAGCCTTCCTCTCTAAACTCAGACACTCACTTACCCTAGAAAGCAGAGATCTGAAACCACTGTGGGAAGCAGATAATTTCAGAAGACATTCTAGAAATGAAGGAACCAAAACCTCGTGGGTAGGTAAGCGATTCTGGAAGGAAGTTCTCCTCACCCAAGGAGGCCAGGTTCCCGTAGTTCTCTAACATCACCTCCCTGTGCAAGTCCCGCTGACCGAGGTCCAGGCATTCCCACTCCTCTTGAGTGAAGTCTATGGCCACATCCCGGAAGGTCAGCCGTCCCTGGAATACAAAGTACAGAGGGCATGGGGCCGTAGGAAGACTTCCTTATGTGACCCAAGTTGGAAACAGCAAATTCAGAGAATTGGTTTTCCTTTAGGAGAGTGCCTGCTCTTACACAAGAATATAGCATTTACACAGTGATATTTTCACCGTATTTTTAACCCCAAGAAAAGGGGATGAGATATGATCCACAAACTACTACAGAAAGTAGCATGACTAGGAAGAGGAATTATAAAGTAAATATTGGCATACTTATTTTTGACTGTTGTACTCATGTGACACAGGATAAACTGTCTATCAAAAAAAACCACAAAAAACAAAAACAAAAACAAAAAAACTGGAAATATTTTTTAAAAAACACATTCCATTCCAAACATTCTGGATTGGGACCAATGTGCCACATTTTTAACAAGCTTACTTGAGCTAGTAACTTTTAAAATTCTGCTCCATGAATGACCAATTTGAAGAGCTATTAGGTAGAATAGTAAGGAAAGAATTCATCCTTAACTTTGAACTTCAAGTTTTCTACAGATTTTACAGGTCTCAGAGTAGTAACCTTGGTGGCAAGAATCATTTTAACTATTTAGCACCTACTATATATGCAGGTCAGGAAGCAACAATTAGAACTGGACATGGAACAACAGACTGGTTCCAAATAGAAAAAAGGAGTACGTCTAGGCTGTATATTGTCACCCTGCTTATTTAACTTATATGCAGAGTACATCATGAGAAAGGCTGGGCTGGAGGAAGGACAAGCTGGAATCCAGACTGCCAGGGGAAATATCAATAACCTCAGATATGCAGATGACACTAACCTTATGGCAGAAAGTGAAGAGGAACTTAAAAGCCTCTTGATGAAAGTGAAAGAGAGTGAAAAAGTGGGCTTAAAGCTCAACATTCAGAAAATTAAGATAATGCCATCTGCTAACATCACTTCATGGGAAATAGATGGGGAAACAGTGGAAACAGTGTCAGACTTTAATTTTTTGGGCTCCAAAATCACTGAAGATGGTGATTGCAGCCATGATATTAAAAGACGCTTACTCCTTGGAAGGAAAGTTATGAGCAACCTAGATACCATATTAAAAAACAGAGACAATACTTTATCAACAAAGGCCCATCTAATCAAGGCTATGGTTTTTCCAGTGGTCATATATGGATGTGAGAGTTGGACTGTGAAGAAAGCTGAGTGCCGAAGCATTGATGCTTTTGAACTGTGGTGTTGGAGAAGACTCCTGAGTCCCTTGGACTGCAAGGAGATCCAGTCAGTCCATCCTAAGGGAGATCAGTCCTGGGTGTTCATTGGAAGGACTGATGCTGTAGCTGACTCTCCAATACTTAGGCCACCTCATGCGAAGAGTTGACTCATTGGAAAAGACCCTGAGGCTGGGAGGGATTGGGGGCAGGAGCAGAAGGGGACAGCAGATGATGAGATGGCTGGATGGCATCACCAACTCCCGATGGACTTGAGTTTGAATAAACTCTGGGAGTTGCTGATGGACAGGAAGGCCTGGCGTGCTGCGATTCAAGGGGTCGCAAAGAGTCAGACTCGACTGAGAGACTGAACTGAACTATATTTCTGACAGTTTTTCAGAATCTTCAATGTGCAACAGAAATAATTTAAAATCAATAATGTTGCTCTTGCATCCTCTAGAAGATATTTTAACAAACATTTTTTAAAATGGCAGAGCTGAAATTTTACATCAGTTTATGGACTCTAGACAGTAATAAAACACAGACAAATATACAGAGACAACTCTGCTGAAAGTTTACAGAAAATTCTGTATTCCTAAATAATACTAAAAGCAAGAAACATGTTAGTCACTCAGTCCTTTCCTATTCTTTGCAACCTCGGGAACTGTAGCCTGCCAGGCTCCTCCTTCCATGGGATTCTCCAGGCAAGAATACTGGAATGGGTAGCCATTCCCTTCTCCAGGGACCTTTTCTGAAGAAAGAAAACAAAAAAGAACTTCATAGCGTGGGAATCACACAGAAGCACAGGAACCAATGAACATCTGAGGTCATGGTGTAAGAAGTACATGGGGAAATGCCAGGTATTTTGGCAACATTATGAAAGCCATTATCTCAATCTACTATGAAAAATAATAATTATGCTATTCCGCTGCATATATTCCTCCCATGACCTGTAACCTAATAATATGTATCCAGGTTACTCCTCGCCTAAGAGAACACATACACTAATCACCCCTTCCTCCAGACAGGCCATACATTTTTCTGTAACTGTCCAGTATAAACTCATGCTTATTGATTATTGGCTAATTGTTTCACTGTCTGAGCACATGGCACATGAGTGATGGGGTTATTGAGATTATATTTACCCTTCCCTAATTTATGTAAGTCTCAAGGAATTTGGGGCAGTGGGTTTGGACACGTACACATGGGGTATAAAAGATTTTCACAAATGCTGGTCGGGGTCCTTGTCTAAGAGGAGACTTTGTCTTGGGCCCCCCGCTGTGTAATAAAGTGCACTCCACTATCTGCATTGTCCTTCTGAGTGAGTTTGTTTCCTGGAACGCATGGCTAAAACATTTCCATTGGGAATCTCAGATACCAGTGACCCCCCCATGTTCATTTCTCACAAAGGGAAGTCACTAATTCTTCTTGAGAATTCATCATGGTCTACAGAAAGCCAGGATAGAGTGAAGAAAAGGCTGTGGGACACAAGGGAGAAGCAGGCTAAGAGCCGGTCTTCACCATCATAAGAAATAAAGGAAAAAAAGACGTTGACAACAACAAACCCCCCAGGAGAAAAATTAGAATCAGACAGTAAAGGTGTGCAGCTTCTCACTCCGGCCGTTTCAGGAGGAAAAGCAGACACAGCCCCCGACCCGGGCAGGACGTTTACCTGAGAAGCTGCCATTCCCTCCTCTTCTGCCTCCTGTTCTGCATCTTCTTTGGGGATATTATGTCCCAAACTCATATACATGCTAAGAAAATATCTTTAAAGGTATCCACACAGCTCTTTCACCTTCAACTGCTGCCGTGATAAAGAAGAGAATGACTTCTTCTGTCTATCTCCCTTTTCTGAGCTCTTTTCTGGCTTCGTCTGTCCCAGAGCTGTAGTGGGTAATCAAGATTAAGCTGATATGCTAGTCACATCCTGGGTTTGGTGCTCACTTTCCCCACTCTCTTTGCAGACCACCCCGAGAGTTCTCTTTCTTTCCGCAATAGAGAGATCAAGCCTCAGAAAAATTCACAAGAGACAAGGAACCCAGCTTCTGGGCTACCTGACTCTGCCTCTGACAGTCTTTGAAACAATGCAGCAGGAAGACCCGCTTCCAGGAGCCCTGAGCTTGAGCCCTCAGCTCTGCCTGCCCCAGAGCTCTGGAGCGAGGGTTTAGTTCGGGATCTTCTAGAAACAAAGAACCTCAGCCTGATTCCTGAGGAGGGGCTCTTTCTCAGATGGATGTGGCCCTGCAAGGTCTGTGCCTGTGCCCTTGGGGGAGGGGTGAGTGTTTGGTGGGGATCACCTGGGGACCCTGGGTTCCTGCAAGGCTTTGCTCTCAGAATTCTAGGAAAGATGGCCTGAGTCCTTAATTTTGGTTTGTTTGTTACTCCCCTCTGTAACCTGGGACACAGGTTTGCACAAAATGATTTGCACTGTGACCACCTCTCTGCAGGTGGGGGGTCTGCTACATACAGCAAGACCAGGATCCGGGAGGTGTTTCCATCACAGCTTTCTTTGAGAATAAACCAGGGGCAGCAGTGGACGTCGGGTTAACTGTGTGTATGTGCAGGGACCGATGCATTTGAAAATGATGCCCTAAAATCTATCCGGTGACCAACCAAGGACATAATGATCAACGTTAAGTCATAAGTGAACTTACCCATAAATTAACACATGAAACAGATTCTCTGGTGGCTCAGACAGGAGAGTCTGCCTGCAATAGGGAGACCCCAGTTTGATCCTTGGGTCAGAAAGATCCCCTGGAGAAGAAAATGGCAACCCTTTCCAGTATTCTTGCCTGGAAAATCCCATGGGCTACAGTCCATGGAGTCCCAAGGAATCAGACATGGTCTGAGCGACTTCATCTGCACTTTCAACACAAAAAAATGTTGCTGCTCTACTTCTTGTTTGTATTTCCAGGCTTTATGAATCATCTGCTACAGTTTGTTCTCTGCTCTTTCTGGAGAGTTCTATTTTTCATATCTTTAAAGGATAATTGACTAAGGAAAAATTAAAGATAGCATATCCGTTTTTCTAGTGGTATATATTCTAAGAAATAATCACTGTGCATGCACCAGTACCACTATCTTAGACAATTTAGTTTCACAGCAGAATTGACAGTAAGGTACAGAGCTTTCCCATATACCTTTTGTTCCCTCACGAGGCCAATCTCCCTACTTATGTCCCCACCAGGGTATACATTTGTTACCACTGATGAATATACATAGACATTAAACAAAGTTTCTAGTTTCACCTTATGTTTCTCTTCTAGGGGTGTTCACTCTAAGGATCTGGGCAAATGTTTAATGACTTGTGTGCATTAAAACAATTTCAGTTCATGGTCCTGAACTCAGGACCATTAAAACAGTTCATGGTCCTGAACTCAGGATATTCATAGCCCCTCCTTTGCAACCCATGGCAACCACTGACCATTTTAATCTCTTCTACATTTCCGAGTAGATTCTCATGTGGCTCCGTGGTACAGAATGCACCTGGCAATGCAGGTGATCCGAGTGATGTGGGTTCAATCCTTGAGTAAGGAAGATACTTTGAAAGAAGAAATGGCCACCCACTCCAGTGTTCTTTCCTGGGAAATCTCAGGGACACAGGTACCTGGCAGGTACAATCCATTCGGTCCCAAAGACTCAGACACAATGCAGCACATAAGAACATTGACCTACATCAAAATGCCATGTTGTAAAAATCTTCCTTTTTGTAGCATTTTCAGATGGGCTTCCTTCACATAGTAAAATGCATGTAACGATTGTCCATGTATTTTATACCTTGAAAGCTTAATATAAAAATGTTTAAAATCGATGTCAGCACGACTAGTCCTGCTTTTTAAATAATATCATCAATAACATTTTCTAGATTCCATATGTATATATGTTAAAACTTATTTTCACAAATATAGAGCATAGACCTGTGGACACAGTGGGAGAATGAGAGGGGGCCCAATTGAGAGAAGAGCCTTGACATATATTCACCACAATGTGTAAAACAGGTAGCAGGTGGGAAGCTGCTCCATAGCACAGACAGCTCAGCGTGGGGCTCTGTGTTGGCTAGAGGGGGGAGACGGAGATCGTGGGAGGGAGGTTCAAGACAGAGTGGGTGTACATATACCTATGGATGATTGATGAAGTTGTCCAGCAGAATCTAACACAACATTGTAAAGCAATTATATTCCAAAAAATATATATTCATCTCAAAAGAAAAAAGAAAAACCAGACATAACGCAGTGCTTAGGAACCCCCCTGACAGTGCGGGGCCCTCGGGCCTCGTCCCTGGTCCAGGAATACTCCACGTGCTCTGGGGAGACAGCCTGTGCGCCTCAGCTGCTGAGGCTGGGTGGGGGGGGGCATCTTGATCCTTCAGATGGGCAGGAGCCAAAAGAGAGATGCTCAGCATCGTTAAATAATAAGAAATGCAGAACAAAACGACAGTGATACATCACCTCCTGACAGTCAGAATAACAACTAGCAGAAAGCCCACTAATAATGTCATAAACGCGGAAGAGGCTTGGAGATCAGGGAACCTCCTGAATGGCTGGAGGGAATATAAGCAGGTGCAGTCACTTGGGAGGACAGTGTGGAAGTTCCTTAAAAAATATAACCTCCTGACATTAAAGGAAATGAATTGCCAGAATAGTAGACAAAATAGATTAATTGACAAATTTATAAGATTTGCAGTTTTTAGTAAATCATCTGCAATTCTGAAATGACCAGCTATGAACTAGAATTTTTAAATTCTTTAAGAAAATATGTATGAATACTCACACACTCACATGTTCTCACTGCCTGTATATCTTCAGATATATATTTATTGTATTCAATGTGTGTTACATAAATTATATAACACATATTCTTTCAGATATTTATATATTGCATTCAATGTATGTCAAAGTCATGAGAAACATGACTTTGGCCAAACATGACAAACATGATAGTTTCATTGAGTTAGACAAGGCTGTGGTCCATGTGATCAGATTGGCTAGTTTTCTGTGATTGTGGTTTTTATTCTGTCTGCCCTCTGATGGAGAAGGGTTAGAGGCTTATGGAACCTTTCTGATGGGAGAGCATATCTGAGGTTATTGATATTTCTCCCAGCAATCTTGATTCCAGCTTGTGCTTCACCCAGCCCAGCATTTCACATGACCTTCCATGCATTTCAGTTAAATAAGCAATGTGAGAACATACAGACTTGATGTACTCCGTTCCCAATTTGAAACCGGTCTGTAGTGCCATGTCCAGCTCTAACTGTTGTTTCTTGACCTGCATACAGATTTCTCAGGAGGCAGGTCAGGTGGTCTGGTATTCCCATCTCTTTAAGAATTTTCCACAGTTTTTTGTGATCCACACAAAGGCTTTAGCATAATTAATGGAACAGAAATAGATGTTTCCCTGGAATGGACTTTCTTTTTCTATGATCCAAGGGATGTTGGCAATTTGATCTCTGGTTCCTCTACCTTTTCTAAATCCAGCTTGAATATCTGGAAGTCCTTGGTTCACATACTATTGAAGCCTGGCTTGGAGAATTTTGAGCATGACTTTCCTAGCATGTGAGATGAGTGCAACAACTGTGCCTCAGTTTGAGCATTCTTTGGCATAGCCTTTCTTTGGGATTCGAATGAAAACTGACCTTTTCCAGTCCTGCGGCCAGGGCTGTTTTCCACGTTTGCTGCCATATTGAGTGCAGCACTTTAACAGCATCATGTTTTAGGGTTTGAAATAGCTCAGCTGGAATTCCATCACCTCCACTAGCTTTGTTTGTAAGTGATCCTTCCTAAGGATCACTTGACTTTGCACTTCAGAATGTCTGGATCTAGGTGCATGATCACATCCATCGTGGTTATCAGGGTCATTAAGATCTTTTTTGTATAGTTCTTCGGTGTATTCTTGCCACCTCTTCTTAAAATCGTCTGCTTCTGTTAGGTCCACACCGTTTCTGTCCTTTATTGTGAACGTTACTTGATTTATAAAATAATTGTACTTAATAATGATGATATTAATGTATTTTACAAAAGTAGTTATGTTTTAAAATAAAACATATCATGCCTTGTCATTTAATTTTAAGTTTGGTAGCATTTCTAAATGTATTATTTGGGTAGCAAGTTTCTCTTTATCTTGAAACTCTTGCTATTAAGTCAATCGGGAGTAAGAATAAATTTTTTGCATCTAATCAAATGTAGGTATATTGAAAAAAGTAGAAAGTATTAGCCATTCAGCCGTGTTCAGTCGTGTCCAGCTGTTTGTGACCCCATGGACTGTAATCCGCTGGGTTCCTCTGTCCATGGAATTCTCTAGAGAAGAATACTCGAGTGGGTTGCCATTTCTTCTCCAGGGGCTCTTCCCGACCCAGGGGTTGAACGTGGGTCTCCTGGACCACGGTTAGATTGTTTACTGTCTGAACTGCCAGGGAAGCCCTCATTGTAGTCTGCTTTAGAGGCCTGCTCTATGACAGGGCTTCCAGATAGCTCAGTTGATAAAGAATCCACCTGCAATGCAGGAGATCCCGGTTCGATTTCTGGCTTGTGAAGATCCCCTAGAGCAGGGAAAGGCTACCCACTCCAGTATTCTGGCCTGGAGAGTTCCATGGACTGTGTCGTCCATGGGGTTGAAAAGTGCCTGAAATGACTGATTGACTTTCACATTTCTATGACAAATTTTATTTTTTATTAAAAGTTATATAATTATATAACCTTAAATATAAATGATATAGGTACATATAATTTATATGCAAATGAAAAATATTATAAATTATACAGAGTGCAGTATGTCAGAAAGAGAAATATAAATATCATATACCAATGCATATATATGGAATCTAGAACAATGGTACCAAGGAATTTATTAGCAGGGCAGCGTTGAAGAAACAGACAGAGAACCGATTCATGGACATGGGAAGTGGAGAGGAGAGGGTGAGATCTATGCAGAGAGTAACATGGAAACTTACATTACCACAGGTAAAATCGGTAGCCAGTGGGAATTTGTTGTATGTCTCAGGAAACTCAAATAGGGGCTCCTTTGGTGGCTCAGATGGTAAAGCGTCTGCCCGCAATGCGGGAGACCCGGGTTCGATCTTTGGGTTGGGAAGATCCCCTGGAGAAGGAAATGGCAACCCACTCCAGTACTCTTGCCTGGAAAATCCCATGGAAGGTGGAGCGTGGTGGGCTGCAGTCCATGGGGTCGCAAAGAGTCGGGCACGACTGAGTGACTTCACTTTCACTTTTCACTTTATCAACTTAGAGGGGTGGGATGGGGGAAGGAGATGGGACGGTAGTTCAGGAGGGAGGGGATATATGTATACCCATGGCTAATTCATGTTGAGGTTTGACAGTAAACAATAAAATTCTTTAAACCTATTCTCTTTCAAATAAATATAAACAATTTTTTTTAAATTAAAAAATATTTTGTTTGACAAATTTTGTTTTTCAAAGGCACTCTAAGCTCTTTACTTGCTTGGCAACAGAAATACTAATTGGTTTTTTGAAAGGTATTGAATAAGCCTTTATCAGGAATCATGGAAGACTATAACCTGAACTATGATACTGGAAATAACAGTGTGATAAACTGGTATGACATTGAAAATAAAAGTGACTAATTGTAAATCATAAAGTGATCGGTTAATTAATGTAACATGAAAAGTATTAAGTCACACTTTAAGTATTAAGAAAGATTATATCACATTTATAGAAAATGCCATTTTTAAAAAGTGATGTCTTTTTGTTTTATAAAATGAAGTTATACAACTATAAATTTTGAGAATATTTTCAAATCAGAGAATAGGACACATTATGCTTTTATGTCTGATAGCTGCTCTCTGAAATCCATTTATGAAGTTACTTTTGGAAAATGGTCTGACCCAAATCAGTCAAGTATGGATGTTTTCAGTACAAAACAATGTCTTTGTTAAGCACTTTATAAATTCCAGCATTAGAGAAGGTATTTCTACTGCTTCCTGGAAGCCCAGATGGTAAAGACTATGCCTACAATGCAGGAGACCAGGGTCCGATCCGTGAGTCAAGAAGGTCCCCTGGAGAAGCAAATGGCTACCACTTCAGTATTCTTGCCTGGAATCTTCCTTGGACAGAGGAGCCTGGTGGGCTACAGTCCGTGGCATTGCAAAGAGTCAGACATGACTGATGGACTAAGAACACAATTGTCAACTCTATACACTGTTTCTATAAGAGATCATTTCTAGAGATTTAATATATTTTTATTAATCATGGAGGTGCTATTGGCATACATATAGTAACCCTAAAAATGTATGATTTCATGATTTCAGATAGATCTCTGCAATTCCAGGCATTAGTTACATTGTAAATCAGGTTTCATATCACTTGGATTCAACAATACCAGTCACTGTCACAAAAACTATACTGCAACTTCCTTGGTGGTCCAGTGACTAAGACGCCTCATTCCCAATGTGTGTTGGGAGTGGAAGAGTTTGGAGGCCTAGGTTTGAGCCCGCATCAGGGAACTAGATCCCATATGCCACAACTAAGATTCAGGTACAGCCAAATTAGTAAATATTTTTTCAAAAAGAATTATAGTAAGATATATTAGGAGGCATTGGGAACTGATATCTGGTGTAGCACCTAATCTCTGTATCAACAGATTCTGGCAGGAGTATGTCATTTCTTTTTGTGTGTGTGTGTGTGTTTTGACCTTTATTTATTTATTTTTTTTAATTTTTTTATTATTAGTTGGAGGCTAAGGAGTATGTCATTTCTGTGGTTAGGTTATAGATGACACTGGATTCCAGTCTGCCTCTTTCCTTCTGGAATCATTTCCTAGGGAAAAGCCAGCTGTACTCTTGTAAGCCCGGTCTCTGGTTACAATTACTGAGGCTTCCTCCCAACGGATCATCTAAGTGATTGCATTCTACTTTTCATCACTTACGAAACACCCATCTTCAAACACTCGCACCAAGAGGAATTTTGCCTTTTTTCAACTAGCTGAAAGCATCTTGGCTTCCCATAGAGCCGGCTCTCAAAATTCTCTTTTGCCTTAAGTTGTGTGAAACACTAACTTAGAACAGGCAGGAAGTGCTCTGCTCCAGAGGAAATCAAAGAGATTTAAAAGCATCAAAAAGCAGAGAAATGAAGCACCGTTGGACAGAAGGATCAGTTCAGTTCAGTTCAGTCGCTCAGACTTGTCCGACTCCTTGTGACCCCATGAACCGAACCACGCCAGGCCTCCCTGTCCATCACCGACTCCCGGAGTATACTCAAACTCATGCCCATCGAGTCGGTGATGCCATCCAGCTATCTCATCCTCTGTCGTCCCCTTCTCCTCCTGCCCCCAATCCCTCCCAGCATCATGGTCTTTTCCAATGAGTCAACTCTTCACATGAGGTGGCCAAAGTATTGGAGTTTCAGCTTCAACATCAGTCCTTCCAATGAACACCCAGGACTGATCTCCTTTAGGATGGAC
This sequence comes from Cervus elaphus, assembly GCF_910594005.1. Lineage (NCBI taxonomy): Eukaryota > Metazoa > Chordata > Mammalia > Artiodactyla > Cervidae > Cervus > Cervus elaphus. Next base: position 63,113,504 of record NC_057818.1, on the reverse strand, counting down.
TGGTTGGATGTCCTTGCAGTCCAAGGGACTCTCAGGAGTCTTCTCCAACACCATAGTTCAAAAGCATCAATTTTTCGGTGCCCAGCTTTCATCACAGTCCAACTCTCACATCCATACCTGACAACTGGAAAAACCGTAGCCTTGACCAGACGGACCTTTGTTTGGCAAAGTGATATCTCTGCTTTTCACCATGCTATCTAGGTTGTTCAAAACTTTCCTTCCAAGGAGTAAGCGTCTTTTCATTTCATAGCTGCAGTCACCATGTGCAGTGATTTTGGAGCCCAAAAAGTTTAATTCTGACTCTGTTTCCACTGTCTCCCCATCTATTTCCCATGAAGTGATGGCACCAGATGCCATGATCTTAGTTTTCTGAATGTTGAGCTTTAAGCCAACATTTTCACTCTCCTCTTTCACTTTCATCAAGAGTTCATCAAGTTTAGTTCATCTTCACTTCCTGCCATAAGGGTGGTGTCATCTGCATATCTGAGGTTATTGATATTTCTCAGGCATATTTCTCCCAACAGAAGGATCAACAGATCCCAAAATGGACAGGGGCAGGGCAAGGGGAGATGAGGCTCCGCCGCCTCTGGTCCCGCCCCTACTCAATTGCGCTTCAGGCCCGGTCCCACCCACTGCCCTTATTTCGCGTCTCATTGGCCCTGGCGTAGCCTAATCACCTCCCTCTGTACCACTTCCTCCGCCTGCGCGGACGCAGTAGCCTGCAGACCCGAAAGTGAATGTAGACTAGCGACGGAGGAGTTCCAGTGAGTTTGCTCACTTTGTTTGTTTAAAACCCGGATTTCGTAGTCCCACAGCCTGTTGTCCTCCACACGTGAGTTTCCGGGGTGTCTTCGGACGTTAATGAAGACTCTTGAGTTTCCCTTGGACTACAAGGAGATACAGCCAGTCAATCCTAAAGAAAATCAGTCCTCAATATTCATTGGAAGGACTGATGATGAAGCAGAAACTTCAATACTTTGGCCACCTGACGCATAAAACTGACTCATTTGAAGAGACCCTGATGCTGGGGAAGATTGAAGGCAGGAGGAGAAGAACGACCGAGGAGTAGATGGTTGGATGGTATTACCGACTGGATGGACATGAGTTTGAGTTAGCTCCCGGAGTTGGTGATGGACAGAGAAGCCTTACTTGCTCCGATGCATGGGTCGCAAAGTGTGGGACACGACTGAGTGGTTGAACTGAACTGGTGGAGGTTAAAACTACTGTCCCCACCTTCCCGCCCCCGGTGTGTCCCAGCATCGCTCTGAGAGAAGTTCTGAAGTCCCTTATCTTAACTGCCGGATCCCTGGGGCCCACATCACATTTCTGTTAATATCGTTCTAGGATCCATATCTTTCTCTGGCAGTCCTACCTTCTAACGTGCAGACGCCGCTGGTTGAAGTCCTGCATTGCTCAACCCCTCCGTCTCTGATCCATGAAGAGTTGAACGAGGCTCTATTCTGTATGCAGTTTGGTCAGGGCCTCGCCTATAGTGTGAAGGGGAGGTTTAGCGTAGATTATGTGGTTTTCACAGGAGGGGCCGCGATTCTGAAGAAAAGAATGAAATTAAAACCACCTCATTTGATTCTGTGTTCCAGAATCCCTGCTGTGTCAGTGGCCATAGAGGATTGTGATTTGTACCTGCTGAGATCCTCCCTCTGTGTGGGGCTGTGTTACAGGGAGCTCACTGTGTTTTTCCAAGCATTGAACGGCCTGTTTTCTGGGGTCACTTCGCAAGACTGATCTTACCTTAGAAGGAAGCCCAGAGGAAGAGGAAAGCAAGGAGTCAAAAATGACGCGTTCCCAGGTAAGAGACCTATATTTGTTTCTTTTGTCTCTCCTGAATGCTGTTTCTTTGGACTTGATAAACTTCTTAACTTCTGAATGGGTTTGTTTGGACTTATCCATAGTCATCATCCCAAGGGACCCGTTGCCCTCCTGGCACATCAGTGTGACAGAAAACACTATTGTCAGCCAAAGAAGCTCACTCAAGCTTTTAAGTCCCGAGTTTTTATTGGGCTTTAGCCACGTAGCCATGGTTGAAAACATCTCCAGCATTCTGCCCTCCTTAGAGGTTGGACTAATAAGCCCACCTGGCTCAAAGCCCCAAACCTCTAGTCACTTCATTGGTCTTTGTGAAATGCCCAGCCTCACAACCTGAGTCATCCCATTATTATACTAGGGGCCCACCGTAAGTCATCTTGTTAGCATAAATTATCAGGGCCTACGGAGAGTAATAAAGCCACTGCAGTCACTAAGGAATTTACAAGAGTGAGAAAACTTAAATTCCAAGTGTAGTTTAAAAACTTCCAGACCCTGGGGACCAAAGCCTTCGAGATTCTTTTTAACTTTTAGTATTTATTTAGTTTTGGCTATACTGGGATTTTGCTGATGGTCTTGGGCTTTCTCTGCTATGATTAGGAGGGGCTACTATCTTGTTGTGGAGCTCTGGCTCTAAGGCACGGGTTCAGTGGTTGTATTAATCCCTGGCAGGCTCTGGAGGATGTAGGCTTCAGCAGTTGTGGCACACTAGCTCAGTTGCTCCGAGGCTTGTGGAATCTCCCCTGACCAGGGATGGAACCCGTGTCCCCTGCACTGACAGGCAGATTTCTACCCACTGGAGCATCAGGCAAGTCCTTAAATTCTTTATTACACAACCTTGAAACCTTATGTTTCCTTCCTGCCCTTTGATTTTTTTCCCCCCTCTTATTTTTGATGTTACCTTGGAATACCTCACCTGTTGCATGATTACCAAATATTATGTTGTGTTTAAGACTTCTATTTTATTGTTCAAAATAATGTCTAAGTCTCTCTTTATGTGGGCTTCTTTGGCTACCTTGGAAGGTATTTTGCTTCATTTCTTTTGAAATTTCAACTAGTCTATACAGTGATAGCTTCACCTGTAATTTGGCAGGTTCCCTTTATTTAGGTGTTTTTGTTTTTTAAATTCAAAATTATGTTGGCTCCCCTAGATACAGCTGAGACTTATATTTGAAATATCCATGTTTGCTTTGAGTTTGATTATTTTGAATTTGCAGTCACTGAAGTCTTTAGATCACTACATCTTCCAAGTAAAGCTTGTGATTTTCAGGCTTTATGTGCTTCAGTAAAAATTTACAGTTTCTTCACATAGGTCTGGAAATGTGTTCTAAATCGGTGTCATGGTATATTTGCTCATAAAATGTAGACTGTTTCGAATATTGTGTTTTTAATTACTGTTACTAAAGAGGAAAAATTGTTTTTAGTGAACCCAGGTGGCTCAGTGGTAAAGAATCTGCCTACCGCGCAGGAGACCTGGGTTTGATCCCTGGGTTGGGAAGGTCCCCTGGAGAAGGAAATGGCAACCCACTCCAGTATTCTTGCCTGGGAAATCCCATGGACAGAGAAGTCTGCATGGCTACAGTCCATGGGGTGAAAAAGAGTTGGACATGACTGATGTGACTTAGCACACATTGATGCACAATTTAGAATTTTTTTTTTTTTTACCATAAATGCAAAAATACACATGAGTTTTAAAAAAAGGTAGATTAAAAATGTTTCTTCCAAAAGATCTGTTACTTATGGAAGATTCCTTTTCCCTTAAGTGTCTTTATGTGTGCATCTGTGTGTTCCGGCAGAAACCTAGGGTATATATAAAAGACATCATCATTTCATGAATATTTTTATTTATTCCAACCTTCAAAAATTGTTCTTACATATTTTCCATGTCCTTAGGTTGTTTCCTTGTAGTGAAATGAATAAATAGTTCCTTTTTAGTATATGTATACACGAAAATGTTCAAATAATTTGATCAATTCTTTTTCTTGTTTTTTATATTCCTCACAGTTAGAAAAACTTCTGTGAACTTTCTTCAGAGTTGTCCCTGTGTTTTTGTCTGTGTATTATTAGTAAAGTTTAGAGTACATGAAGTGAAATAAATTTAAGCTGTTTAAGGAATGTTCGCTATATATTTGCAGAAAGGTGGAACAACAACATTATTGATTTTAAATTGTTTCTGTTGCACATTCAAGACTCTATAAAAGCTATCAGAAAGATATATAGTATATAGTACTTAGTTAAAATGATTGTTGTTACTGAGGATGCTATCTTATTAGAACTGTAAAATTTGTAAAACACTTGAAATTGAAAAGTCAGTATGAATGCTTACATTACTTATTATTACAAGTACTTAATATAAGTACTTATCGTACTTCATTACGGTTCAAAACGGTCATTCATGGAGCAGAATTTTCAACATTACTAGTTTAAAGAAGCTTGTTAAAAATACTAAGAAAAAACTAAGCTTGTTAAAATAAACAGCACATTTGTCCCACTCAAGAACCCTTGGATCAGAGTGTGCTTTTTAAAAATATGACCTGTTTCCCTGATAGACAATTCATCCTGTGTCATACAAATACAACACTCAAAAATAAATATGCTGGGAATTCCTAGGTTGCCTAGTGGTTAGGACTTGGTACTTTCACTGCGGGGTCCCAGGTTCATTCCCTGGTCAGGGAACTAAGATCTCACAAGCCAAGTGGTGTGGCCAAAAAAAAAAAAAAAAAAAAAAGCCAATGTAGTTCTGATAATTTTATCATTTCTCTTCTAGATCAGAATAGTTTCTGAAATGGTTTGTGAGTCACATCTCATCATTTCTTGGGTTAGGAATTCGGTAGAAAATATTTCTGTGTAAAAAGTATACCCCAAACGCTCTCCTTTATCAAAAGCAGTTCTGTGAGCTGCTTCTGTCATCTTGGGGCACGTTAGGAAGTATTCTCATGGACACATGTCATCTGTACTCTGTATTTCCAGGACAACTGATGTTCCAGGATATGACCATAGATTTCACTCAAGAGGAGTGGGTTGCCTGGACCTCAGTCAATGGGAAGTGTACGGGGACATGATGTTAGAGAACTATAGGAACCTGGCCACTTTGGTTGAGGATAGCTTCCTTCCAGAATCTCTTATCTGCTCTCAGGGTTTTGGTTCCTGCATTTCTAGAATGTCTCTTGGAGTCTTCTGCTTCCTTTAACAGTGTTTCAGATCCCTGCTTCTTATTGGAAAATGGGAAGCTGTGAATTTAAAAAGAAGACTTCATGATGATTTAATTTTTTTTCTTCCTTGATGTAATCTGCGTCTTCTAGGTAAGTGCTAATTCTATAAGTTCTGTGATACAAAATGGTGTCACCCTCCTCTTCAAATCAAATTTCCACTACTTACTTTTGCCTTGCAGTATGTGACCAGAATGTCAGGATCTGATTTTTATGTATTAGTTAGTGTTGTATAGGTGCTTTCAATAAAGTATTTGGGGAAATCTTTTTCTAGGCTGTCTTAACATTCTACCATGCATTCTCTTCTCACCTGGATACATATTAGATTGGAAAGTGGAATCCCTAGCAAAACAAATATTCCATTCTCTGATGAACAGGTCTTGTGGTCTCTAAGGTGGACCTGGTCACTTTTCTGGAGCAAATGAAGGATCCCAGGAGTAGAAGGAGAATGGAGACAATGGCCAGGTACCCAAGTGTGTGTCAATGGATGGAGCCGATGGATCAGGTGAGAGGTCCAAGCATCAGCGAGGAAGTCATTCTTCATCCTGTGTTTTCGGAAGATCTGCTTCATTGGAAACGATTTTGGAGAAGTCTGGATTTATTTCTGTTTCTGTCATAGACGGCTATCACCTGCTGCCATCTTCCTGTTAAACCATGATGAAATCTTGTCTGGTGATTACCTTTCTCTTTCACAGTGAGAACTAAAATGCTCTTCTTGGCTTGTGACAACCTGCATGAATCTGGTTGCTGTTTCATTTCTTGAGAGTCCTAATAACACTGTGCACATTTCTGAGTAACTATGGTGTTCCATTTGTCAAATATCAGGTCTTTCTATAAAGATACTCCTATTGGAGAGAAGACCTAGAGTTGTGGTGAATATGGTAAAGCTTCTAATCAGTCTTCAGAACTTATTCAACAGCAGACTCTTCAGAATCCACAAAAAGAAAACAAGTGTAAGAAATGTATCAAAGTCTTTACTCACTCATCCAATCTAAGTAGAGATTGGATAATTCATACAGATGGGAAACCTTTCAAATGTACAATAGTTGGCAAATCCTTTAGTAAGACTTCACATCTTAGTCACCATCAGTGAATGCATACTGGCCAGAAATCTTTAAACTTATAAATGTAAGGAACATGGCAAAGTGTTTATCTATTGCTCAAATCTTAATCGACATCAGCAAAGTCATACTGGGGAGAAACCTTTTAAATGTAGAAAGTGTGGCAAAGCCTTTGATCAGAACTCAAATCTTACTTAACATCAGCAAATTCATACTGGAGAGAAAACTTAAAAATGTAAGGATTGCGGCAAAACCTTTCACCAGATATCAAGTTTACTCAACATCAGTGAATTCATACTGGAGATACACCTTACAAATGTACAGAATGTGGCAAAGCCTTTATCCATTGCTCAAATCTTACTGAACATCAGCGAACTCATACTTGGGAGAAACCTTAGAAATGTACCAAATGTGGCAAAGCCTTTACCAATAGCTCAGGTCTTTCCCAACATCAGAGAATTCATACTGGAGAGAAACCTTACAAATGTAAGCAATGTGGCAAAGCCTTTAGTCAGAGCAGTGATCTCACTCAACACCTGAGAGCACACACTGGAGAGAAGCCCTAGGAATGAAACAAGTGATGGAAGAGGTTTGCCCTAAACATACATCAGAAAGCACGAGAGTTTATACAAGAAACATATGGAAATAATGTAACCAATATGTGCACATGTATTTCATCAAAACACAAATCTAAATACATATCAGAGACTGAAAAGTAGTGAGGATTTCATCAATCCAGTTTTCTGAACTTCCTCTGAAGGAGAATTACTATGCAGAGTAATGCAAAATTACAACAGATAGAAAGTGAATATGTTCATAGGGGTCACAAGATGAAGGGTTGATGGTTAGAAAGTTACAATTATTAGCAATGCATCCTGCTTATAATGACATGATTTGAGATTATTTGAGAATGAATGTACCTCAACTGTGAAATCCATGCGGTGCTTCATTTTTAGTGTGTATGCAAATGTAGATTATTTCTATGGTTTGTACTTTAGAGATAAGAGAAGCCCTTCTATATTGTGTTGCAACCATTTCTATCTATTCTCCATTACAAAATGGAACCAGAATGTTAAATGTTCAGTGAACATCTAAATGCAGGTGTTCATCTTTGATGTCAATATCCCTAGAGGTCACCATGATGTAAGTGGTCATGGACTCTGCATGTATTAAAGTGCAACAGAGGTTGGTTCTAAATTTTCAATAGTTATATCACTTAATTTGTGAAGATAGCACAATGACAGTTCACTAAAATAGTGTTGTGTCATCATAACATCAACACAAGTCATGAATATTAGTTGACAATGTTGAAATATATCTTCTGTGATAAAAGAGAAATGTATGGGAAACCCTTCCTAGAAAAGGCCTGTAATTAGTGTATGGCCATGTTTCCTAAATGTTTGCTATCCTCTGTTGTGTAAACCATATAAATCACAATTTACATACTATTATATCAGAAAAATAAGTTTTTCTCTATGCTTGTACTCTGTATTTTAATTACGGATCACACAGTGGATTGTAAAAGGTTATAATGTGTGAAATTGTGAAATTGTAAAATGTCAAATATGTGTGAAATTAATACATGCATGGGCTTCCATGGTGGTTCAGACAGGAAAGAATCAACCCACAGTGTGCAAAACCTGGGTTCGATTCCGGGGTTGGGAAGATCCCCTGAAGAAGGAAATGGCAACCTCCTCCAGTATTTTTGCCTGGAGTATCCCCATGGACAGAGGAGCCTGGCAGGCTACAGTCCATGGGGTCGCCACGACTCGGACACAAGTGAGCGACTAAGCACACACAGTTAATCAAAATGAATGGTGTTTAGGGTTTTGGTTGATTGTGATCAATGAAATGTTAACCCACCACCAACATTAACCTCTCCCACCTTACTTAAAGTTATGGAGAAGAGATTATAACAAACTATCTGGTAGCACAGAGAGCTGGTATCTGTAGAAATTGGTTCCTTACTGGCTTTAAACCTTTAACACTTTCATATATTTTCCACCATATCCCTGTTGTACCACCGCTCCCATTTTGTAACTACTTGGACACTGTGAGAGTTCTAATAAGAAGGATCATGCAGAGTCCTGTTGAGAGCTTACCTGAACTGCTCCATACTGTTACTGCCTCAGCCTCTGTGTGTGGAGCAGGCAGCCTGCAGGTGTTAAACTCACACCAGCCAGTCCTCTGAACACCTGCAGTAGATGACCACCTTTCTCGTGATCAGCGGTTTTGCTGAACCCCGGGTTCCACTTCAGAGGCCCCCTTAAATGCTAGTACATTCAGTGGTGGTGATGAATGTCTCCTCTGGGCGGGAAAGATAAGTAGAGATGCCCTCCATGTGGGCGAGCATGAGCTATAAGTGAAAACTCTGCACCTTATTCTCAGTGGTGCTGTGAATTGAAACGATCCATTAAAAAAAAAAAAAAAAAAAAATCTCTAAAATAAAAAGAAAAGTCATTGGTCCCGGTGCATGCACACTGAATATATTGTACTGAATATTCAAAATATTCAGATAAGTCATATAATATAATAAAATGAATATGCTTCTTCTAATTTTCTTATCATTACCTTTAAAGCTATGAGAAAATATTATAAGTCCAAAAATGGAGCAGAGAATAAACTGCAGCAAGATGATTCCCAAAAAACCTAGAAAGATACACACACTAAATAGAACAACAACTACACACTCATGTGTTCATTTTCTTCAGTATCACTCATTTTATAACTCAGATCATTCTTTTGATGGTCTAAATATGCATTTAGGGCACCATTTGCAAAGTCTAAGTTTCTTCATCTGAACAAGTTTAACCCATTGTCCTCTGCTGCTCCTGGTCTATGTTCAAAGAAAGCTGTGATGGAATCATCTTCAGACTCCTGGTCTAAAAGATGCAGGCCCGCTACCTGCAGATAGGTGATGACAATGCAAATCATTTTGTGAAAACATGTGGCCCCAGACTTGGGAGGGAGTGAAAAGAGGTAAGGACTTGAGGTATCTTTGCAGAATTCTGAGACCAGAGCCTTCACAAAAACAAGGTCACCAGGTAATTCCCACCAAGCACTCACCTCCCACCTCCCCTCATCTAAGGGCATGACATCAGGTCCTGGAGGACTGCACCCATCCAAGAAAGAGCCCCTCCCCAGGGAGTCAGGCTGGCCTTCTGTGTGTCTAGAAGTTCCCACTGGAAAGACTCTTTTCATGTCCCCACCTCAGACCTGCATATTCATAATCTTTCAGAGTGGGACCCTGACCTGGAGGGCTTTGTATTCACGGAAATGGTTCAGAAAGAATCTTTAACCAAGTGGTTTCCATCTGGTTTCCCATCAAGTTCAAGTGACCAGTGTTAAGCAGTAACTTCACCAGTGCCCTCCCCACAGAGTTCTTTATGGGTCCTGTAGAGCATCAGTGTGGTTCATAAGATGTGCTCCAGGGGATTCTAAAAGGAGGCCCGGCTTAAGGATGTGGCTCCTGATCCATTTGAGAGAGATGAGGCCAGGCTTCAGTCTGAGGAGAGGTTGGTCTAGCTGGATTTGGACCAGGGAAGTCAGTCAAGTCACACCCTCTGTGTGAGCAGAGGGTTAGGAGCTCTGTCTGAGGAGAAAACAATCAAGAAATTAGTTCACAGGCTGGTCTCCAGGTCGGAAATGATTGTTCCTGAATCTCTCCTGAGACAGAGGTCAGGAGAGGTCAGTCTTTTCAGGTTTTCAACGTCCTCTGTCTGTAGGTGAATTAGTTGCATGTTAAAGAGATGTGTCGATGCCTTTGAAGGTATCTTCTCAATACGCAGGTGTGAGTTTGCTGCATAACATCCCCAGACAAGATGCAGAGCAGGAAGAAGAAGACAAAATGGCAGCTTCTCAGGTAAATATCCTGTCCCACTTCTGGGGCTGTGTCTGCTTTTCCTCAGGAAATGCCTGAGGTGAGAATCTGCAAATGTTTACTTCTCTACTTCAATTTTTCTGCCTGAGGTCTTTGCTATCAACTTACTTTTTCCTTTTCTTCTTATAATAGTGAAGACCAGCTCTTTAGACTACTGCTCCCTTGTGTCCCAGAGCCTTTTCTCCGTTTCCTACATCCCAGCTTTCTATGGAGCACGATGAATTCTCAGCATGAATTCGTGACTTTCTGCTGGTGAAAATACTCCCTTTGTGAGAGATCAGCATCGGGAGTCACTGGTATCTGAGATTCCCACTGGGATGTAGTTCGATGTTGGGATCTTCAGAGAAGTCGGAGAGATGCCCTGAGGAATTTACGTCTGGATGCAATTCAGCTCTTTAAAACAGGACTGAGAAAATGCTCTTGTAAATAGAATCGACTCAGTGGTCCAGATTTTTCAGAAAAGTTTCAGAAATAAAAAGATAATTAGGAGATCCTGTCCTCTGTAATGCTAACACTTCCTAGTTAAGTGATAGTAGGATACTAAACAGGGGAACAGTATGAAAAGGCAAAATGATAGGATACTGAAAGAGGAACTCCCCAGGTCGGTAGGTGCCCAATATGCTACTGGAGATCAGAGGAGAAATAACTCCAGAAAGAAAGAAGGGATGGAGCCAAAGCACAAACAACACCCAGTTGTGGATGGGACTGGTGATAGAAGCGAGGTTCGATGCTGTCAAGAGCAATATTGCATAGGAACCTGGAATGTTAGGTCCATGAATCAAGGCAAATTGGTAGAGGTCAAACAGGAGATGGCAAGAGTGAACGTTGATTTTCTAGGAATCAGCCAACTAAAATGGACTGTAATGGGTGAATTCATATCAGATGACCATTATATCTACTAGTGTGGGCAGGAATCCCTTAGAAGAAATGGAATAGCCATCATGGTCAACAAGAGTCTGAAATGCAGTACTTGGATGCAATCTCAAAAATGACAGAATGACCTCTGTTCATTTCCAAGGCAAACCATTCAACATCACAGTAATCCAAGTCTGTGCCCCAAACAGTAATGCTGAAGTAGATGAAGTTGTATGGTTCTATGAAGACCTGCAAGAACTTTTAGAACTAACACCCAAGAAAGATGTCCTTTTCATTATAGGGGACTGGAATGCAAAAGTAGGAAGTCAAGAAACACCTGGAGTAACAGGCAAGTTTGGACTTGTGGTAGGGAATGAAACAGGGCAAAGGCTAATAGAGTTTTTCCCAGAGAATGCAGTGGTTATAGCAAACACCCTCTTCCAACAACACAAGGGAAGATTCTACACGTGGACATCATCAGATGGTCAACACCAACATCAGATTGATTATATTCCTTGCAGCCAATGATAGAGAAACTCTATACAGTCAGCAAAAATAAGACCAGGAGCTGACTGTAGCTCAGACCATGAACACCTTATTGCCAAATTCAGACTTAAATTGAAGAAAGTAGGGAAAACCGCTAGACCATTAAGGTATGATCTAAATCAAATCCCTTATGATTATACAGTGGAAGTGAGAAAGAGATTTAAGGGACTAGATCTGATAGACAGAGTGCCTGATGAACTATGGATGGAGGTTCGTGACACTGTACAGGAGACAGGGAGCAAGACCATCCCCATGGAAAAGAAATGCAAAAAAGCAAAATGGCTATCTGAGGAGGTCTTACAAATAGCTGTGAAAAGAAGAGAAGTGAAAAGCAAAGGAGAAAAGAAAAGATATAAGCATTTGAATGCAATGTTCCAAAGAAGAGCAAGGAGAGATAAGAAAGCCTTCCTCAGCAATGAATGCAAAGAAATAGAAAGAAATAGAAATAGGAAGACAACAGAATGGGAAAGACTAGAGATCTCTTCAAGAAAATGAGAGATACCAAGGGAACATTTCATGCAAAGATGGGCTCGATAAAGGACAGAAATGATGTGGACCTAACAAAAGCAGAAGATATGAAGAAGAGGTGGCAAGAATACACAGAAGTGTACAAAAAAGATCTTCATGAGCCAGATAATCACGATGGTGTGATCACTCACCTAGAGCCAGATATCCTGGAATGTGAAGTCAAGTGGGCCTTAGAAAGCATCACTATGAACAAAGCTAGTGGAGCTGATGGCAATCTAGTTGAGCTATTTCAAATCCTGAAAGATGATGCCGTGAAAGTGCTGCACTCAATATGCCAGCAAATTGGAACACTCAGCAGTGGCCACAGGACTGGAAAAGGTCAGTTTTCATTCCAATTCCAAAGAAAGGCAATGCCAAAGAAGGCTCAAACTACCGCACAACTGCACTCACCTCACACGGTAGCAAAGTAATGCTCAAAATTCTCCAAGCCAGGCTTCAGCAATACATGAACAGTGAACTTCCAGATGTTCAATCTTCTTTTAGAAAAGGCAGAGGAACCAGAGATCAAATTGCCAACACCCGCTGGATCATCGAAAAAGCAAGAGAGTTCCAGAAAAACATCTATTTCTGCATTAATGACTATGCCAAATCCTTTGACTGTGTGGATCACAATAAACTGTGGATAAGTTTGAAAGAGATGGGAATACCAGACCACCTGACCTGCCTCTGGAGAAACCTATATGGAGGTCAGGAAGCAACAGTTAGGGCTGGACATGGAAGAACCGACTACTTCCAAATAGGAAAAGGAGTACGTCAAGGCTGTATATTGTCACCCTGCTTATTTAACTTATATGCAGAGTACATCATGAGAAATGCTGGGCAGAAGGAAGCACAAGCTGGATTCAAGATTGCCAGGAGAAATATCAATAACCTCAGATATGCAAATGACACCACCCTTATGGCAGCAAGTGAAGAGGAACTATAAAGCCTCTGATGAAAGTGAAAAAGTTGGCTTAAAGCTCAACATACAGAAAACTAAGATCATGGCATCTGGTCCCATCACTTCATGGGAAATAGATGGGGAAACAGTGGAAACAGTGTCAGACTTTATTTATTTATTTATTTATTTATTTTTTCCCATGGACTGCAGCATGCCAATCCCACTCATTAGCATATGAAATTACCCAGCTTATAAAAACTAACCACGCCATATTTCGGGGCACACTCACCCTCTTTGATGGCCCACACTCTGTCTGTGGAGTGTGCCTCTCTCTGAATCTGAATAAATCCACTTCTTACCTATCACTTTGTCTCTCGCTGAAATCTTTCTGTGATGAGACATCAGAAACCTGAGCTTCATTAGGTCCTGAACCCAGGTACTGTGGGTTTTGGCTGGGTTTGAGTCCCAGCCTCGTGGGTTCAAGTCCCAATCTGAGGTAAACAGTTTCAAGTTTGTGGGAAATTTTGACTTTAAGGTTCACCTGGAAGAGAGAATCTGAAATGAAGGTGTTCTAATGATCATATCCTTTTGATTATTTTCCAAGTAGTTCTCCTCATTCTCTTGGTCTTAAGGACAGTTCCAGTTTGTTTATTACTATTGTTTCTGTCAATGCTTCCTCTGGAGAAAAAAGTCCTCCAAGTGGAAGCCCGTAATACAATTGATCTCATTCTTGTTCCTGTTACTGCTCCACAGACAAAATTGCCTCCTACCATTGGTCAAGACAGCTTTTTTTGATCCTACAATGGTTGGTGAAATAAGTCACTTTCATTTATTATTTTTTAAATGTCTGCTTATTTATGCATTTATTTGATTGTGCCAGGTGTTATTTGCGGCATGTGAGATTTTTTAGCTGTGGCATACAGGATGTAGTTCCCTGAGCAGGGATCGAACCTGGACCCCCTGCACTGGGAGCCCAGAGTTTTAGCCACTGGACCACTAGCAAAGTCCATAAATCACTTAAAAACAAAAACAAACAAACAAACAAAAAAAAAACAGGAAAAAAGCCAGATGCACCAGTTTATGTGTCAGGTTTATCAAAAGTGTTAATCTCATTATCACTGGGCCCTGGCCAGGTCAGCCCCTTCTCTCTAAGCTCCCCACTTCATCCCCTCCTCCAAAGAGACCCATCATTGTGCTTGCTTCTCCCCAGTGTCAGACTTTATTTTTGAGGGGCTACAAAATCACTGCAGATGGTGAGTGCAGCCATGAAATTAAAAGATGCTTACTCCTTGGAAGAAAATTTATTACCAACCTAGATAGCATATTAAAAAGGAGAGACATTACTTTGCCACCAAAGGTCCGTCTGGTCAAGGCTATGGTTTTCCCAGTGGTCATGTATGGATGTGAGAGTTGGACTGTGAAGAAAGCTGAGTGCCCAAAAATTGATGCTTTTGAACTGTGGTGTTGGAGAAGACTCTTGAGAGTCCGTTGGACTGCATGGAGATCCAACCAGTCCATCCTGAAGGAGATAAGTCCTGGGTGTTCATTGGAAGGACTGATGCTGAAGCTGAAACTCCAATATTTTGGCCACCTCATGCAAAGAGTTGACTCATTGGAAACGGCCCTGATGCTGGGAGGGGTTGGGGGCAGGAGGAGAAACGGACGACAGAGGATGAGATGGCTGGATGGCGTCACCGACTCAATGGGCATGAGTTTGAGTAAACTCCAGGAGTTTCTGATGGACAGGTAGGCCTGGCGTGCTGCGATTCATGGGGTCGCAAAGAGTCGAACATGACTGAGCGTCTGAACTGGACTGAGGAACATATTTTATTATCTCAATCCTTGCATCACATGACTAGAGAAGCACTGAATCCTTTCATGGTTATATCAGATACTCAAGATTAGCAAGAAACCTTTTTGTAAAATGAGTGCTTAATGGCACTGAACTCCCCCTTCACCAAAACCTTATACATTGACCTTCCCTCACTGCCACTTTGGAGCAGTCCCTCAGAGCTATCTGAAATTCTGCCTCCCAGGCAGCAGTCCTTATTTTGCCCCAGTTCAGTCCAGTCACTCAGTTGTGTCCCACTCTTTGCGACCCATGGACTGCAGCACGCCAGGCTTCCCTGTCCATCACCAGCTCCCAGAGCTTCCTCAAGCTCATATCCATCGACTTGGTGATGCCATCCAACCATCTCATCCTGCCTTCAATCTTGCCCAGCATCAGGGTCTTTTCCAATGAATCATTTGTTTGCATCAGGTGGCCGAAGTATTGGAGTTTCAGCTTCAGCAAGAAGAAAGCGAAAAAGAACTATAGAGCCTCTTGATGAAACTGTAAGAGAAGAGTGAAAAAGTTGGCTTAAAACTCAACATTCAGAAACCTAAAGTCATGGCATCCAGTCCCATCACTTCATGGCAAATAGATGGGGAAACAATGGAAGCATTTTGCCCCAAATAAAACTTAACTTGCAAATCTCAAGTTGAGCATCTTTTTACTCAACACTAGCATCAGACTGTTTTCCAGTGAGTTGGCTCATTGTCAGATGGCCAAAGTGTTGGAGCTTCAGCCTCACCAATGAATATTCAGGGACGATTTCCTTTAGGATTGACTGGTTTGCTGTCCTTGCAGTCCAAGGGACTCTCAGAAGTCTTCTCCAGTACCACAATTAGAAAGCATCAATTCTTTGGTGCTCAGCCTTATTTATAGTCTAACTATTTCATCTATACATGACCAGGAGAAAAACCATAGCTTCTGGCAAAGTGATGTCTCTGCTTTTTAATATGCTGTCTAGGTTTTTCATAGCTTCTCTTCCAAGGAGCAAGTGTCTTTCAATGTCATGGCTACAGTAACCATCCACAGTGATTTTGGAGCCGGACGAAAGTAATACTGTCACTGTTTCCACTTTTCATCCATCTATTTGCCATGATGTGATGGGACTGGGGGCCATGATCTTGGTTTTCTGAATGTTGAGTTTTAAGCCAACTTTTTCACTTTCTTCTTGCACCCCTATCAAGAGCTTCTTTAGTTCCTCTTTGCTTTCTACCATAAGGGTGGTGTCATCTGCATACCTGAGGTTATTGATATTTCTCCCGGCATCTTGATTCCAGCTTGTGCTTCCTCCCACCCAGCATTTCTCATGATGTACGCTGCATATAAGTTGAATAAACCCGGTGACAATATACAGCCTTGACGTACTCCTTTTCCTATTTGGAACCAGTCTGTTCTTCCATGTCCAATTTTAACTGTTGCTTCCTGACCTACATACAGGTTTCTCAAGAGGCATGTCAGGTGGTCTGGTATCCCCATCTCTTTCAGAATTGTCCACAGTTTATTGTGATCCACAGAGTCAAAGTCTTTGGTACAGTCAAGAAAGCAGAAATAGATGTTTTTCTGGAACTCTCTTGCTTTTTTGATGATCCAGCAGGTGTTGGCAATTTGATTGCTGATTCCTTTGCCTTTTCTAAAGCCATCTTGAACATGTGGAAGTTCATGGTTCACGTATAGCTGAAGCCTAGCTTGGAGAATTTTAAGCATCAGTTTACTAGCGTGTGTGATGAGTGCAATTGTGCAGTAGTTTGATCATTCTTTGGCATTGCCTCTCTTTGGAATTGGAATGAAAACACCCCTGCTGAGTTTTCCAAATTTGGGGCCTTATTGAGTGCAGCACTTTCATAGCATCATCTTTTAGGATTTGAAATAGCTCAAGTGGAATTCCATCACCCCCACTAGCTTTGTTTGTAGTGATGCTTGCTTAGGGCCACTTCACATTGCAGGATGTTTGGCTCTAGGTGAGTGATCACACCACCGTGATTTTCTGGGTCATGAGGATCTTTTTTGTACAGTTCTCCTGTGTATTCTTGCCACCTCTTCTTCATATCTTCTGCTTCTGCTAGGTCGATACCATTTCTGTCCTTTATTGAGCCCGTCTTTGCTTGAAATGTTCCCCTGGTATCTCTAATTTTCTTCAAGAGATCTCTAGTCTTTTCCATTCTATTGTTTTCCTTTATTTCTTGCATTGATTGCTGAGGAAGGCTTTCTTATCTCTCCTTTCTATTCTTTCAAACTCTGCATTCAAATAGGTCTATCTTTCCTTTTCTCTTTTGCTTTTTGCTTGTTTTCTTTTCACAGCTATTTGTAAGGCCTCCTCAGACAGCCATTGTGCTTTTTTGCATTTCTTTTTCTTAGGGATGGTCTTGATTCCTGTCTCATGTACAATGTCACAAACCTCTGTCCATAGTTCATCAGGCAATCTGTCTATCAGATCTAGTCCCTTAAATCTATTTCTCACTTCCACTGTATAGTCATAAGGGATTTGATTTAGGTAATACCTGAATGGTCTTGATGAAAATGAAAGAGGAGAGTGAAAAAGTTGGCTTAAAGCTCAACAATCAAAAAACTCAGATCATTGCATCCAGTCCCATCACATCATGCCACATAGATGGGGAAACGGTGGAAACAGTGGCTGACTTTATTTTTCTGGGCTCCAAAATCACTGCAGATGGTGATTGCAGCCATGAAATTAAAAGACGCTTACTCCTTGGAAGGAAAGTTATGACCAACCTAGACAGCATATTAAAAAGCAGAGACATTACTTTGCCAACAAAGGTCCATCTGGTCAAGGCTATTGTTTTTCCAGTGGTCATGTATGGATGTGAGAGTTGGAGTATAAAGAAAGCTGAGCACCGAAGAATTTGTTATAGCCATGCTTTCCGGGAAACACACTCACTCAGAAGGACAATACAGATAGTGGATTGCAGTTTATTACACCAGCGGGTCCAAGGCAGAGTCTCCTCTTAGCCAAGAACCCCGATCAGCATTTGTGAAAATCTTTTATATCCCATGTGTACGTCTCCAAACCCACCACCCCAATCCCTTGATGCTTACAAAGGAAGGGTAAATACAATCACAATAACCCCATCATTCACGTGTTATGTGTTCAAACAGTTAATAATCAATAAGCCCGCGGTTACATTCCAACCAGTTAATAACCAATTTAAGCCTGTGCTTACATTCTGGTAGATACTGCCTGGAGGCAGGGGTGATTAGTGTCTGTTTTCTCTTAGATGATCAGTAACCTGGATATGATCTTCAAGGTTCCCCTGTCCGGAGCGGGTCTATTCCTTCCATTGTCGTTCCCACAGGCACTAAGCAGAGAGTTCAGAGTCCACTGGAGAGGTGGCCGAGCACGATCAGCACAGACAGGCCTGAGATGGAGTCCAGGCCCTACGAATTCCTTCTTCTAAATGATGCTTTTGAACTGTGGTGTTGGAGAAGACTCTTGAGAGTCCCTTGGACTTCAAGAATATCCAGCCAGTCTATCCTAAAGGACCTCAGTCCTGGGTGTTCATTAGAAGTGTTAGGGGAAGCACACTGATTGAAACCGCCCACCCTGGCCAGGCACCATAGTAACCGTTTGCATGAGTTGTTTTATGACAGGAGATCCTGATAAAGAATACGGAACTAGTAAGCCACCACCAGCCGGAAGAGTTCGGGAAAAGTCGAGAGGAGACACCGCGTATCTGTCCACTTCCCAGAATCCCTCTTGCTAGCATCCATCTTGGCTGAGCGATGCTTACGCCACCAGGAAAGACTCTGAATTAGAATGATTGGCCAAAGACCACCCGGAAACTAATCCCATCACCATAAAACCCAAGACTGCCAGTCACAGGACAGAGCAATTCTGCTTGGTTCCCTTACCTACTGCTCTCCACCCGGGTGCCCTTTCCCAATAAAGGCTCTTGCTTTGTCAGCATGTGTCTCCTCGGACAATTCATTTCCGAGTGTTAGACAAGAGCCCAATTTGGGGCCCTGGAAGGGGGCCCCTTCCTGCAACAGAAGGACTGATGTTGAAGCTGAAACTCCAATACTCTGGCCACCTGATGTGAAGAGCTGACTCATTGGAAAAAAACCCTTATGCTGGGAAAGATTGAGGGCAGGAGGAGAAGGGGACGACAGAGGATCAGATGGTTGGATGGCATCACTGACTCAATGGATGTGGATTTTGGTGGACTCCGCGAGTCGTTGATGGACTGGGAGGCCTGGCGTGTTGCGGTTTATGGGGTGGCAAAGAGTCGGACATGACTGAGTGACTGAACTGAACTGAATGGATTAGTGGTTTCGTCTTCTTTCTTGCATTTCAGTGTGAATTTGGCAATAAATAGTTCATGGGTACAGATACCAGGTCTTGGAGGGCCACACCCATCCTAGAAGGAGCCCCTCCCCAATCAATCAGACTGACATTCTTTGTTTCTAGAAGTTCCCGCCCTAAATGCTCCCTTCCTGAGGTCACAGGGGTGCTGAGCTGCAGCTCTTGGCTCTTGGACCTGGGTCTCCCTCTTACATTGTTTCAAAAACCCTCACAGGCTGGGTCAGGTAACCTGGTAGTTCTGTCTGTTATGTCTTGGGAATTGTACTGTGGCCTGCACTCTGTAAGGCAGAAAGACAGAAGAACTGGCAGGGGTGGTCTGCATAGAGAAGGCAGGAAAGGTAAGCACCGAACAAAGGATGTGATTAGCATATCAGGTTAGTCTGGATTATCCGCTGCAGACCAGGAAGGAGAAAGTAAAAAAGCAGCTCTGAAAACGGCAAAGGGAAACAAGAAAACTATTTCTTCTCGATCATTGCAGCAGTTGCAGATTCAAGAATTGTGTGGATGCCTTTTAAGTTATCTACTTAACACCCAGATGTGAGTTTATGATAAAAATCCCCAGAGGAGACGCAGAGCTGGAGGAAGAAGAGGAGGAAATGGCAGCTTCTCAGGTAAATGTCCTGTCCCGGGTCTGGGGCTGTGTCTGCTTTTCCTCCTGAAATGCCTGGTCTGAACATCTGCAAACCTTCAATTCTCTGCTTCTAAGTTTTCTACCTAGGGTGTTTGTTGCCAACTGCTTACTTTTTCCAGTTTTTCTTGTATTAGAGAAGAGTGGCTCTTTAGACACTTTCTTCCTTATGTCCCAAAGCCTGTTATCCAATGTATGTATCCTGGCTTTCTATAGAGCATGACGAATTCTCAACACTGTTCTGTCAGTTTCAATGTTGAACATATTCCCTTTGTGAAAGACCAACACGGGGAGGCACTGGTATAAGGGATTCCCAGTGGAATGCTGTTCTGTGTTGGGATCCTAGGGAAGTAGGGGAAATGTCATGATGAGTTTATATCTGGATGCAACTTCAGGTCTTTAGAACAGGAGCAAAAGGCAATGCCCTTGGAAATAGAATGGACTCAGTGGTCCAGATTTTATTCAAAAATAAACAATGTAGTTGAGACTATCCTCTTCCTCTGTGTCGATAAGAAAGACTTACTAATTAAGTGTGGTATTAGGCTACATGACACAAGAGGTATATATGAAGTGAAATTTGCTTAAAACTAACATTTTTTAATGATGGATTCAGATCACGGTTTCCATAATATTGCCAAAATACCCATGCAGTGGTAATGCATTCTTCCATGTACTTGTAACCCCATGACTCTGATGGTCACTGGTTTAAGTACTTCTGTGAGATTCCCATGCGACACAGCTCATGTATTTCCCTTTTGTCTTTAACAACTATCTTGGGAAAAAAGTGAGGGATGTGCCTAAACTATCACAGTTAATGGGGGAAATCCCATGAGCTCTTAAGTTTCTCTTTTCTTTGGAAGATGACTGTTTAGTAGAGATGCTGGGTTTGGGGATTTTTCTCACTCAAGCCCAGGTTTGGTAATTTCCAGGTACACTCCACACTCACATCACAGAGTCTCATGACATTTTTTTATCTTCCAAAATGTTTATAAGAATCTTATTAGTGCTAATCTATGTTCAACTGTGTTAAAATTTGAACTATAGCTCTTTGGAAATGATATAGATTTTCAGGAAATTAAAAAATTCAGAACCAGAGCTTTACTTTATGTTACATCATTCTGTATGTCTGTATTCTAGTTTATTTAAAGAAATAAAAATAATATCATCCCATTATATTTATGTACATTTTTAATAAGTTAAAAAAAAAACTTTATTTTATTGAAATGACAACTTTTCCCTATTCACTACTAATAAGTATGTAGTCCCATTTTAGTATATGTCTGTGTCCACAAACCTGTTAACATGATTTGATCGCTGTTTTTTTTATCTGTTTTTTAAAGATTTTGAGAAGAAGGGAATAGGTACCTACTCTAGTATTCTTTCCTGGAGAATCCTATGGACAGAGGAGCTATTATTTCTGTTGCACATTCAAGATTCTGTAAAAACTGTCATAAAGATATACAGTATATACTAAATAGTTAAAATGATTCTTGCTGCAAGGTTACTATCCTATAACACCTGTAAAATTTGTAAAAGACTTAAAGTTCAGACTTAAGTGTGAATTCTTCCCTACTATTCTCCTTCATTCCTGTTCAGAATGGTCATTTGTGGAGCAGAATTTGCAACATTACTAGCTCAAATAAGCTTGGTAAAAATGTGGCACAGTTTCTCCACTCCAGAACTCTTGGATCAGAATCTGCTTTTTAAAAATGTTTCCTGGTTTTTGGTAGACAATTTATCCTGGGTCACACGAGTACAACACTCAAAAATAAATATGCCAGTGTTGATCTGATTACATTATAATTTCTCTTCCACATCAGAATAGTTTCTTGTGAATCATATCCTCTTTTCTTGGGGTTAAAAATGTGGTAGAAAATGTTACTGTGTGATTCCAGAAACTACACTAAATCAAAATCAGTTCTCTGTAATTACTGGTTTCGTTTAGGGTCAGGTTAGTAAGTCTTCTCTTGGCCATATGACAGTCAGTCAGTCAGTCAGTCAGTTCAGTTATTCAGTCATCAGTCCTGTCTGACTCTTTGCGATCTCAGTTGTGTCTGACTCTTTGTGACCCCAAAGTACATGGCATCTGTACTTTGTATTTCAGGGACGGCTGACATTCCAGGATGTGACCATAGACTTCACTCAAGAGGAGTGGGAATGCCTGGACCTCGGTCAGCGGGACTTGTACAGGGATGTGATGTTAGAGACCTACGGGAACCTGGCCTCCTTGGGTGAGGAGAACTGCCTTCCAGAATCCCTTTTCCACCACTGGGTTTGGTTCCTGCATTTCTAGAACGTCTCCTGGAATTTTCTGCTTCCACCAACACCTTCAGATCCCTGCTTTCTAGCAGGAAATGGGTATTTGTGAGTTTAGAAAGAAAGCCTTCATGGTGATTCAGTATGATTCTAACCTTTTTCTTTCATGATGTAATCTGCCTCCTTCACTCTAGCGTGGTGGTGATTGAATCAGTTCCATGGTATTAAATAGTGACACCTTCCTCTTAAAACCACATTTACACTACTTACTTTAGCCTTGTAGTACTTGACCAGAATCTCAGGATCTGATTTTTACGTATTTGTTAGTATTGTAAGGGTGCTTTCAATAAAGTATTTGGGGAATCATCCTCTAGGCTATATTAACATTCACCCGTGTGTTCTCTTCTCACCCAAATACATATTGGGTTGGAAACTTATGAATCTCTAGCAAAACAAATATTCCTTTCTCTGATGAACAGGTCTTGTGGTCTCAAAGCCGGACCTGGTGACCTTTCTGGAGCAAATGAAGACTCCCTGGGATGTAAGGAGAACGGACACAACAGCCACATACCCAGGTAGGTGTGAATGGATGGAGCTGATGACTCAAGTGAGATGTCCAAGGAGCAGTGAGGAAGTCAGCCTTTGTCCTGTGGCTTGGGAAGACGTGCTCCAGTGGAAATGATTTTGGAGAACTCTGGGTTCATTTCTGTTGCTGTCATAGACGGACATTGCCTGGCTCCTTCTGCCTCTCAATCGTTCATGAATTCAGCTCCATGATTACTTTTCTCATCCACAGTGAGAATTCAAATTCTCTTCTTGGCTTGTGACAACTTGCATGGGATGGCTGCTCTTTAATTTCTTGGGGGTCCTAGGAAAACTGCCATTGATGAATAAATATAAGATGCTCTTTTTAAAGTTTGTTTCTACCTCTAGAAAGAAATGTGTGAGTGGAATTGTAAACAAACTACCAATACTCTAGGAATATTGGAGACAGAATTTATGTTCTGATTTATATTTTCTAAAAGACTGGAAGCTACAAATATGACCTTATAAATTTTAAACTCATTTCAGTGTATAAAGCAAAACTTCCATAAAATGAGAGAATGCAAATCTCTGAGTTACACCAATGTTTCACTTTTCGTTATGTGAACTCATTTTAAATATCTGAAGTGCATTTGCCACAATTCCTCAATGGTAAAATACTTTAATGTATTCAATTAACTCAAAGATTTTTTAAATAAATTGGCAAAATAGTTTAGAACATTTTCCACCGTATTTCTAATGGTTGTTTCAAACTATTAACATTTTAGATCATATAAAGAAGTCCTTTTAAGTCCTTTAAATCCTTATTGTTTTACAGTGTTGTGCTCTTGTACAGCAAAGAGAATGAAGTACACGTATAAATAGCCACTCTTTGTTAGATTTCCTTCCATTTGGGTCTCCACAGGGAACTGAGTAGAGTTCTCTGTGATCCCAACACATTTTTTAAAATCTCACTTCTTATTTAATTGCTTAAGCCTTTATTATCTTGTTTCTTATCAGCTGCCCCAGACTTTATTAATTTATCTCATTTGTTATCAGTTTCTGATGGCCCTCAGTTTCTAATCAGTTGTATGTCAATATCATTTATGATTTTTAGATACAAACATGTAATAGAATGTGTTCCAATAAAACACAAGTGGTAAGAAGTGGATTAAAGAATTGGAAGGCACCTAGTATTGCTGAAAATGTTTGCTGTCTCCATTTAAGATGACTTAGGGCAAAAGGTAATCATTAGACTGCGTGTCTCCGCTTCATTTAGTGGTTCTTGTAGCTTATTATCTTGCCCCTTCCTCTGCTCCACACTCTTTGTCCCCTGGTTTTATTACGTTTTCTGTGTGTGTGTTCTCTGCCCTGAAGGCTGCAGGATCCTAGTTCCTCTTGTTTCCTGTGCCTGCCCTTTAGGGGCTCAGTTTGGTCCTGAGGTTTGTGCCCTGATCCCCTTGATGGGCACTTGATTGCTGTAACCGAGCCTGCCCTGGATATTGAGGGGCGCTTCCCCATTCCTCTCTGGCTGTCACCGCCCTGTCTGTGGTGGGTGTGCGCCCTGGTTGTTGGAACAGAGCCCCCAGATCTGTTTCTTCGCTGTGATCCTGATCTGTGTGGAGGCAGGTGGGATTGGAGCACACCCCCGGGAGAGAAGTCCCTGAGGATTGCTGCTCTGGGGATGTTCCCCTTGGGACGTGCTCTGTGCGTCACTTTCACCCATTGGGTGAGTCTCGTGTGACCCTAGTTGGCCCTGATCTTGGCCCCACCTCACCCATGGGTATGCCGGCACATGGCCCTGGGGTCTCTCAGATGTTGTTCTCCCCGGGTCACCAGCATAGATCCCCTGAACTCAGGGCTTAGGTCCCAGGTGCTGTGGTGCTGTGGGGGCAGCTCAGACTCCGGCCTGGCCCCGTCCCCCTCGTGTCCGAGCCCACAAAGTCTACAGTTGCTAAAGCCACACCTGCTGTGACTGGGGGCGTCCCCCTTGTCCTTCAGATGCTCTGCAGGGGCTGAGCTGACAAAGCCAGTTGCCTGTGTAAAAGCGCGGTGAGTGCAGCTGCGAGCAGAGACCTCAGCTTTGCTTCCTCAACCCTGGGGCTCAGCTGTGCTTTCAGCTCCATCTGAGCATATGGCCCACCCACAGGTGTCTGCTCCAGAGGCTGCCCCAGGGCACAGGGGTCTGCTGACGGGGGAGGAGGGGCATGGGGGAGGCCGTGGCTGGGCCTCAATAGAGCCCACCCGGGTGGTGGTCCTCCCTACTGCCAGGGATGAGGGGCCAGCACGGGAGAGAGAGGCTGCGGTGGGGTTCTTCCCTTTGGGCCTCACTCAACAATGGCGCTCTGCACTTTGGTGGCGCAGGCTTCCTCCACAAGCGTCCCATTTGCAGAGCTCCTCCCTCCCTTCCGTCCCCTCAGGATGTCTCCTCATGGCCAACCGCAGTCCTCTGCCTGGGTCTGCTCCCCAAAGCCCACGTTCCAGCACCCAGCCCTCGTCTGCAGTGGTGGACACCCTTGAGGTGGACACCCTCTCAGGCTGGGTGGGCAGGGCAGGGTCAGCACCCCATCTGCAGCTCTCACTCCCCTCTGCCACACGCGGGTTGCCATGTTCTCCTCCACAGAGAATGAGGCTCTCCTTCTGTCCAAACTGGGCTCCCCCAGTGAGGGGCTCCCCCGGATGTGGACACCTCTTCTCTCTTCAGATCCCCCCAAGCTTACAGGTCCCATCCCAGTTGCTCCCCTCTTCCTTCTCCTCCTTCTTTTTTGGTCCTACCTGGCTCAGCAGGAATCCTTCTTGTCCTTTTAGGTGGTGTAGGTTCTTTGCTAGTGTTCAGAGGGGGCTCTGTGAGAATTCTTCCAACTCTAATGTATTCTTGATGCATTTGTGGAGAGAGATGAACTCCAATCTGCCTAATCCTCTGGCATCTTGATCCTTGGGTCCCCATTTTCTCTAAATCTTCAAGGATATTCACTGAGAATAGTAGATAAGAAAGCTTTTACTTGGTATCTTTCAGCTGTGTCTTCTCACAACACCCATGGTTTGATGTCAAAGAATCCAAGGTTTGAAAATTCAATCCAAAAAGCAAACCTATATGAAAGAGCTCACCTCAGAAATGAACATTTAACCAAAGACTGGGGACATACAAGGGTATGTGAAAGACTGAGAGGATGTTTATATGGACATAAAGAAATTGAGACCGTTTCACATACTGTGGACATGACTGCCAGAAGAAATGAGCACTGGGAGTCAAATTGGGGAAAGCACCCGTTTCAGTCATCACCGTCTGCCACACAGTGTATCTTTGTAAGCAATGACTCACATCAGTTTTTGAAACACACACGTTCTCTGAGGGGAAATGTGGAAAATCTGGAAGGTCATCCAGTCTCTACTCCAAATGGTCGTTCAAACCACTCTGAACATAGACTTCGATTACACATACATTCAACCACGTCTGAAAAGGAGAAGTTTACAAATGATGGGGAAAACTCACAATATGATCAACTTGAGGGGTCTGTGAACAACGGGTCATTATTCTTCCACCAACAGACAGGTTCTCCCCAATCCAAAATTCGTAGTGTTGATAATAATGGAAGAGACTTAATTCAGCCATCACTGTTTGATACATATCGTGATAGGGTTAATATAAAACAGCTTTTCATGTGTAATAACATGAGTCAGGCCTTAAGTAGGAGCTCCAAAGCCAATAGTTCCCAGAGTATTTATGATGGAGCAAGAAACTGTTCATGCAATGACAGTGGGTATAACATTGGACAAGACTCTGATCTTAGGAAACACCAGGCACCTCAATCTTCAGATAAGGATTCTGAAAGTAATTCAGGTAGGAATATCTTTTATCGAGCATCAGGTCTTTCACTAAATAAGAGTACACATACTGGAGAGAAGACTTACAATTGTAGTGAATATGATGTTTCTAATCAGTCTTCAGAACTTATTCAACAGCAGAGTATTCAGAATCCACAGAAAAACTACAAGTGTAAGAAATGTGAGAAAGTCTTTACTAACGCACTCAACCTATGTAAACATAGGGAAATTCATACAGGATGGAATACTTTCAAAGGTACAGAATGTGACAAATCATTTAATCAGAGTTCAAAACTTAGTCAACATCAGCGAATCCATATTGGCCAGAAGCCTTATAAATGTAAGGAATGTGGTGAAGGCTTTAGCCAGCACTCAAGTCTTACTTACCATCAGAGAGTCCATACACGGGAGAAGTCTTTTAAATGTAAGGATTATGGCAAAGCCTTTAAACAGTGCTCATGTCTTCATAAACATCAGGTAATTCATGCTGGAGAGAAACCTTATAAATGTCAAGAATGTGGAAAAGCTTTCAGTCAATACGTAACTCTTATTAAACACCAGCGAATTCATACTGGAGAGAAGCCTTATAAATGTAAGGATTGTGGCAAAGGCTTTATTCAACGCAGAGGTCTTACTTGCCATCAGAGAATTCACACTGGAGAGAAACCTTATAAATGTCAAGAATGTGGAAAAGCTTTCAGTCAATACGCAACTCGTAATAAACACCAGCGAATTCATACTGGAGAGAAGCCTTATAAATGTAAGGATTGTGGCAAAGACTTTAGCCAGGGCTCAGGCCTTATGTACCATCAGAGAGTTCACACTGGAGAGAAGCCTTATAAATGTAAGGATTGTGGCAAAGCCTTTAGCCAGGGCTCAGGCCTTATGTACCATCAGAGAGTTCATACTGGAGAGAAGCCTTATAAATGTAAGGATTGTGGCAAAGCCTTTAGCCAGGGCTCAGGCCTTATGTACCATCAGAGAGCTCATACTGGAGAGAAGCCTTATAAATGTAAGGATTGTGGCAAAGGCTTTAGCTGGCACTCAGATCTTACTCGCCATCAGAGAATTCACACTGGAGAGAAACCTTATAAATGTCAAAAATGTGGAAAAGCTTTCAGTCAACGCTCTGCTCTCACTCAACACCAGCGAATTCATACTGGAGAGAAGCCTTTTAAATGTAAGGATTGTGACAAAGAGTTTAGGCGCCGCGCCGGTCTTAATCGCCATCAGAGAATTCACACTGGAGGGAAAACTTATAAATGTAAAGAAGGTGGTAAAGTTTTCAGTCACTATGCAACTCTTATTTAACATGAGCGAATTCATACTGAAGAGGAGCCTTATAAATGTAAGGATTGTGACATAGACTTTAACCCAGCACATTGGTTTTACTTACCATCAGATAATTCATACTGAAGGAAATCTCATAAATGTAAGGAAACCTGCAAAGGCTTTAATCAGAGCTCTCATCTCACTGGACATCAGAGAGCATGTCCTGGAGGGAAACCCTAGTAATGAAGTCAGACATGGAAGAGGTTTGTCCTGAACATACAGTTCAGGAAACCCAAGACTGTTTATATAAGAATGATACAGAATGACGTAAAGAAAATATAAATAAGTATTTACAAAAAATCAAATCTAAATAAATATCAGGAAATGCATACTGGAAAGTATTTCATAAATCCTGTTTTCTGACGTTCCTCTTAGGGAGAAATATTGTAGATAGTGATTCATAGTTAAAATAGATAGAAAATTGATATGTTAGTATGGATCACAAGATGAAGAGGTGATGTTTAGCCATGTACAGTCACTAGCTATGTATGTTTGTTGATATTGACATGATTTGTGATTATTTGAAAACCAAAATGAATGTAACTGAATTCTCAAATTACTCCATGCTACACTTCATTTCTAGTGTGCATGCAAAGTTATGTTTTTGATGGTTGGTACCTCAAAGATGAGAGAAGCCCTTCTTTCTAGGAAGAAAACATTTATAATTTTCTCCATTATACGATTAAGGACACAAGAATGTAACATGTGCAGTGAACATCTAAATGGTGGTGTTTGTCATTCATGTCACACATCCCTATAAGTCACCGTGATATAAGTGTTCAGGGAATAATTCCACAGATTAACGTACATTTTCAAGGTACATTTTCAATAGTTATGTCACTTGCTTTTAAAGTAAAGTACAAAGACAGTTCACTAAAATCTTGATGTATTTTATAATATCAACTGAAGTCATGAATATCAGTAGCCATGTTTCAGTTAAAGACATCTCTGCTACCCCAGAAATGTAGGGAAAACCCTTCCCAGAAAAGTCATGTAATTAGTGTACGTCTTCTTAAATGATTAGCCTCCCTTTTGTAACCTTCGAAATCACAGTTCTCAGACCATTGTATCAGAGGAAAGTATCATTCCTTATGCTTATAATCTGTTGTTTAACCAAAGTTACATAGTGGAGTGTAAAAGGTTTTATCCTGTGTGTGATAAGCATACATGTTAAGCAATAAAACTGAATGGTTTCTTGTGTAAACGTTGGTGTGTAATGAATGAAGTTTTAGCCTAGCAATTGAAGGTTGCAGGAAAGAATACCTAACGAGAAACTCTTTGGTAGCATAGAAGGGTGAAGTCTGTAACAATTAGTTTCCTTCCTGCCCTTAAGTTTCAAATCATTTGATCATGTATTTCCCATCATTTCTCCATTGTAGTTATCTCCTTCTTTGTAACTGCAGGGACATTGTGATGGTTCTAATAAGAAGGATCATACAGAGTACTGTTGAGAGCTCCCCTGAACTGCTCCATGCTGTTGCTGCCTCAGCATCTGTCTGGGGAGCAGGCAGCCTGCAGGTCCTTGAACTCACACCAGCGAGTCCTGTGAGCACTTGCACCAGAAGACCCCCTTCCTTGAGGCCAGCAGGCTTGCTGAACCCCAGGGCCTATTCACAGGCTCCCCTTCAATGCCACACTCACAGAGCCACAAAGTCCTAGTCCTTTTGGTCTGAATGGGCCCATCCACACTCAGCCTGGGGAGCCCACAGCACTTTGCCCAGGGCCTCTTATAAAAACCTGAACCCCAATTACTGCCTCTTTCTCTGCTCACTTCTATCCTTGATCTCACTCAGAGCTTGCTGTGAATTCTATGAGGACCTAGAGTCATGAACTCACCTGCTTCAGTTGTCCTTTGTTCTTCTGTTGAGCTAAGTAAGACTTTTCATGGGCTCATTTAAGCAAATGTAAATTTAACATTTGCCACAAGAATACTTAAATGTCATGATGGTAAAATTCTGAACTAAGATTTGTAAAATCTAACCCTGTTTCTTAGCATATGTTTTTGTAAGGCTTAAAGGAACTGTTTTCTAATGGCTATGACATACTCAATGCAATATATAAATATCTGAAAGTATATATGTTATATAATTTATATAGCATACATTGAACACAATAAATAAATATCTGAAGGTATAAAGACTAGCAGTGAGAAATTCAAGGAACATGTGAGTGTGTGTGTATTAGTACACATTTACTTAAAGAATTGAGGAATGCTAGACCACAACTGCTCATTTCAGAATTGAAGATGATTCACTAAAAACTGCAAATCTTATAAATTTGTCAACTAATCTATTCTGTCTACAATTCTGGGAATTCATTTCCTTAAATGTCAGGAGGTTACATTTTTTAAGGAACTTCCACACTGTCCTCCCAAGTGACTGCACCCGCTTACATTCCCTCCAGCCATTCAGGAGGTTCCCTGATCTCCAAGCCTCTTCCGCGTTTATGACATTATTAGTGGGCTTTCTGCTATTCTGACTGGCATGAGGTGATACATCACTGTAGTTTTATTCTGCATTTCTTATTATTTAGCGATGGTGAGAATCTTTCTTTTGTGTCTTGCCCATGGAAAAGAGCAAGTTGCCCCACCCAGCCTCAGCAGCTGTGGGGCACAGGCTTAGTCTCCCCACAGCACGTGGAGTATTCCTGGACCAGGGATGATGCTCGAGGGCCCTGCACTGTCAGGGGGATTCTTAAGCACAGGGTTATCAGTCTGTTTGTTTTTCTTTTGAGATGTATATATATGTAAACTGGAATGTTTTCCTTTACAATGTTGTGTTAGATTCCGCTGGACAACTTCATCAATCACCATAGGTATATGTTTACCCACTGTGTCTTGAACCTCCTTCCCACGATCTACGATCTCTGTCTCCCCCCTCTAGCCATCACAGAGCCCCGCGCTGAGCTCTCTGTGCTATGGAGCAGCTTCCCACCTGCTACCTATTTTATACATTGCGGTGAATATATGTCGAGGTGGTTGTCTCAATTGGGCCCCCTCTCATTCTCCCGTGGTGTCCACAGGTCTAACGTCTATATTTGTGAAAATATTGTATTAACATATATATATATATATGGAATCTAGAAAATGTTATTGATGATCCTATATAATGAGCAGGACTAGAGCTGGAGACATAGATATTAAGCATTTTTTTTTTTTTTTTGACACTAGAATATTCACAGATTTATTATGAGAAACAATGGAGGTTGAAAGACAAAGTAAAGACATCTTTAAAGTACTGAAAGGAAAAACAAAGACAATACAAGATTGTCAATCTAGAATTGTATCTCCACCAAAAGTATCCTTAGAAAATGGAGGTAAAAGAACACTTCAGTGAACAAGCAAAACTTGAATAAATTCCAAACTAGATCCCTTGGCAATTTTAGGCACTGCAAATATCTTTTCTAATTCCTTCATCTGTCTGTCACTGAAAGAAAAATCTTTCTTTCTTTTTTTTTTTTTTTTTTCTACGAATTTATTGTTTTTTCACCTCTGTTTAAGTCTCAGCAACTTTAAGATGCCCTTCCCTGTCCTGAGGGAAAGAGTGTCTTCAACATTGTCTTCCATTAATTTTCTAACTTTTCCATTCACACTTAAATCTCTAATTATCTATAGTTCATCCCATCTGTGGTGTTATACTGTTTTTTCCCCCATACAGTTGAATCACTCTTCTGAGCAACATGACTTTCTCTGATTATTATGACACCCTTAAGTTCCTAAACATTCATAGGTAACTTTCTGCTAATATGTCCCCCCAGTCTATTTTTATGTTCTCACATTCCTATTAGTTTTTATTACTATAGTTTTGAAACAGAATCTTAACTTCTGATAAGGCAAGCCCCCACCAAAGCAAATCTTTAAGACTGATTTAGCTATTCAGACTTTATCCCACCTGCCATATAAATTTTAGATATAGGTTATGGAGTCTGTTAGGCAAACCGACTGGAATTTTGATGGCAGTTTACTCAAACTTACAGATTAAAATGGAGAAAACTGACATTCTTACAACAATAAATAGTCCCAAGAGCATGGAAAGTTTTCTCATTTATTTATTTAGATCCTCTTCTGGCTCCTTGGGGGGGCATCCCAAGTGGCACAGTCGTAAAGAATCTGCCTGACAATGAAGGAGATGTAAGAGACGTGGATTTGATCCCTGAGTGAAATAGCAACCCACTCCACTATTCTTGCCTGGGAAATTCCATGGACAGAGAAGTCTAGCAGGCTACATGGTGTTGCAAATAATCAGACTCGACTGTGCAACTGAGAACACATTTCTGGCTCCTTAGTCAAGTTCTCTCCTTAAAGATCTTATGTGCTCTTAGGTTCATCCCTAGAGACTAGTTTGTTCCCCACTACTGTATACAATATTTATCTTTGATTATCTTACTGAATGCTTATTGCTAGTGTGCTAAATACTACTAATTTCTGTAGGTTGATTTTAAAAGCAGCAACCCTGCTAAACTCTTACTAGTTCCAACAGTTTCTCTCTTGATTCTAATGGTTATTCTAGATAAGTAATATAATCTGCAAATAATGAGTTTTCTTGCTTTCCTTCTAATCCTTATACTTTTTATTTTTCCCTCTGTAGTGTCAGTCAGGACCTCCTTATGTTAAATACCAACAGTGATACAAGGGCATCCTTATCTTGTTACTGATATTCAAGTAAGGATATCTGAAATTTCCCTATTATTATTTGCTGTAGGTTTTTGGTAACGGCCATTATCTAGTTATCTTGTGTTCAAAGTTTGTTAAGATTTTTTATCATATATCAGTGCTGGATCTTATCAAATGATTTTATGGTATACAAATAATTGATGACTTTTCTCCTTCAGCCTATTAATGAGACAAATTACATTAAGAGACAAACAGATGTTGAACCATATTTACATTCTTAAACTCTGATCAAGATTCTTTCAACACATTGTTGGATTTGATGAGCTAGTATTCTATGTAGGATTTTCTTGTTTACCCTATAGATGTATAACTTTCTCATGCTGACCTCAACTAGTTTTGAAATCAAGACTTTACTAACTTTATAAAATGAATTTGGCCTCTTTTTTTCCCCCTATTCCCAGACAAACCTTTAAAAAGAAATTTTCATTTAAAAAGTCATTGCAACTCAGTAAGATTATCTTCATACAGGATTTTTTTAAAAGGGGAGGTTTTGCCATTGTTCATTAAATATTTATTAGTCAGCTCAAGCTATCTATTTCTTCTGATACCAACCTTCATAGCTTGTAGTTTTCTAAGAATTTATACATTTCCTCCAGGCTTTCAAATTTATAAACCAAAAGCAATTCAAAAATTATTTTTTAAACATCTCACGTTTGTAGCCGTTTCCCATTTATCACTTATTTTATCTGCATCGTTTTAAAATCAGAGGTCTGTTTATCTTATTTACCTTCAAAACATCTTCTTTCAGTTTGGCCAATCTTTCTTTTTTTCCTAATTTCACTGATTCTGCTCTTAACTGTAGGCTGGTTTTTTTTTGGAACTCTTGAAATGAGTTTGGTAAAAGCACTAAAGGCAAGCTTCCTTCAACATTTAGATAAGTCACCCTGCCACTCTGTCTCAGATCTGGTTTCACTACATAGACTTCAACACAGAAACTATACAATACAAACATTATTCTCTCCTATTCACAATACAAAACAAACTAGAGAAATCTTATCAACCGTAACTACATATGAATGTGTCCATGTTGAAGGCACATAAATAATGTGCTCGTTCCCCCAAAATATGTAAGGCTACCACCATATACCTGAACCAAGGCACTTTCTCTGCCTTGGACAATTACTGGTACAGCTTGATAAAATTAGCAACTAGAAATGAAATCTCCAGTTGCTTTACCAGATGCCATTCAAAACTTGTAGTTATTAATAGGAGGGGAAAAATCTGGCTGTGGCGATCGATTTCCACCACCACCAGCCCCCCAAAAAACTCGCTTAAAGCAAAAGCACTTTTTTTTCTAGCTGTGGAAGGATACATCCCTGGTGGGGACAGTTTCAGTTACAGAAGAGATTTGGTCTGAAATCTTTCTGCCTGCAATTTAGCGTTAAGGTGGATCACTAATATAAAGTTCAACATTCAACACAACCTTGGACTTGGACACATACCGAATGGCTTATTCTTATGAGTGTAGGCTTTGAAAAATAACTTTATACAGTATTAGCTTCAAAACGGATGTCGTAGCTTCCACTGCACTGGTGTTAACTCAAGAAGCAACTCATACATTTTCCCTATGAGGATGCAGGAGGCGTGCGCTGGAGACGGGAAAGAACGAAGCGCAGATACAGGTCAGCTTTCTAACTCCTGACTTGCTTAACGCAGGCTGGCTAAAGGCACAGAAACACAGTGGCCAGATTTCTTTTTCCTCTGGCTGCAAAAAAACACAAAAATACTGAAGGCCTCTCCCTAACGAAACCCGGCAGCCTTATACTTTTCCCTTCACGTTTGCGGATGAAACTTAAGGGGGAACCGAGAAGAAAAGAGCTTCCTAACGTTGAGAGCGAGCCAGTCCTGACACGGATCGCGTCTGCAGGAGAACTCGGGGCTGCGCGCGTTTAACCCAGGCTGCTCTTTTATGGGCCAGGTAATCCGAGAAGCCAGGGCCGCTCCGGCGCCGGCCCATCGACACCAAACCCGGGAAGGGAGGGAGGGACGCGGGTGGGGGCAGGGAAGAGGAGACCCAGGCCCGAAACAAAGAAAGAAGGGCTGGCCGAGAGGGACGGATTCGGCGTCCGCGCGGCGAGGAGGAAAAGCCAAGGCTGCTGGCGAAAAGGCTGGACTCACAGAACTTGGAGGTGGAGGTGTGGATGTTGATGGTGGAGCCGGGGGTGGGGGCGGGGGCCGCCTCGGCCACGGAGGCCGCGTCGCCGCTCTTCAACATCATGATCACCCCACTGGCCTCCGGCGGCAGCGGCGGCCCCATCGGAAGCCCCGCCTTGGGGCCTTTTCTGCCCACGGAGACCGCAGGCATCGCCAGCAGCTGACCCCCGGGAGTCTCTCGGGCAGGGGCTGGGATCGAAGGCGGGGGTGGCGGAGGCGGCGGGGGCTGCCGGAAGCCGTCCACGGCGGCCTCCCAGTTGTTGAGGTTCTGGTCGTCCATCATCGCCTCGTAGCTGCCCCCCTCCTCCTCTTCCATGCTTTCCTCCATGCTGCAGGCCCCCAGCACCCGCCCGCCTTCACAGGCACCTGCTGCCCGTCTCAACCCCGGGCCGGGCCGGGCCGGGGGGCGGGCACCGCAGCCTCCTCGAACTCACACCGCCGAGGGCGGAGCGGGCGCGGCGGGGAGGGGCAGCCGCGTGCCTCTGGTCTCTCAGTCTCCGCCGGGACGCCTCTTTGCAGACAGCGATATTAAGCATTCTTATATTAAGCTTTCAAGGTATGAAATACATGGACAATCATTCCATGCGTTTTATTAAGTGAAAGAAGCCCATCTGAAAGTGCCACAAGAAGTCGGATTTTTACAACCTGGCATTGTGGTGTAGGTGAATGTTCTCATGTGCTCCATTGTGTCTGAGGCTTTGGGACCCAATGGACTGTGCCTGCCAGGTTCCTCTGTCCGTGAGATTTCCCAGGAAAGAACACTGAGTGGGTGGCCATTTCTTCTTTCAAGGGATCTTGCAGGGGATCCTTACCCAAGGATTGAACCCACATCACCCGGGTCACCTGCGTTGGCAGGTGGATTCTTTACCACGGAGCCACCTGAGAATCTAGTTGGAAATGTAGAAGAGATTAAAATGGTCAGTGGTTGCCATGGGTTGCAAAGCAGGGGCTATGAATATCGTGAGTTCAGGACCATGAAATCATTGTGTGAAACGTTTTAATGGACACAAGTTATTATACATTTGCCCAGATCCTTAGAGTGAACACCCCTAGAAGAGAAACATAAGGTGAAACTAAAAACATTATTTCATGTCTTTCTAGATTCATCTCTGGTAACAAATGTAAACACTGGTGGGGAAATAAGTAGGAAGATTGTCCACGTATGGGAAAAATATGTATATGGGAAATCTCTGTACCTTGCTCTCAATTCTGCTGTGAAACTAAATCATCTGAGATATTGGTACTGGTGCATGCACAGCGATCATTTTTAGAATATATACTATTAGAAAACAGGATATGCTCCTACCTTAGTTTTTCCATAGGCAATTATTCTTTAAAGATGTGAGAAAATAGGACTCTCCATAAAGAGCAGAGAACAAACTGTAGCAGATGATTCATAAAGCCTGGAAATACAAACATAAAGTAGAACCGCAACATTTTTCTGTGTTGAAAGTGAAGGTGAAGTCGCTCAGTCCATGTCTGATTCCTTGCAACCTCATGGACTGTAGCCCGCCAGGCTCCTCTGTCCATGGGATTTTCCAGGCAAGAATACTGGAGAGGGTTGCCATTTTCTTCGCCAGGGGATCTTTCTGACCCAGGGATCAAACTGGGGTCTCCCACATGCAGGCAGACTCTCCTGTCTGAGCCACCACAGAATCTGTTTCATGTGTTAATTTATGGGTAAGTTCACTTGTGACTTGTTTCCTTGGTTGGTCACTGGATAGATTTTAGGGCATCATTTTCAAATGCATCTGTCCCTGCACATACACACTGTTAACCCAACGTCCACTGCTGCCCCTGGTTTGTTCTCAAAGAAAGCTGTGATGGAAACATCTCCCGGCTCCTCGTCTTGAAGTAGCAGACCTGCCACCCGAAGAGAGGTGGTCACAGTGCAAATCATTTTGTGCAAACCTGTGTCCCCAGGTTACAGAGGGGAGTAAGAAGCAAACCAAAACTAAGGACTCAGGCCATCTTTCCTAGAATTATGAGCGCAAAGCCTTGCAGGAACCCAGGGCCCCCAGGTGATTCCCACCAAACACTCACCCCTCCCCTCCCCTCCCCCAAGGGCACAGGCACAGGCCTGGCAGGGCCACACCCATCCGAGAAAGAGCCCCTCCCCAGGAATCAGGCTGAGGTTCTTTGTTTCTAGAAGATGCCGCCCTCAACTCTCTCCAGAGCTCTGGAGCAGGCAGAGCTGAGGGCTCAAGCTCAGGACTCCTGGAAGCGGGTCTTCCTGCTGCATTGTTTCAAAGACCCTCAGAGGCAGAGTCAGGTAGCCCAGAAGTTGGGTTCCTTGCCTCTTGTGAATTGTTCTGGGGCTTGGTCTCTCTAATGCGAAAAGAAAGAGAACTCTCGGGGTGGTCTGCAAAGAGAGTGGGGAAAGTGAGCACCAAACCCACGATGTAATTAGCGTATCAGCTTAATCTTGATTACCCACTACAGCTCTGAGACAGAGGAAGTCAAAAAAGAGCTCAGAAAAGGGAGAGAGAAAGCAGAAGTCGTTCTCTTCCTTTTCACTGCAGCAGCTGAAGGTGAAAGAGCTGTGTGGATGCCTTTAAAGGTACTTTCTCAGCCAGTATGCGAGTTTGGGACACAATATGCCCAAAGAAGACGCAGAGCAGGAGGCAGAAGAGGAGGGAATGGCCGCTTCTCAGGTGAACGTCCTGTCCCGGGTCGGGGGCTGTGTCTGCGTTTCCTCCTGAAAGGGCTGGGCTGAGAAGCGGCACACCTTTACTCTCTGATTCTAATGTTTCTCCCTGGCGGTTTGCTGTTGTCAACGTCTTCTTTTTCCTTTATTTCTTATCATGGTGAAGACCGGCTCTTAGCCTGCTTCTCCCTGTGTCCCACAGCCTTTTCTTCATCCTATCCTTGCTTTCTGTAGACCATGATGAATTCTCAGGATGAATTAGTGACTTCCCTTTTTGAGAAAAGAACACGGAGGGTTACAGGTATCTGAGATTCCCATTGGAATGTGGTTGGTGTTGGGATCCCAGGGAAGTAGAGAGACGCCGTGATGAGTTTACATGTAGATGCAATTCAGTTCTGTAGAACAGGACTAAAAAAATTCCCTTATAAAGAGAATGAACTCAGCAGTCCAGAATTTCTCAGAAAATTTTTAGAAATAAAAAAAGTACCAGAGGCCATCCTCTGTTTCAATAAGAAAAACTTACTATGACATGTACTATTAGGTTACAGATCATGGGAGGTATATATGCACTGCAAATTGCATAAAACTAATATTTTTCATAATAGATTGAGATCATGGTTTTCATAATATTGCCAAAATGCCTGGCAGTGATAATACATTTTTCGATGTAGTTCTTACCCCATGGCCTCAGATGTTCACTGGTTCAGGTGCTCCTGTAAGAATCCCATGCTCTGAGATTCTTTTTTTTTTATTTTCCTGCCTTCACAAAGGGGTATTGGAAAGAAAAAGTGAGGGATATGGGCAACTGTCACATTTACTGGGGAAACTCTGTATCATCTTGGTTTCTCTTTGCTTTGAACGATGAATCCTGTTGGCTAAGACAGATGCACAACTTGAGAATTGTGAGTTAAGTTATATTTGGAGCAAAATGAACACAGGAGCCCAGGAGACAGCACCTCAGGTAACTCTGAGAGACTGCTCCAAGAGGCAGTGGGGGAAGGTGGGTGCATAAGATTCAGTGCAGTCAAGCGCTAACTTGACAAAAAGCATTTCTGCCAGTCATGAGCAACTGATGTCACCGTTGAGTGATTTGGTGCTTTTCTAGATATGAAGGGGCTTCCCTGATGACTCAGATGCTAAATGCGGGAGACCTGGGTTTGATCCATAGGTTCAGAAGATCCCCTGGAGGAGGGCATGGCAACCCACTCTGGTATTCTTGCCTGGAGAATCCCCATAAACAGAGGAGCCTGGTGGGCTACAGTCCATGGGGTCACAAAGTGTTGGATACAACTGAGTGACTAAGCCCAGCACACACAGATATGAAGAGATGCAAGGATTGGAATCCTGAAATCAGTTCCTGCAAATAGCTAACTCTCTTCAGACGAGTTCCACCAGATTCCCTGGAGCACAGAGTGCTTGAATCCAACCTGAAGTCCCTCAGGGGAGGTTGAACATCAACAGTTTCAGCACCAGAAGGTTCATTCTTCACAGAGGCAGATGGCAAACGTCCTTGTTGTTGTTCAGTTGCTGGCAATGTTCTTGGCAAGTGCCAGTTTGTCGTTGACAATACTCACATGTGTTTACTAGAGATGCTGGGTTTTGGGAGTGGGGGTTTCCATCACTCAAGCCCAGGTCTGATCATTTCCAGTAAATCCATGCTCACATCACAGACAAAGTTTCATCGTCTTTCTGCATTTTCCAAAATGTTTACAAGAACCCTGTTAGTTGTAATCTATGTTCAACTGTTCAGTTTTAAAATATAGCTAAATGGAAACAATACAGACTGTCAGGAAATTCAAAAATTCAGAACCAGAGCTCTGCTTTATTTTATATTGTTGTGTATGTCTGCACACTAGTCAGTTTTTAAAAATTAA
The DNA here is from genome assembly GCF_910594005.1 of Cervus elaphus. Lineage (NCBI taxonomy): Eukaryota > Metazoa > Chordata > Mammalia > Artiodactyla > Cervidae > Cervus > Cervus elaphus. The sequence continues at coordinate 63,074,665 of NC_057818.1, read as the reverse complement.
AATAATATCATGCTGAAATATTTATGTACATTTTTAATCAGTTAAAAATGTTCCTGATTTCATTGACATGACAATTTTTCTCTATTACTGAGTATATAGTCCCATTGTAGTATATCTCTAGATGCCTAAACATGTTAACAAGATTATATCGATTTTTTTTCTTGTTCTTCTTTATTAAGATCCCCTGGAGAAGGGAATAGCTACCCATTCCAGTATTCTTGCCTGGAGAATCCCATGGACAGAGGAGCCTGGCAGGCTACAGTCCTTGGGGTGCAAAGAATAGGACACGACTGAGTGACTAACACTTTTCTTGCTTTTAGTATTATTTAGGAATACAGAAATGTCAGTAACTTTCCATACAGTTGTCTCTGTATATTTGTCTGTGTTTTCTTAAAGTCTAGAGTCCATAAACTGATGTAAAGTTTCAGATCTGCCATTTAAAGAATGTTTGTTAAAATACTTTCGAAAAGACCAAACAGCAGCATAATTGATTTTAAATTATTTCTGTTGCACATTCAAGACTCTGAAAAACTGTCAGAAAGATATATAGTAGATGCTAAATAGATAAAATGATTCTTGCCACCAAGGTTTGTATCCTATGAGACCTATAAAATCTGTAGAACACTTAAAGATCAAAGTTAAGTATGAATTCTTTCCTTACTATTCTATTTCATAGCTGTTCAAAATGGTCATTCATGAAGGAGAATTTTCAACATTACTAGTTCGAATAAGCTTGTTAAAAATGTGGCACATTGGGCCCACTCCATCACGTTTGGATTGGAATGTGGTTTTTAAAAGTACTTCCGGTGTTCTTTTTTTGATAGTTCATCCTGTGTCACACAAGTACAACACTCAAAAATAAAATGCCAATATTTATTGTATAGTTCCTGATTATTTTATAATTCCTCTTCCAAGTCATAATAGTTCCTGCAGTAGTTCGTGGATCGCATCTCATCCTCTTTCCTTGGGGTTAAAAATACAGCGAAAATATTACTGTGTAAAAATTATATTCTGTGTAATAGCAGGCACTCTCCTAAAGGAAAACGAGGTCGCTGAACTTGCTGTTTCCATCATGGGTCACATTAGGAAGACTTCCCACGGCCACATGGCATCTATACTTTGTATTTCAGGGACGGTTGACATTCCGGGATGTGGCCATAGACTTCACTCAAGAGGAGTGGGAATGCCTGGGCCTCGGTCAGCGGGCATTTACACAGACGTGATGTTAGGGAACTACGGGAACCTGGCCTCCTTGGGTGAGGATAACTGCCTTCCAGAATCCCTTTTCTGCCCACTGGGTTTTGGTTCCTTTATTTCTAGACTCTCTTCTGAAATTTTCTGCTTCCCACAATAGTTTCAGATCTCTGCTTTCTAGGGGAAAATGGCTATCTGTGAGTTTAGAGAGAAAGGCTTCATGATGATTCATTATGCCTGTAACCATCTACTTCCTTGATGTACTCTGCCTGCTTCGTTGTAGGTTAGTGGTAATTGTATAAGTTCTGTGGTATTAAATGGTTGCACCCTCTCTTAATTTCACACTTACACACTTACTTTTGCCTTAGCGGTACGTGACCAAAATCTCAGGATTTGATTGTCATGTATTTGTTAGTGTTGTAGAGGTGCTTTCAATAAAGTGTTTGGGGAAATAATTTTCTCGGCTGTATTAACATTCTCCCATGCATTGTCGTCTCACCAGAATACATATAGGATTGGACATGGATGAATCTCTAAGAACACAAATATTCCTTTCTCTGATGAACAGGACTTGTAGTCTCTGGGCTGAATCTGGTCACCCTTCTGGAGCAACTGAACAATCCCAGGAGTATAAGGAGAGTGGAGACAGCAGCCGTACACCCAGGTAGGTGTGAGTAGATGGAGATGATGAGTCAGATGAGAGGTCCAAGGAGCAGTGAGGAAGTCATCCTTCCCCAGGTGGTTTTGGAAGACCTGCTTCAATGGGAATGATTTTGGAAAACCTGGGTTTGTGTCCACTGCTGTCATAGAAACGTATCACTTGCCTATTCTGTCTCTTGAATCATTCATAAATTCCTCTCCAGTGGTTACTTTTCTCCATCATAGTGTGAACTAAAAGTCTCCTCTTGTCTTCTTACAAACTGCATTCATTGGTTGCTCTTCCATGTCTTGGGGATCCTAGGAAAACTGTGTCCATTTCTGAGTAACTGTACAGCCCTTTTAAAGTTTCTACCTCTAGACAAAAATGTGTGAGTGAAGTGGTAGACAAACTGCTGAACTTCTAGGAAAACTGGGGTGGGTTTTTGTTTTCTCATTTATGGCTTCCTATCCACTGGGAGCTAAAGAGAGGACCTTCTAAATAAATTTCAAATTCAAGTAATTTTTTCACTGCAGAAAGCAAACCCTGCCGAAAATCAAAGGGAATGCACATCTCAAGTTTACTTCAAAGTTTCTATTTTCCTTATATGAATTCATATTAAATATCTTAAGTGTATTTGGCCCCATTTTGAAATGCTAAGCTACTTTAATATATTCAATTACCTCACAGAATTTTAAAATAAATTGGCATAAAAGCTTAGCATATTTTCCACACATATTATTAGTGGTTGATTCAAACTATAAGGATTTCTAGATTATATAAAGGAAAAAATTTTTAAAGTTCTAATTGGAATACAGCTGTTTTACAATGTTGTACTACTGTACACCGAAAAGAATCAATTATACCTGTCAGTTCATTCAGTCTCTCAGTCGTGTCCCATTCTTTGCAAACCCATTGACTGCAGCACACCAGGCTTATCTCTCCATCACCAACACCTGGATCCTGGTCAGATTCATGTCCATCAAGTCCGTGATGCATACAACCATCTCATCCTCTGTCGTCCCCTTCTCCTCCTGCCCTCAGTTTTTCCCAGCATCAGGGTCTTATCCAATGAGTCCGTGCTTTGCATGAGGTGGCCTAATTATTGGAGCCTCAGCATTAAGTCCTTCCAATGAATGCTCAGGACTGATTTCCTTTAGGATGTAGTGGTGTGATCTCCTTGCAGTCCAAGGGACTCAAGAGTCTTCTCCACCACCTTAGTTCAAAAACGTCACGTTTTCAGGACTTAACTTTCTTTATGGTCCAAGCACATCCGTATGTGACTACTGGAAAAACCATAGCTTTGACTAGACTAACATTTGTCAGCAAATTAACATCTCTGCTTTTTAATATGCTGCCTAGGTTACTCATAGTTTTCCTTCCAGGGAGCAAGCATCTTTTAATTTCACGGCTGCAGTCACAATCTACAGTATTTTTGGAACCCCAAAAAATTAAGTCTGTCACTGTTTCCATTGTTTGCGCACCTATTGGCCATGAAGTGATGGGACTGGATGCCATGATCTTGTTTTTTTCAATCCTGAGTTGAGGCCAGCTTTTCACTTGCCTCTTTCAGTTTCTTCAGGGGACTCCTCAGTTTCTCTTTGCTTTCTGCCCTTTGGATGGTGTCGCCTGTATATCTGAGGTATTTGATATTTCTCTCTGCATCGTGATTCCAGCTTGTGCTTCTTCCAGCCCACCATTTAGCATGATGAAATGTCAAAGATGGAAGTGAAAGTTGCTCAGTCATGTCTGCCTCTTTGCGGCCCCACAGACTATACCATCTACGGAATTCTCTAGGCCAGAATACTGGAGTGAGGAGCTTTCCCGTCTCCAGGGAATCTTCCCAACCAAGGGCTCCTGCATGATGTACTCTGCATATAAGTTAAATAAGCAGGGTGACAGTACACAGTCTTGACATAATGCTTTCCCAATTTGGAACCAGTCCGTTATTCCATGTCTGGTTCTAACTCTCATTTCTTGACCTGCACACAGATTTCTCAGGAGATGGGTAAGGTGGTCTGGTATCCCCATCTCTTTAAGAATTTTCCAGAGTTTGTTGTGATCCACACGTTCTAAGGCATTGGCATAGTCAACAAAGCCAAAGCAGATGTTTTTCCGGAACTCTGTTGCTTTTTCAGTGATCCAAGGAATGTTGACAATTTGTTCTCTGGTTCCTCTGTCTTTTTGAAATCCAGCTTGAATGTCTGGAAGTTCTCAGTTCACATTCTGCTGAAGCCTTGCTTGGAGAATTTTGAGACTTTCTTTGCTAGCGTTTGAAATGAGTGCAATTGTGCAGTCATTTTAAGAAATTTTGGCATTGCCTTTCGTCGAGATTAGAATGAAAACTGACCTTTTCCAGTCCTGTGGCCACTGCTAAGTTTTCCAAATTTGCTGGCATGTTGAGTGCAGCACTTTCACAACATCATCTTTAAGATTTGAAATGGCTCAACTGGAATTCCATCGCCTCCAGTAGCTCCGCTGGCATGGATGCTTCCTAGGCCCACTTGATTTCAGACTACAGGATGTGTGTGTCTAGGTGAGTGATCACACCATCCTGGTTATCATGGTCATTAGGATATTATGTATAGCTCTTCCATTTATTCCTGACACCTTTTGTTAAAATCTTCTGCTTCTGTTAGGTCCGTGCCATTTCTGTCCTTTATTGTGCCCATTTTTGAATGAAATATTCCCCTGGTATCTTTAATTTTCTTGAAGAGCTCTCTAGTCTTTGCCATTCTACTGATCTCCTTCCCATTTAGGTCTCCACAGAGCAATGAGTAGAATTCCCAGTGTTTCAAGCATATTTTCAGAAGTCTCTCTTTCTTAAGAACTAGTAGTTTATTAACTTTATCTTACCTGTAATCAGTTTCCTAGATATTGTCCTATGTGTCTTCAGCATCTGATTAGTTATCTGTCAATATCATTTATTATTTTCACATTGAAACATCTAATAGAACATTTTCAGAAACGTGTGTGACAATAAGTGGACTAAAGAATTATTAGCCAGCTAGGATTTGTGAAAATGTTTGGTGTCCCCACTTCAGATGACTAAAAGCGAGAAGTCATCCTTAGATTGCCCATTTCCTCTTCATTTAGTGCTTCCTGTAGGTTCTTAGCCTGCTTCTCCCTCTGTCACACATTCCTTTTCCATCTCATTTTGTCCAGTTTTCTGCTTGTAGTCTCTGTTTTGAAGGCTACGGGCACCTCGTTACTCATCCTTCTGGTGCCTGCAGCTTGGTGCGTGAGATTGGTCCAGAGATTTGTGCTCTGCTCTGTGGTGGTTCAGGCTTCCTCCACAAGCATCCCGTTTATAGAGGCCCTCCCTCACTCCCGTCCCCTCAGGATGTCTCCTCACTGCCAACCGCAGTCGTCTGCCTGGGTCTGCACTCTGAACCCCACAATTCGGCACCCAGCCCTTGTCTGCAGCGGTGGGCGTGCCTCTCAGGCTGGGTGGGCAGGGCAGGGGTCAGGCCCCCGTGTGCAGGTCTCACCCTGTCCCGCTGCCACACGCTGGTTGCCATGTTCTCTCCCACAGAGAATGAGGCTCTCCTCCTGTCCAAACTGAGTCCCCGACGAGGGGCTTCCCCAGATGTGGAGACCGCTCCTCACTTTCTTGTCCCCCCCAGGGTTGCAGGCCCCATCCCACTTCCTCTCCTCTTCCTTTTCCTTCTTCTCCCACTTCCTCTCCTCTTCCTTTTCCTTCTTCTTTCTCTTGTCCTACCTGGCTCAGCAGGAATGTATCTGTCCTTGTAGATTTCCAAGGGCCTCTGCTAGTGTCCAGCTGGGCTCTGTGAGAAGTGTTCCGTTTCTGATGTATTCTTCATGTGCTTGTGGAGAGAGATCCTCTGGCATCTTGATCCTTCTGTCTCTATTTTATTTTTAAACTAGTGAAGGGTTCATCAATTTTCTGTAAATCTTTAAGGATGTTCACTGAGAATAGTAGGCAAAATTACTTGTGATTTGATATCTTCCAGCTATCTCTCCATAAGACACCAGGATTTGATGCCAAAGAAACCAAGGATAGAAGATTTCTTTCCAGAAGCAAACCTAGAAATATACGAAAGATTTCACCTCAGAAACTTTAATTTAATAAAACACTGGGAATATACAAGGGCATATAAAGACAGAGAAAATGTTTATAGGGACATAAAGAAATTGAGACAGTTACACATAATGCTAACAATAATGCAAAAAGAAAAGAGCAACATGAGTCAAATTGGGGAAGACACCAATTTCAGTCTTCAACATATGCTGAGAAGTGTTAGTTTTTAGTTTTTAAAAAAAGGTTTACATCAACTTTTGAAACATACATGTTCTCTGAAAGGAAACGTGATATATTTGGAACATGATTTAGTCTCCACTGCAAATACTCATTCAAACAATTCTGAATGTAGACTTCATTTAAGCATACATTCAAGCATGTCTGAACACCTGAAATTTAAAAATGAGGGGCAAAACTCACAATATACTCAATTTGAGGGATCTGTGAGCCAGAAGTCATTATTCTTGTAGCAAATGATATTTTCTCTCCATTCCATGATGTATAATGTTGACGATAATGGAAGAGATGTAATCCAGCCAGCATTGCTCAGTACATATCATGATATGGCTAATATGGAGCAACTTTCCATGTGTAATAAAATGAGTCAAGCCTTAAATAAGAACTCCAGCCCCAACAATTACAAGAGTATTCATGATGGTGTGAGAAGGTATTCAAGCAATGAAACTGGGTGTGAGGTTGAAGGAGACTCACACTTTATGAAACATCAGGGACCTGAATCTTCACACAGGGATTCTAAAAGTAGTAAGTGTAGAACTACCTTTTATCAGATATCAGGTCTTTCTCTGAAGAAGAGTATTCATCCTGGAGAGAAGACTTATAATTGTAGTCAATACTGTAAAGCTTCTAATCAGTCTTCAGAACTTGTTCAACAGAGGACTATTCAGAATCCACAGAAAGAATACAAGTGTCAGATACGTGGGAAAGACTTTAGTAACTCGTCCAATCTAAGTAGACATAGGAAAGGTAGTATAGGAAGAAAACCTTTCAAATGTACACAATGTGGCAAAGCATTTATCTGTCACTCACTTCTTTTTTTTTTTTTTTTTTTTTTTCTTTATTAGTTGTAGGCTAATTACTTCACAACATTTCAGTGGGTTTTGTCATACATTGACATGAATCAGCCATGGAGTTACATGTATTCCCCATCCCGATCCCCCCTCCCACCTCCCTCTCCACCCGATTCCTCTGGGTCTTCCCAGTGCACCAGGCCCGAGTACTTGTCTCATGCATCCCACCTGGGCTGGTGGTCTGTTTCACTATAGATAATATACATGCTGTTCTTTCAAAACATCCCACCCTCACCTTCTCCCACAGAGTTCAAAAGTCTGTCCTGTACTTCTGTGTCTCTTTTTCTGTTTTGCATATAGGGTTATCATTACCATCTTTCTAAATTCCATATATATGTGTTAGTATGCTGTACTGTTCTTTATCTTTCTGGCTTACTTCACTCTGTATAATGGGCTCCAGTTTCGTCCATCTCATTAGAACTGATTCAAATGAATTCTTTTTAACGGCTGAGTAATATTCCATGGTGTATATGTACCACAGCTTCCTTATCCATTCATCTGCTGATGGGCGCCAGATGTTAGAAAACGCCGCAGGAAGAAAAAGCCACCTCTAAGGACCGTTTTTGAAGGCCTTTATTGGGCGGTCGCTCTCGGGCAGAACTCCCGGGGGCGGGTGAGCGAGCAGACAAAGGGAGTCTGAGAGGTATGAGGGGTGGGGAGGGGTTTTATAGCCAGGGCCGGCGTCCAAGCCAGGTCTTTTCATATAAGGAAGAAAGTGAAGGCTACAGCGGCAGTTGATGTCCAAGGGCTCCGGGTCGGTACCTGATTGGACCAGGCTGCAGGGGGTCAGTCCCCGAAAGTTTAGCCAGCCTCCGGAACTCATCTGCCGCACTTTTTCTGGGGCATGCCCCGACCTTTCATCCCGGCCTTTTTGTTATAGGACAAGGGGCGCTGGTTCTCTCTGGCTTCTTCCTGCTGAATGGGGGCGGCGAGGGATAGGGTGTGGCTGCGATGACAGGGAACGTCTGCGGTTAATTTTGTCACAGAGTATTCGTTGGAAGCCCTTGGTACTGCTGTCGCAACACCATCAGCTGGACCGTGTTGAGCCGCTGTTTGACAAAGGCCAAGAGCTTATTTAAGAGACAGGGCCCGAAAGTTAAGAGCAACCAGAGGGTTATGAGTGGTCCCATTAAGGTCCAGAGCAGGGTGGTCAGCCAGGGGGAGTTTTGGAGCCATGATTCGAAGCAACCTTGCTGGGCTTCCCGTTCCCTCTTTCTGCGCTCTAGTCCTTCTCTTACTTTGGCCATGGACTCTCTTACTACCCTTGTATGGTCTGTGTAAAAGCAACACTCTTCCTTGAGGGCTGCACAGAGGCCCCCTTGTTGTAAAAAGATCAGGTCTAGGCCTTGTCTGTTCTGTAACACCACTTCTGACAAAGAGGTTAGGGATTTTTCTAAGGCCATCATAGACTTTTCTATTCGTGCAATGTCTTCATCAATGGCGACTCTCTGGGTGATCAGGCCCTGATGTTGTGTGGTCAGGGAAGCAATGCCCGTACCCGTTCCGGCCGCCCCCAGGGCGAACAGCGTTGCTAGAGTAATAGCTGTAATGGGCTCCCTCTTATGTCTAGGAGCTGGGGTATCTTGGTCCCAAAAGTTGTAGAGGACCTCTTCTGGGCGGTATGTAATCTTGGGTACTACCACTACCATGACACAGAATTCCCTGCTCTGGTCGCAGACAGCCAAATGGAGACAGGGCGTCAGCCCAGTCTGTGAGCATACCCACCACCCCCCGATTTCGGGTATGACGTAGGTCTTATTGGTGAAGTTGGTGTCATTGTCAGTCTGGGCACACAGGGTTTGTTTATCTGTAGGAACCGTGCCTAAGCAGGTCCCCGAACCCCATACTTGTTTCATGGTAAGGCCCACCTTGCGGTCTCCCCAAGAACACTGTGGTGGGTTGGAGAGAGTGGATAAGTTGTAGGTGGCATTTAAGCCCACAGCCTCGTAGTAAGGTGGGTGTAAGGTGTAGCAAAGCCAGCAGGATTGAGTCGCATTAGGATTGGAGTGGTTAAGGGCCCCATAGGTTTCTTTGATCAAGGCCTACAGGGCTTCTTGGGTTTCTGGTGGGTCTGTCCGGGTTAGCTGAAGAGAGGGGGTAGGGGTAGGCGAGGTCACAACATTTGTGGCATTTGTCCCTTGTGGTGAGGGGCGGGGTGGGGGGGTGCAATAATCTGGTTGGCCCCAACAGCATGGGTCTGGGCGGGTTGGAGGACTTGCTGAACATACAATGTTGCGCTATTGTCTCCCGTGCCATAGGTATCATATATCACTACCCCCCAGGACAGCCCGGAAATCCATCTATTTTCGGCCTGTCCCTGCTGTGTAAATGACAGTCGTACCTGGTCGCTGCACTGCCCTGGGTTGGAGGGTTGTCCCTGCCAATCTGATTTCGGGAGAGGATCCGTGAAGGACATATTGATCAGGTCTGGCTTGGTCACCGACCACTTCCGGTACCCATCGTTGGAAGTGACACAGCCCCAGAATTTACAGTAGCGGCTCACCATTCCCCCACAGGTCTTTATGTTTTCTCGCTGATGTCCCGGGCAGGCATAAAACCCGAGGGACCTGACCCTACACTTGGAGTATCCTGATTGTTCGATTAACTTTGTAAGGTTAAAGTATAGGTCCGGCCACCACTTATCTTTCAGTTGGGTGGCTGTGGTCTGGTTTAGCTCTTCGTAGGTCTCTCCATTTTTTTAAATCCAGGTGACTTGAAAAGGCTGGTGGGGGTTTTGGTAGGTGTGCTCCCCTTTTTCTAAGACCCCCAGTACCCCCAGAGTAACCCAGAGTGGAGAGTCCCACATTGTTTTGAGGTTGGGGTGAAGGGGATGTGGCGGACAATCAGCCCCGTGGGTCTCGTAGGGATGGAGCTGGTAACCAGGTCAGGGTGTCCCAAGGGAATAGCACCCCAGGAGTAGGAAGCAGATTGCTAGGTACGTGAGGGCCAGGGACAGTCAAGGAGTGGAGGACCAATCGCGGGAGGCCGCGGCCGCTAATCCAATGGCAAAAAGTATGGCCAGAGCTGTGATTGTTAGCAGCCACAGCGGGTGATGCCAGGTCAGCATCGGATATCGGGATGTGGTCCCTCAATTATTTTGGGATCAACGACAGAGGGGTTCGGGTGATGGTTAGTTTGGTCGGCCCCGTGAGGGTGGAGGGGTAGGAGTAATTGGGAGGAGGGGCCTGGGCCGGGGCTGCCCCTGTCTCTAGGAGACCCGGGGGAGCTCATTTGAGCCGGGTCAGGTGATACCAGGGCTCGTGTCCCAGAAGTTTTTCTACCGTGGGAGTGGTGAGGATTACAGTATGGGGCCCCGTCCAGCGAGGTTGTAGCAGGCGGGGACTTAAGGCTTTTAGCAGTACGTGATCTCCTGGGGCCAGAGGCTGAGTTGGCCTCTCGTCGTCTGTCGGTTGTGGCAGGACCCAGTCTGCGTGTTCTCTCAGCAAGGATCGTAGGAGGGAGAAGAGGGAGAGGTACCCTGCGAGTGGGGGAGCCTCTCCCTCTGGGAGGTGAGTCAGGAGATAGGGCCTGCCGTAGAGCAGTTCAAAAGGGGTCAAACCTGTTTTGGAGTGTGCTGTGGTGCGAATGCGAGTGAGCGCCAGAGGAAGGAGGTCGACCCAAGACAGCCGCAGTTCTGAGGCAAGCTTGGTCAGGTGCGTCTTGATGATGCCGTTCACCCGTTCTACTTTGCCTGACGATTGGGGCCGATAGGGGATGTGGAGATGCCAGTCGATGCCCAGAGCCGTAGCCACCTGCTGGGAGATCTGTGAGATGAAGGCAGGCCCATTGTCAGACTGGAGAGAGTTTGGCAACCCAAATCTGGGAATGAGATGGGTCATCAAGACCTCTGCCACCGCGGCTGCCGTCTCTCGGGCGGTGGGGAAGGCCTCGACCCATCCTGAAAAGGTGTCCACCAAGAGCAGCAGATAGCGGTAGGTTCGATGTCTGGGCATGTGAGTGAAGTCTATCTGCCAATCTTGTCCGGGCATATGTCCCCTTAGCTGGTGAGTCTCCTGTGGGGGTCAGAGTTCTCCTTGAGGAGAGGTGGAAGCACATGTTACGCAGGAGCGGTGGACCGCATATATTGTCTGTCTGAGATGTAGGGGAGAAAAGAGAGGGCTGAGAAAGGAAAAGAGAGCCTTTGACCCGATGTGGAGGGTATTGTGGATTTGGGATATTATGGCCTTAGCCTGGCGCTCAGGGAGCACTGGTTTATTATGGAGTAGTATCCATCCCGACGGGTGCCTCTGAGCCCCTCCCTGTGCCAGCAAGGCTCTGGCTTCCTCGCTGGAATAATCTGGGTTGAGGGTGGATCTCAAAGTCACCAAGGGCTCGGGGGCTTGTTGTAAGGTGATTTGTCGAGCCACTTGATCTGCCATATTATTACCCAGAGCGACAGTGTCATGAGTATTTTGGTGTCCCTTGCAGTGTATGATAGCGACCTCTTTGGGCAGAGATAAGGCATCTAACAGTCGAATAATGTGGGGGGCATTACAGATGGGGGATCCTTTAGTGGTCAGGAAGCCCCGCTCTTTCCAGATTGCCGCATGAGAATGGCAATCAAGAAGGCATATTTGGAGTCTGTGTAAATATTGGCCCTTTTTCCTTTTGCTAGGTGTAAGGCTCTAGTTAGGGCTGTTAGTTCAGCCTTTTGAGAGGTCGTCCCGGGTGGCAAGGGCTGAGCCTCTAGGACTTCTCGGGTGGTTACCACAGCATAAGCCGCCCTTCGGTTCCCATCGGGATCTCGCTTTGAGCTCCCATCGACGAACAAAGTTAGCTCTGGATCTGGTGGAGGTTCGGAAAACAGGTTGTGAGGTGGTTGCATAAGGGACTCAAGGACCTCTGGGCATGAGTGGGCTGGGGGTTTTGAGGAGAGGGGGAGGGAGGGCAACGAAGAAAGCGGGTTTAATTGTGGAGAGCGACTCACGAAAACTCGCGGATTGTCCAAAAATACCAGGTGAAACTGCTGGAGCCTGGATTCGCTGAGGTCAGAGAGAAATCTAGAGGCTAAAAATCGCCAAGGCGATGAGGTGAGAAGATGGTCAGGGGTTGACCATGAATCAGCTTTTTAGCATCAGCGTACAATGTTGCCGCTGCCGCTAGTGCCCGCAGGCAGGGGAACCATCCCTTGGCTGTGGGGTCCAGTTGTTTGGATATGTAAGCAATAGGCAGCACTTCGGGGCCAATCGGTTGCACCAAGGCTCCAAAGGCTATCTCTCCCTTTTCACCAGTGTGTAGATGGTGTGGATAGTTGGGATTTGGGAGAAAGAGAGGGGGTGCAGCCAATAGGGTTGAGCGTAAAGCGTGGAAGGCCTGAGCCACTTCAGTGGGGGAAGACAGCGGTCCTGTGGGAGTCTCTTTAGCGGTGGCATATAGGGGTTTGGCCAGGGTGGCGTAATTTGGGACCCAGTGTCGGAAGAACCCCGTCAGTCCTAGGAAGGACAATATCTGGTCTCCGTTGGCCGGAGAACAGATGGACCTGAGGAGGCTACACCGATCTGCTGTCAGGGCCCTAGTGGTAGGGGTGATTTGGAGGCCTAGATAGACAAGAGAAGTCTGAGTCTGTTGGGCCTTGGATTGTGAGGCTCTGTAACCCTGGGAACCGAGGAAATTAAGAAGAGTTGCAGAATGTTGTTGGGAGGTCTCTTCTGAGGGGCTGCAAAGGAGCAAGTCATCTACATATTGGAGGAGGGTGCTAGGGCGGAGCGAGCATCTGGCCAGGTCCCGGGACAGAGCCTGGCTGAAGTAGTGGGGACTGTCTCTGAACCCCTGAGGGAGTACAGTCCATGTGAGTTGTGTGGCCAGCTGTGTGTCGGGGTCAGTCCAGGTAAAAGCAAAGAGGAATTGGCAGTCGGGGTGGAGTGGGATGGTAAAAAAGGCATCCTTGAGGTCAATAACAGTGAAATGAGAGGTTTTGGGAGGTATGGAAGAAAGGAGGGTGTAGGGGTTAGGGACAAGTGGATGGGCAGGGACCACCGCCGCGTTGATCAGGCAGAGATCCTGCACTAGCCGGTAGTCTCCTGAAGCCTTTCGAACAGGGAGGATGGGAGTGTTACAGGGGGAAGTCGTGGGGATCAAAAGACCCTGTCCCATGAGACGGTTGATGATGGGCTTTAGTCCCCTGAGGTTACGAGTAGACAAAGGAAACTGGGGCCTGGCTGGGAAGCAGGTGGGGTCTCTTAGCTGGATGAGGACTGGAGGGTGGTGCCGAGCCACCACTGGCACTCGGGTGTGCCAGACCTCAGGATTAACAGAAGAGATTGGAGGGTCAACAAGTAACATTAGGAAGGCCCCTGACGTGGGAGCCGATCCTGGAGTCAGGTGAAGAGTGGCCTTCAGCTTAGCGAGTATATCTCTTCCCAAGAGAGGAGTAGGGCAGGAGGGGATGACCAAAAAGGAGTGGGTAAATAGGCAGGAATCTAATTGGCAGGACAGTGGTTGGGTTTGGAGCGGACACGAGGGTTGGCCGTCAATGCCCATAACCGAAGCCTGGGAAGGACGTAAAGTGCCCCCGAAAGAGGGAAGGAACGAATAGGTAGCCCCCGTATCAACTAGAAAGTTGATGGACTTACCCGCTACCTGGAGCGTTACCCTAGGCTCGGCTTGGGTTATTGGGGTCCCCGAGTCCGGGCGGCGTCAGTCATCGTTGAAGCTCAGCAGTTCCAAGGCCGGAGGAGGACAGGAGGTCTCCCTGGGGCGCTCTGGTCCCCGGCTCCTAGAGGTCGGGGCCCGAGAGGCCCGGGGACAGTCACTAGCCCAGTGTCCTCGTTGTTTGCACAATGGGCACGGCTTGGAAGGAGGCCGCGGATTGGGGCACATCTTGGCCCAGTGTCCTTCTTGGCCGCACTTGAAGCAGGCCCCCAGAGGGGGGTTTTGGGGCCCTGAGACCGCCGCCGGCCGCAGGGCCGCTACCAAGGCCTGGGTTTGCTGGTTTAGGAGGCTTGCCTGAAATTCAGCCTTTTGTTTGAGCCTTGCCTTTCGGCTGGCCTCAGCAGCTTCTTCACGGGAGTTATAAACTTTAAAGGCCATTTTTACCAGGTCTCGAATAGGGGTCTGAGGGCCATCCTCAGCCTTGGCCAGTTTTCTTCGGATGTCAGGTGTGGATTGGGAGATAAAACGATTGGCCAAGGTAGCTGCCCCAATGGAGGACTCCGGGGACAGTCTGGTGTATTGAACAAGGGCCTCAGTCAGCGGATTAAGAAACATGGCTGGGTTTTTGTTGGGCCCCTGAGTCACCTCATCTAGTTTGAGGAGGTTTACTACCTTATGAGAGGACGTTTCCATCCCATCGAGGAGACACTCTATCATATAGCATACCCGCAGCTGGCCACCACCCCCTTCTTGGTAGTTCCAATCAGGGTTGGTGTCAGGAACTGCCTGAGCTCCCGGGGGGGCAGCCTGAGCCTTGGCTGCCATCCAAATGGCCTGCCTCTCTTCGGGGGTGGTGGTAGACCCCAGGATGACATATATGTCTTGCCATGTTAGGGCGTAGGCGCGGGTCAGACTCATAAACTGTTTAATATATTGAGTGGGGTTGGAGGAAAAGGATCCCAGTTTGGCCTCAATCTGTGCTAGGTTTTGGAGAGAGAAGGGGACGTGGACCTGGGCTAGACCCTCAGCTCCAGCTACTTGTCGCAGGGGGAGTAGCCAGGCTGGGGGAGAGGGAGGGGAGGCAACCTGGGCTAGACCCTCAGCTCCGGCTACTTGTCGCAGAGGAAGTAGCGGGGCTGGGGGAGGGGGAGGGGAGGCACCTGGAGGGTTGCTGTGAGAGCGAGTGTGGGAGCTAACCGGAGAAGGGGAGGGAGTGACGGGGGGAAGAGGAGGATACAAGATAGGGTTAAGGGCCGGAGGATCTGGGGCCGGCGGTGGAGTCTCGGGGGCAGGAGCAGAGGCAAAAGGGGCCGGAGTGGAGGGGGAGGAGGCAGGAGCCGGAGAGGAAGGGGTGGGGGCCGTGGGAGATGCATAGGGAGGGGGGGCCACCAGATCTTCCGGGGGCACAGAGAAAGCAGAAGACTCAGAGACGGGAGGAGTTGGCTTGGTCCGGGAGGGTGGAGTCGGGGGGGCCATGGTGAGTAGGATTTGGCTGGGAGCGCACGTGTTGCACAGGGTGGGGAGAGAGCGCAACACCCAAAAGGCCTGAACATAGGGGACCTCAGACCATTTTCCCGTTCTCCGGCAGTAATTATCTAAATCACGGAGGACGTCAAAGTCTAGTGTCCCTGTGGCTGGCCATTGTGAGCCATTATCTAGGGAATACTGAGGCCAGGCCTGTGAACACAGAAAAGTGAGCTGCTTGGGGCGGATATCTCCCTTTAGTCTTAGAGTCCACAGGTTAGCCAGCAGGCACTCTAAGGGGGTGGAGTATTGGGGATCGGGTTTGGAGGCTGTCGATCCCATGGCGACCAAAGGGTGTGGAGGTAACCCCCACTGCCCGAACATCTTTGGGCGTGTCAAGGGAAGCCGGAGGTCCGTGCAGCCATTCGGAACGTCTTCTTCACTAGCTGGGGACCGGGAAAGGCCGAAGCCGGAGGTTTACTCAGCCGCTTGGGACGTCTCCCTCACGAGCTGGTGACCGGAAAAGGCCGAAGCCGGAGGTCTACTCAGCCGCTGGGGAAGTCTCCCCACCAGCTGGTGACCGGGAGGGCCCAGTAAGTGGGCACCCGTCACTGGGCCCTAGGAGGTGGTCGCCAGGGAGGGCAGGCTCCAAAGCCGAAGGGACTTACCCCGTATCCTGCCGTCCGGGGGGTTGGTCAGCCACCTGGGTCCGGGGCTACCGCAGCGGTGGAGCTCGAGGGGGCCTCAACAGCGAGTGCTGGGGGCCCTCACCTCGAGCCTCACGCTGGGCGCCAGATGTTAGAAAATGCCGCGGGAAGAAAAAGCCACCTCTAAGTACCGTTGATGAAGGCCTTTATTCGGCGGTCGCTCTCGGGCAGAACTCCCGGGGGTGAGTGAGCGAGTAGACAAAGGGAGTCTGCGAGGTATGAGGGGTGGGGAGGGGTTTTATAGCCAGGGCCGGCATCCAAGCCAGGTCTTTTCATATAAGGAAGAAAGCGAAGGCTACAGCGGCAGTTGATGTCCAAGGGCTCCGGGTCGGTACCTGATTGGACCAGGCTGCAGGGGGTCGGTCCCCGGAAGTTTAGCCAGCCTCAGGATCTCGTCTGCTGCACTTTTCCTGGGGCATGCCCTGACATTTCACTCTGCATCTTCTTTGGGCATATTATGTCCCAAACTCTCATACAGGCTGAGAAAATACCTTTAAAGGCATCCACACAGCTCTTTCACCTTCAGCTGCTGCCATGAAAAGGAAGAGAACAACTTCTGCTTTCTCTCTCCCTTTTCTGAGCTCTTTTCTGGCTTCCTCTGTCCCTCAGCTGTAGTGGGTAATCAAGATTAAGCTGATATGCTAATCACATCGTGGGTTTGGTGCTCACTTTTCCCACTCTCTTTGCAGACCACCCAGAGAGTTCTCTTTCTTTTCACATTAGAGAGACCAAGCCCCAGAACTGTTGCAGGAATGGGGACCCCTTCCAGGGCCCGAAACTGGCCTCTTGTCTAACATTCGGAAAGGAATTGTCTGAGGAGACACATGTGCTGACAAAGTAAGAGACTTTATTGGGAAAGGGCACGCGGGGGGAGAGCAGTAGGTAAGGGAACCCAGCAGAACTGCTCTGTTGTGTGGCTGGCAGTCTTGGGTTTTATGCTGATGGGATTAGTTTCCGGGTGGTCTTTGGCCAATCATTCTAATTCAGAGTCTTTCCTGATGGTGAACGCATCGCTCAGCCAAGATGGATGCTAGCTAGAGGGATTCTGGGAAGTGGGCAGACACGCAGTGTTTCCTTTTGACCTTTCCTGAACTCTTCCGGTTGGCAGTGGCTTATTAGTTCCATATTCCTTATCAGGATCTTTTGTCATGAAACAACTCATGCAAATGGTTACGATGGTGCCTGGCCAGGGTGGGCGGTTTCAGTCAGTGTGCTTCCCCTAACAGAACAATTGACAAGAGACAAGGGACCCAACTTCTGGGCTACCTGACTCTGCCTCTGAGGTTCTTTGAAAAAATGCAGCAGGGAGACCCGCTTCCAGGAGCCCTGAGCTTGAGCCCTCAGCTCTGCCTGCTCCAGAGCTCTGGAGCAAGGGTTGAGAGCGGGATCTTCTAGAAACAAAGAACCTCAGCCTGATTCCTGGGGAGGGCCTCTTTCTCGGATGGGTGTGGCCCTGCAAGGCCTGTGCCTGTGCCCTTGGGGGAGGGGAGGGGAGGGGTGAGTGTTTGGTGGGAATCACCTGGGGGCCCTGGGTTCCTGCAAGGCTTTGCTCTCAGAATTCTAGGAAAACTGGCCTGAGTCCTTAGTTTTGGTTTGTTTCTTACTTCCCTCTGTAACCTGGGGACACAGATTTCACAACACGATTTGCAATCTGACCACCTCTCTGCAGGTGGGCGGTCTGCTACAGCAAGACCAGGAGCCGGGAGGTGTTTCCATCACAGCTTTCTTTGAGAATAAACCAGGGGCAGCAGTGGACGTTGGGTTAACAGTGTGTATGTGCAGGGACAGATGCATTTGAAAATGATGCCCTAAAATCTATCTGGTGACCAACCAAGGAAAGAAGTCATAAGTGAACTTACCCATAAATTAACACATGAAACAGATTCTGTGGTGGCTCAGACAGGAGAATCTGCCTGCATGTGGGAGACCCCAGTTTGATCCCTGGGTCAGAAACATCATCCCCTGGAGAAGAAAATGGCAACCCTCTCCAGTATTCTTGCTGGAAAAATCCCATGGACAAAGGAGCCTGGCGGGCTACAGTCCATGGAGTCCCAAGGAATCAGACATGGACTGAGTGTCTTCACCTTCACTTTCAACACAGAAAAGTGTTGTGGTTCTACTTCATGTTTGTATTTCCAGGCTTTATGAATCATCTGCTACAGTTTGTTCTCTGCTCTTTATGGAGAGTCCCATTTTCTCACATCTTTAAAGGATAATTGCCTATGGAAAAACTAAGATAGGAGCATATCCTTTTTTTCTGATAGTATATATTCTAAAAATGATCGCTGTACATGCACCAGTACCAATATCTTAGAAGATTTAGTTTCACAGCAGAATTGAGAGTAAGGTACAGAGATTTCCCATATACATATTTTTCCCATACGTGGACAATCTTCCTACTTATTTCCCCACCAGTGTTTACATTTGTTACCAGAGATGAATCTAGAAAGACATGAAATAATGTTTGTAGTTTCACCTTATGTTTCTCTTCTAGGGGTGCTCACTCTAGGGTCTGGGCAAATGTATAATAACTTGTGTCCATTAAAACGTTTCACACAATGATTTCATGGTCCTGAACTCACGATATTCATAGCCCCTGCTTTGCAACCCATGGCAACCACTGACCATTTTAATCTCTTCTACATTTCCGACTAGATTCTCAGGTGGCTCTGTGGTAAAGAATCCAGCTGCCAATGCAGGTGACCCGGGTGATGTGGGTTCAATCCTTGGGTAAGGATCCCCTGCAAGATCCCTTGAAAGAAGAAATGGCCACCCACTCAGTGTTCTTTCCTGGGAAATCTCACGGACAGAGGAACCTGGCAGGCACAGTCCATTGGGTCCCAAAGCCTCAGACACAATGGAGCACATGAGAACATTCACCTACACCACAATGCCAGGTTGTAAAAATCCGACTTCTTGTGGCACTTTCAGATGGGCTTCTTTCACTTAATAAAATGCGTGGAATGATTGTCCATGTACTTTATACCTTGAAAGCTTAATATAAAAATGCTTAAGGAGAAGGAAACGGCAACCCACTCCAGTACCCTTGCCTAGAAAATCCCATGGACGGAGGAGCCTGGTGTCCATGGGGTATCTCAAAGAGTCAGAACTGAGCAACTTCACTTTCATCAATAAATTACAATTTTCAAACCAAAAAAAAAAAAAAAAAAAATGCTTAATATCTATGTCTGCAGCTTTAGTCCTGCTCATTATATAGGATCATCAATAACATTTTCTAGATTCAATATATATATATATATATATATATGTTAATACAATATTTTCACAAATATAGACATTAGACCTGTGGACACAGCGGGAGAATGAGAGGGGGCCCAATTGAGAGAAGAGCCTCGACATATATTCACCGCAATGTGTAAAATAGGTAGCAAGTGGGAGCCTGCTCTATAGCACAGAGAGCTCAGCACGGGGCTCTGTGATGGCTAGAGGGGGGAGACGGAGATGGTGGGAGGGAGGTTCAAGAGAGAGTGGGTAAACATATACCTATGGTGATTGATGAAGTTGTCCAGTGGAATCTAACACAACATTGTAAAGGAAAACATTCCAATTTATATACATCTCAAACATAAACAAACAGACTGATAACCCTGTGCTTAAGAATCCCCCTGACAGTGTGGGGCCCTCGGGCATCATCCCTGGTCCAGGAATACTGCACGTGCTGTGGGGAGACTAAGCCTGTGCCCCACAGCTGCTGAGGCTGGGTGGGACAACTTGCTCTTTTCGATGGGGAAGACACAAAAGAAAGTTGCTCACCATCGCTAAATAGTAAGAAATGCAGAACAAAACTACAGTGACATATCGCCTCATGCCAGTCAGAATAGCAGAAAGCCCACTAATAATGTCATAAACGTGAAAGAGGCTTGGAGATCAGGGAACCTCCTGAATGGCTGGAGGGAATGTAAGCTGGTGCAGTCACTTGGGAGGACAGTGTGGAAGTTCCTTAAAAAATGTAACCTCCTGACATTTAAGGAAATGAATTCCCAGAATAGTAGACAGAATAGATTAGTTGACAAATTTATAAGATTTGCAGTTTTTAGTAAATCATCTGCAATTCTGAAATGAGCAGTTGTGGTCTAGCATTCAATTCTTTAAGTAAATATGTACTAATACACACACACTCACATGTTCCTTGTATTTCTCACTGCTAGTCTTTATACCTTCAGATATTTATTTATTGTGTTTAATGTATGCTATATAAATTATATAACATATATACTTTCAGATATTTATATATTGCATTGCGTATGTCATAGCCATGAGAAAACAGTCCCTTTAAGCCTTACAAAAACATATGCTAAGAAACAGGGTTAGATTTTGCAAATCTTAGTTCAGAATTTTACCATCATGACTTTTAAGTATTCTTGTGACAAATGTTAAATTTACATTTGCTTAAATGAGCCCATGAAAAGTCTTACTTAGCTCAACAGAAGAACAAAGGACAACTGAAGCAGGTGAGGTCATGACTCTAGGTCCTCAGAGAATTCACAGCAAGCTCTGAGTGAGGTCAAGGATAGAAGTGAGCAGAGAAAGAGGCAGTAATTGGGGTTCAGGCTTTTATAAGAGGCCTGGGCGAAGTGCTGTGGGTTCCCCAGGCTGAGTGTGGATGGGTCCATTCAGACCAAAAGGACTAGGATTTTGGTGGCTCTGTGAGGGTGGCATTGAAGGGGAGCCTGTGAATAGGCCCTGGGGTTCAGCAAGCCTGCTGGTCTCAAGGAAGGGGGTCTTCTGGTTCAAGTGCTCACAGGACTGGCTGGTGTGAGTTCAAGGACCTGCAGGCTGCCTGCTCCCCAGACAGATGCTGAGGCAGCAACAGCATGGAGCAGTTCAGGGGAGCTCTCAACAGTACTCTGTATGATCCTTCCTATTAGAACCGTCACAATGTCCCTGCAGTTACAGAGAGGGGGGAAAGTACAATGGAGAAATGATGGGAAATACATGACCTAATGATTTGAAACTTAAGGGCAGGAAGGAAACTAATTGTTACAGACTTCACCCTTCTATGCTACTGAAGAGTTTCTCGTTAGGTATTCCTTCCTGAAACCTTAAATTGCTAGGCTAACACTTCATTCATTACACACCAACATTTACATAAGAAACCATTCAGTTTTATTGCTTAACATGTATGCTTATCACACACAGAATAAAACCTTTTACACTCCACTATGTAACTGGTTAAAAGACAGATTATAAACATAAATAATGATAATCTTTCCTCTGATACAATGATCTGAGAACTACGATTTCTATGCTTACAAAAGGGAGGCTAATCATTTAAGAAGATATACAATAATTACATGACTTTTCTTGGAAGTGTTTTCCGTACATGTCTAGGGTAGCAGAGATGTCTTTAATTGAAACATGTCAGCTTATATTCATGACTTCTGTTGATATTATAAAATATATCAAGATTTTAGTGAACTGTCATTTTATTTTACTTTAAAAGCAAGTGACATAACTATTGAAAATGTACATTGAAAATGTACTTTAATCTGTGGAATTATTCCCTGAACACCTACATCATGGTGACTTACAGGGATGTGTGACATGAATGACAAACACCACCATTTAGATGTTCACTGTACATGTTACATTCCTGTGTCCTTAATCTTATAATGGAGAAAAATGTAAATGTTTTCTTCCTAGATAGAAGGGCTTCTCTCATCTTTGAGGTAGCAACCATCAAAAACATAACTTTGTATGCACACTAGAAATGAAGTGTAGCATGGAGTAATTTGAGAATTCAGTTACACTCATTTTGGTTTTCAAATAATCACAAATCATGTCAATATAAACAAACATACATAGCTAGTGACTGTACATGGCTAAACATCACCTCTTCATCTTGTGATCCATACTAACATATCAATTTTCTATCTATTTTAACTATGAATCACTATCTACAATATTTCTCCCTAAGAGGAACTTCAGAAAACAGGGTTTATGAAATACTTTCTAGTATGCATTTCCTGATATTTATTTAGATTTGATTTTTTATAAATACTTTGCTACATTTTCTTAACGTCATTCCATATCTTTCTTATATAAATACGTCTTTTGTCTCCTGAATTGTATGTTCACGACAAACCTCTTCCATGTCTGACTTCATTACTAGGGTTTCCCTCCAGGACATGCTCTCTGATGTCCAGTGAGGTGAGAGAGCTGATTAAAGGCTTTGCAGGTTTCCTTACATTTATGAGATTTCCTTCAGTATGAATTATCCAATGGTAAGTAAGACCAATGTGCTGGGTTAAAGTGTTTGTCACAATCCTTACATTTATAAGGCTTCTCTTCAGTATGTATTCGCTCGTGTTTAGTAAGAGTTGCATAGTGACTGAAAACTTTTCCACATTCTTTATATTATTAAGGTTTCTCTCCAGTGTGAATTCTCTGATGGTGAGTAAGACCTGTGCAGTGCCTAAAGCCTTTGGCACAATCCTTACATTTATAAGGCTTCTCTCCAGTATGAATTCGCTGGTGTTGAGTAAGAGTAGAGTGTTGACTAAAGTCTTTTGCACATTTTTGACATTTATAAGGTTTCTCTCCAGTGTGAATTCTCTGATGGGACATAAGGCCTGAGTGCCATCTAAAGTCTTTGTCACAATCCTTACATTTATAAGGCTTCTCTCCAGTATGAATTCGCTGGTGTTGAGTAAGATTTGAGTTTTTATTGAAGGCTTTTCCACATTCTTTACATTGATAAGGTTTCTCTCCAGTATGAATTAACTGATGCTGAGTAAAATCATAGCGCTGGCTAAAGGCTTTGTTACAATCCTTACATTTATAAGGCTTCTCTCCAGTATGAATTCGCTCATGTTTAGTAAGAGTTGCATAGTGACTGAAAGCTTTTCCACATTCTTTATATTATTAAGGTTTCTCTCCAGTGTGAATTCTCTGATGACGATTAAGACTTGTGCGGTACCTAAAGCCTTTGCCACAATCCTTACATTTATAAGGCTTCTCTCCAGTATGAATTCGCTGGTGGTGAGTAAGAGTAGAGTGTTGACTAAAGTCTTTGCCACAGTTTTGACATTTATAAGGTTTCTCTCCAGTGTGAATTCTCTGATGGCAAGTAAGACCTGAGTGCCAGCTAAAGGCTTTGCCACAATCCTTACATTTATATGTCTTCTCTCCAGTATGACCTCTATGATGGGATAAAAGGCCTGAGCGCCGGCTAAAGCCTTTGCCACAATCCTTACATTTATAAGGCTTCTCTCCAGTATGAACTCTCTGATGGTACATAAGGCCTGAGCCCCGGCTAAAGTCTTTGCCACAATCCTTACATTTATAAGGCTTCTCTCCAGTATGAATTCGCTGGTGTTGAGTAAGAGTTGCGTACTGACTGAAAGCTTTTCCACATTCTTGACATTTATAAGGTTTCTCTCCAGTGTGAGTTCTCTGATGGCAAGTAAGACCTCCTCGTTGAATAAAGCCTTTGCCACAATCCTTACATTTATAAGGCTTCTCATCACTATGAATTTGCTGGTGTTTAATAAGAGTTGCGTATTGACTGAAAGCTTTAGCACATTTGTGCCATTTATAAGGTTTCTCTCCAGTGTGAATTCTCTGATGGCAAGTAAGACCTGAGTGCCGGGTAAAGCCTTTGCCACAACCCTTACATTTATAAGGCTTCTGGACAACATGGATTCGCTGATGTTGACTAATTTTGAACTCTGATTAAATGCTTTGTCACATTCTGTACATTTGAAAGTATTCCATCTTGTATGAATTTCCCTATGTTTACGTAGATTGAGTGCATTAGTAAAGACTTTATCACATTTCTTACTCTTGCAGTTTTTCTGTGGATTTTGAATACTCTGCTGTGCAGTAAGTTCTGAAGACTGATTAGAAACATCATATTCACTACAATTGTAAGTTTTCTCTCCAATATGTGTACTCTTATTTAGTGAAAGACCTGATGCTCGATAAAAGATATTCCTACCTGTATTACTTTTAGAATCATTATCTGAAGATTGAGGTGCCTGGTGTTTCCTAAGATCAGAGTCTTGTCCAATATTATATCCACTGTCAGTGCATGAACAGTTTCTTGCTCCATCATAAATACTCTGGAAACTATTGGGGTTGGAGCTCCTACTTAAGGCCTGACTCGTGTTATTACACATGAAAAGTTGTTCTATATTAACCCTATCACGGTATATATCAAACAGTGATGGCTGAATTAAGTCTCTTCCATTATTATCAACATTACACATTTTGGATTGGAGAGAACCTGTCTGTTGGTGGAAGAATAATGACCCGTTGTTCACAGACCCCTCAAGTTGATTATATTGTGAGTTTTCCCCATCATTTGTAAACTTCTCCTTTTCAGACGTGGTTGAATGTATGTGTGATCGAAGTCTATGTTCAGAGTGCTGTGAATGAGCATTTGGAGTAGAGACTGGATGACCTTCCAGATTTTCCACATTTCCCCTCAGAGAACGTGTGTGTTTCAAAAACTGATGTGAGTCATTGCTTACAAAGATACACTGTTCGGCAGACGGTGATGACTGAAACGGGTGCTTTCCCCAATTTGACTCCCAGTGCTCATTTCTTCTGGCAGTCATGTCCACAGTATGTGAAACGGTCTCAATTTCTTTATGTCCATATAAACATCCTCTCAGTCTGTCACATACCCTTGTATGTCCCCAGTCTTTGGTTAAATGTTCATTTCCGAGGTGAGCTCCTTCATATAGGTTTGCTTTTTGGATTGAATTTTCAAACCTTGGATTCTTTGACATCAAACCATGGGTGTTGTGAGTAGACACAGCTGAAAGATACCAAATAGAAGCTTTCTTATCTACTATTCTCGGTGAATATCCCTGAAGATTTAGAGAAAATGGGGACGCAAGGATCAAGGTACCAGAGGATTAGGCAGATTGGAGTGCATCACTCTCCACAAATTCATCAAGAATACATCAGAATTGGAAGAATTCTCACAGAGCCCCCTTTGAACACTAGCAAAGAACCTACACCACCTAAAACGACCAGAAAGATTCCTGCTGAGCCAGGTAGGACCAAAAAAGAAGAAGGAGAAGGAAGAGGAGAGCAACTGGGATGGGACCTGTAAGCTTGCGGGGATCTGAAGAGAGAAGAGGTGTCCACATCCAGCGGATGCCGTCACTAGGGGAGCCCAGTTTGGACAGAAGGAGAGCCTCATTCTCTCTGCAAGAGAACATGGCAACCCGCGTGTGGCAGAGGGGAGTGAGAGCTGCAGATGGGGTTCTGACCCTGCCCTGCCCACCCAGCCTGAGAGGGCGTCCACCTCAAGGGTGTCCACCACTGCAGACAAGGGCTGGGTGCTGGAACGTGGGCTTTGGAGAGCAGACCCAGGCAGAGGACTGCGGTTGGCCATGAGGAGACATCCTGAGGGGATGGAAGGGAGGGAGAAGTTCTGCAAATGGGACGCTTGTGGAGAAGCCTGCATCACCAAAGCGCAGAGCACCATTGTTGAGTGATGGCCAAAGGGAAGAACCCCACCGCAGCCTCTCTCCTCCGTGCTGGCCCCTCCTCCCTGGCAGTAGGTAGGACCGCCACCCGGGTGGGCTCTATTGAGGCCCAGCCACGGCCTCCCCCATGCCCCTCCTCCACCGTCAGCAGACCCCTGTGCCCTGGGGCAGCCTCTGGAGCAAACACCAGTGGGTGGGTCACATGCTCAGATGGAGCTGAAAGCACAGCTGAGCCCCAGGGTTAAGGAAGCAAAGCTGAGGTCTCTGCTCACAGCTGCACTAACCATGCTTTTACAGAGGTAACCGGCTTTGTCAGCTCAGCCCCTGCAGAGCATCTGAAGGACAAGGGGGACGCCCCCAGTCACAGCAGGTGTGGCTTTAGCAACTGTAGACTTTGTGGGCTCGGACACGAGGGGACGCGGCCAGGCCGGCGTCTGAGCTGCCCCCACAGCACCACAGCACCTGGGACCTAAGCGCTGAGTTCAGGGGATCTATGCTGGTGACCCGGGGAGAACAACATTCGAGAGACCCCAGGGCCGTGTGTCAGCATACCCATGCGTGAGGTGGGGCCAAGATCAGGGCCAACCAGGGTCACACGAGACTCACCCAATGGGTGAAAGTGACGCACAGAGCACGTCCCAAGGGGAACATCCCCAGAGCAGCAATCCTCAGGGGCTTCTCTCCCGGGAGTGTGCTCCAATCCCACCTGCCTCCACCACAGATCAGGATCACAGTGAAGAAACAGATCTGGGGGCTCTGTTCCACCAACCAGGGCGCCGACCCACCACAGACAGGGCGGTGACAGCCACAGAGCGATGGGGAAGCGCCCCTCAATATCCAGGGCAGGTTCGGTTACAGCAATCAAGTGCCCATCAAGGGGATCAGGGCACAAACCTCAGGACCAAACTGAGCCCCTAAAGGGCAGGCACAGGAAACAAGAGGAACTAGAATCCTGCAGCCTTCAGGGCAGAGACCACACACACAGAAAACGTAATAAAACCAGGGGACAAGGAGTGTGGAGCAGAGGAAGGGGCAAAATAATAAGCTACAAGAACCACTCAATGAAGCGGAGACACGCAGTATAATGATTACCTTTTGCCCTAACTCGTCTTAAATGGAGACACCAAACATTTTCAGAAATACTAGGTGTCTTCAGTTTCTTTAATCCACTTCTTACCACTTGTGTTCTAATGGAACACATTCTATTAGATGTTTGTATCTAAAAATCATAAGTGATATTGACATACAACTCATTAGAAACTGAGGGGCATCGGAAACTGATAACAAATGAGATAATAAAGTCAAGCAATTAAATAAGAAGTGAGATTTTAAAAAATATGTTGGGGTCACAGAGAACTCTACTCAGTTCTCTGTGGAGACCCAAATGGAAGGAACTCTAACAAAGAGTGGCTATTTATACGTATACTTTATTCTCTTTGCTGTACAAGAGCACAACATTGTAAAACAATAAGGATTTAAATCCAATAAGGATTTGAAGGACTTAAAAGGGCTTTATATGATCTAAAATGTTAATAGTTTCAAACAACCATTAGAAATATGGTGGAAAATGTTCTAAACTATTTTGCTAATTTATTTAAGAAATATTTGAGTTAATTGAATATTAAAGTATTTTACCATTGAGGAATTGTCGCAAATACACTTCAGATATTTAAAATGATTTCACATAAAGAAATGTGAAGCATTAGTGTAACTCAGAGATTTGCATTCTCTCATTTTATGGAAGTTTTGCTTTATACACTGAAATGAGTTTAAAATGTATAAGGTCATATTTGTAGCTTCCAGTGTTTTAGAAAATATAAATCAGAAAATAAATTCTGTCTCCAATATTCCTAGAGTCTTGGTAGTTTGTTTAGAATTCCACTAACACACTTCTTTCTACAGGTAGAAACAAACTTTAAAAAGAGCATCTTATATTTACTGGTCAATGGGCAGTTTTCCTAGGACCCTCAAGAAATGAAAGAGCAGCCAACTCATGCAAGTTGTCACAAGCCAAGGAGAGAGTTTGAATTCTCACTGTGGATGAGAAAAGTAATCATGGAGCTGAATTCATGAATGATTGAGAGGCAGAAGGAGCCAGGCAATGTCTGTCTATGACAGCAACAGAAATGAACCCAGAGTTCTCCAATATCATTTCCATTGGAGCACGTCTTCCCAAGCCACAGGACAAAGGCTGACTTCCTCACTGCTCCTTGGACCTCTCACCCGAGTCATCAGCTCCATCCATTCACACCTACCTGGGTATGTGGCTGTTGTGTCCATTCTCCTTACATCCCAGGGAGTCTTCATTTGCTCCAGAAAGGTGACCAGGTCCAGCTTTGAGACCACAAGACCTGTTCATCAGAGAAAGGAATATTTGTTTTGCTAGAGATTCATAAGTTTCCAACCCAATATGTATTTGGGTGAGAAGAGAACACACGGGTGAATGTTAATATAGCCTAGAGGATGATTTCCCCAAATACTTTATTGAAAGCACCCTTACAATACTAACAAATACATAAAAATCAGATCCTGAGATTCTGGTCAAGTACTACAAGGCTAAAGTAAGTAGTGTAAATGTGATTTTAAGAGGGAGGTGTGACTATTTAATACCATGGAACTGATTCAATCACCACCACACTAGAGTGAAGTAGGCAGATTACATCACGGAAGAAAAAGGTTAGAATCATACTGAATCACCATGAAGGCTTTCTTTCTAAACTCACAAATACCCATTTCCTGCTAGAAAGCAGGGATCTGAAGGTGTTGGTGGCAGCAGAAAATTCCAGGAGACATTCTAGAAATGCAGGAACCAAACCCAGTGGTGGAAAAGGGATTCTGGAAGGCAGTTCTCCTCACCCAAGGAGGCCAGGTTCCCGTAGGTCTCTAACATCACATCCCTGTACAATTCCCGCTGACCGAGGTCCAGGCATTCCCACTCCTCTTGAGTGAAGTCTATGGTCACATCCTGGAATGTCAGCCGTCCCTGAAATACAAAGTACAGATGCCATGTACTTTGGGGTCACAAAGAGTCAAACACATCTGAGATCACAAAGAGTCAGACAGGACTGATGACTGAATGACCGAACTGACTGACTGACTGACTGTCATATGGCCAAGAGAAGACTTCCTAACCTGACCCTAAACAAAAGCAGTAATTTCAGAGAACTGATTTTGATTTAGTGTAGTTTCTGGTATCACACAGTAACATTTTCTACCACATTTTTAACCCCAAGAAAAGAGGATATGATTCACAAGAAACTATTCTGATGTGGAAGAGAAACTATAATGTAATCAGATCAACACTGGCATATTTATTTTTGAGTGTTGTACTCGTGTGACCCAGGATAAATTTTCTGCCAAAAAATTCTTCCGAAAATCTTAAAAAAATAGAAAAAAGTGATCAAATCATGTTAACAGGTTTGTGGACAGACACATAAATTAAAATGGGACTATATACTTATTAATAGTTAATAGGGAAAAGTTGTCATGTCAATAAAATAAAATTTTTTAACTTATTAAAAATGTTCATAAATATATGAGGATGATATTATTTTATTTCTTTAAATAAACTAGAATACAGACATACAGAATGATGTAACATAAAGTAAAGCTCTGGTTCTGAATTTTTTAATTTCCTGAAAATCTATATCATTTCCAAAGAGCTATAGTTCAAATTTTAATATAGTTGAACATAGATTAACACTAATAAGATTCTTATAATCATTTTGGAAAATACAAAAATGTGATGAGACTCTGTGATGTGAGCATGGAGTGTACCTGGAAATGATCAGACCTGGGCTGGGGTGACAAAAATCCCCCAAACCCAGCATCTCTACTAAACACAGTCATCTTCCAAAGCAAAGAGAAACTTAAGAGCATATGGGTTTCCCCCATTAACTGTGATAGTTTAGGCACATCCCTCACTTTTTTTTCCCCCAAGACACTTGTTAAAGACAAAAGGAAAATACATGAGCTGCATTGCATGGGGATCTCACAGAAGTACCTAAACCAGTGACCATCAGAGTCATGGGGTTACAAGTACATGGAAGAATGCATTACCACTGCATGGGTATTTTGGCAATATTATGGAAACCGTGATCTGAATCTATCATTAAAAAATGTTAGTTTGAAGCAAATTTCACTTCATATATACCTCCCTTGACATGTAGCCTAATACCACATTTAATTAGTAAGTCTTTCTTATCAACACAGAGGAAGAGGATAGTCTCCACTACATTTTTTTTTTATTTTTGAAAATATTCTGAAAAAAAAAATCTGGACCACTGAGTCCATTCTATTTCCAAGGGCATTGCCTTTTGCTCCTGTTCTAAAGACCTGAAGTTGCATCCAGATATAAACTCACCATGGCATTTCCCCTACTTCCCTAGGATCCCAACACAGAACAACATTCCACTGGGAATCCCTTATACCAGTGCCTCCCCGTGTTGGTCTTTCACAAAGGGACTATGTTCAACATTGAAACTGACGGAACAATGTTGAGAATTCATCATGCTCTATAGAAAGCCAGGATACATACATTGGATAACAGGCTCTGGGACATAAGGAAGAAACTGTCTAAAGAGCCAGTCTCCTCTAACACAAGAAAAACTGGAAAAAAAATAAGCAGTTGGCAACAAACACCCTAGGTAGAAAAATTAGAAGCAGAGAATTGAAGGTTTGCAGATATTCAGACCAGGTATTTCAGGAGGAAAAGCAGACACAGCCCCAGACCCGGGACAGGACATTTACCTGAGAAGCTGCCATTTCCTCCTCTTCTTCCTCCAGCTCTGCGTCTCCTCTGGGGATTTTTATCACAAACTCACATCTGGGCGTTAAGTAGATAACTTAAAAGGCATCCACACAACTCTTGAATCTGCAACTGCTGCAATGATCGAGAAGAAATAGTTTTCTTGTTTCCCTTTGCCGTTTTCAGAGCTGCTTTGTTACTTTCTCCTTCCTGGTCTGCAGCGGATAATCCAGACTAACCTGATATGCTAATCACACCCTGTGTTTGGTGTTCACCTTTCCTGCCTTCTCTATGCAGACCACCCCTGCGAGTTCTTCTCCTTTCATTCTGCCTTACAGAGTGCAGGCCACAGTACAATTCCCAAGACATAACAGACAGAACTACCAGGTTACCTGACCCAGCCTGTGAAGGTTTTTGAAACAATGTAAGAGGGAGACCCAGGTCCAAGATCCAAGAGCTGCAGCCTCACACTCAGCACCCCTGTGACCTCAGGAAGGGAGCATTTAGGGCGGGAACTTCTAGAAACAAAGAATGTCAGCTTGATTGTTTGGGGAGGGGCTCCTTCTAGGATGGGTGTGGACCTCCAAGACCTGGTATCTGTGCCCATGAACTATTTATTGTCAAATTCACACTGAAATGCAAGAAACAGGAAACCACTAATCCATTCAGTTCAGTTCAGTTCAGTCACTCAGTCATGTCCGACTCTTTGCCACCCCATAAACCGCAACACACCAGGCTTCCCAGTCAATCAACAACTCCCGGAGTCCACCAAAATCCATGTCCATTGAGTCAGTGATGCCATCCAACCATCTCATCCTCTGTCGTCCCCTTCTCCTCCTGCCCTCAATCTTTCCCAGCATAAGGGCTTTTTTCCAACGAGTCACCTCTTCACATCAGGTGGCCAGAGTATTGGAGTTTCAGCTTCAACATCAGCCCTTCCAATGAACACCCAGGACTGATATCCTTTACGATAGACTGGCTGGATATTCTTGAAGTCCAAGGGACTCTCAAGAGTCTTCTCCAACACCACAGTTCAAAAGCATCAATTTGAAGTAGGAATTCATAGGGCCTGGACTCCATCTCGGGCCTGTCCGGGCTGATCGTGCTCGGCCACCTCTCCAGTGGACTCGGAACTCTCTGGTTAGTGCCTGTGGGCACGACAATGGAAGGATAAGACGCCCTCCGGACAGGGGAACCTTGAAGATCATATCCAGGTTACTCATCACCTAAGAGAAAACAGACACTAATCACCCCTCCCTCCAGACAGTATCTATCAGAATGTAAGCAGACTTATTGGTTATTAACTGGTTGGCATGTAACTGCAGGCTTATTGATTATTAACTGTTTGAACACATAGCACATGAATCATGGGGTTATTGTGACTGTATTTACCCTTCAATTGTAAGCATCAAGGGATTGGGGTGGTGGGTTTGGACACATACGCATGGGGTATAAAAGATTTTCACAAATGCTGGTCAGGGGTCTTGGCTAAGAGGAGACTCTGCCTTGGGCCCACTGGTGTAATAAACTGCGCTCCACTATCTGTATTGTCCTTCTGAGTGAGTTTGTTTCCCGGAAAACGAGGCTATAACATTTGGTGCATTGGCCAGGAAACTCCTCACTTTGAGGAGACTGGTCTCATTTGAGGCCACCCCGAGGCTTTGTAGCTTGAATCTCCTAGAGTAGGGAAGGCGCCTGGCCCCTCTGGAAGGATTCTGCTTCTCAACGCCCGGACCTTTCACGTTAGCAGGTAGTGGATGGCAGCAGGGGAACTGAGCGCTCAGGTGGGGAGGAACCCACCCGGCAGGGTGGAAGAGGGGTCTGATCACCCTCCTGGGAGGGACTAGAAGGAGCGGGGACCCACAGGAGCCTGGAATAGGCAGGCGGCGATTGCTTGGTACACAGGTCGGCGAGCGTGCTAGGGTTTAGAAAGGTAATTTGTGAAGGTCATTTAGGAGGTGTGTCCACGCTGTCTTGGGGAAAGTTATTACCAAGTGATTGCCAGGGGATTTTTAGGATAGGAAACTGGTCCTTGTATGCTCATATTCTGCCCTCCCCCAGGAGGTGTCCTGTCTGCTGTGAAATTCTTGACCCCCTCGGAATTGTTAGGCAAGAAGGAGGGGGATACAGAAGTGAGTATGAATTGGCTTTTCCGGAGATGGCCTGGGACATGGGATATTTAACCCATCTGTGTTTTCATCCGCACCTGATCAAGCCCACCAAGCAGATGGACTTTAAGGGAGAAACTGTCTTGGACCATGTGATGTTCTGGTTTGGCTGTGCTGTCCGGCGGGTGAAGACACGCCGATCTCCCTTCTCCCTCTGGGATCTGGCAGGTAAGGCTCTTCTCACCCCAGTTAGGAAGGAGGCAGAATGGCAATTTAAGTGTCACTGAGTGGAAATATCAGAAGTACATAGGGTACTGAGGACTTCGTAGACAGAACGAAAAGGAAAACTAGAAGAAGGTCCGAGAAGGTAAGCAAGATGGGGGGAAGTGAATCTAAGGCAACTGTATTGGAGTGCATGATTAAAAATTTAAAGGGATTAGGAGGAGACTATGGGGTGAAGATGAAGCCTAACCACCTCCACATACTCTGTGGTCGAAAGGCCCTCTATGGGAGTAGGATGGTCACCAGAGAACACCATGAACTCAAAAATAGTGGAAGCAATCTATACAGTAGTGACGGAAGAGCCAGGACACCTGGATCAATCTCCATGTATTGGATCAATCTCCATGGCTAGGGTTAGCTTGAGACCCTCCTACTTAGGCAAGGTTCTGTATCCAGAAGGGAAAGGGAAAATGATTAATGGCACAAAAATTGACTGGTGATAAAAAAGGAAATTCTACAGGATTTGGACGGGGATGACCTGCCCCCTCCCCCATGCTGGATAATGACGCGCCTGCTTCTGTTGTACACGGATTGCCGAATTCCCCCAAACACGACAGGAGCCACGGATCGATGCAAAAGCAGTGAGGAGCTTTATTACAAGCTCGAGCAGGGACTCTCTTCACACGATGGTGAAGGAGCCCCGAGAGAAAGCGGTGAGTCGTTTTGATACTGTCTAGCAGGGACGGCGGGAAGGGAAGCTTAGGGGGATTGGCTAATTCATACGGTGCGCGGGAAGGAAAACTTAGGGCGATCGGCTAGTTTATACTGTGCAGCCGGGGAAGCGGGAAGTCTTGGTGGGATGGGGGTGGGGTGAGGGACTTCTCCCGCCCTTCTCGATTGCCTAGGGGTGGAGGGTAACTCGTCTCCTTCTGATTGGTTGGTTTGACGAAGTTTTTTTCTCTTCTTCTCGGGAGGGGTTCTCTCTCAGAATTGTAATGCTATCTAAAATGGAGTTGTTTTAAATTTTTCTTTCACATTTCCCCCTCTTCTAGTTCCTATGGAAGACCCAATCATGGGTGTTCTACAGAGTCAACTATATCATCTGTGGAGACAGTCGAATATTGAGTTCTGAGTAACATTAGGTGAACGGACAGGCAGTGTGTTTTTCTTAATAATTCTCTCTTGAGAGACTTCATACTCAAGATGCTTTTTGAGAATTAGGGCGAAATTCTGTTTCTTCTGTAATTTCTTCCTGCTGTGCCTGGGCGTAGGCCTGCCTAGCAGAGCAGAAGTCTCTCTCTACCTGATCTAAGTTGGGGTGTTTTATATCTGAAACCAGCTTTTACTCTTATAATAACAGCAACTTAGTTTGAAACTGTTGGCGCCTCTCAGAGATAAAATAGACAGGGGCCAAACAGGAGACCTAACAGGACGGTCATCACTGATCCCCAGAAACAGGAGGCACCGCTGGGATGATTGGCTGGTGGTCAAGCAACAGAGCTGTGTTCTAGGAATCTTGTGTTTAGTCTGAAGTTACCATCTTTCACCTGGGTGGGCTCCAGTTCAGTAGAAGAACTCAAAGACATTATTATACATATTTCTTTGAGTAGGAACCAGGACCCATCTCAAGGCTGTACCACCATTTGATTGTTTCCCCTCTGTTTCTGTATTTTTTTTTTCCTTTCTTGATTAGCAATTGTTTGAATCTACCCTTTGGAACTCAGGGAAGGTCAAGGAGGCTGAATAAAGCCTATATTTTACAGTACAGCAGATCTGTACTCCAAAGTTGCCACCCCACAGAGTCCTGCTCAGTTTTAATTTAGGGAACAGGGCAACTATGACTGAGATAGTTGTCAAAATGGGGCATAGGACTGCCTCAGATTGGAGAAGAGACACTGAATTGGGAGTATTTCTGACTTTTAAGTCTTAGACCTGAGCCTTGTATGATTAAAATCTCAATCCCTTGGTCTGCCATTTTGTTGTAACATACCCAGTTAGTAGTAGCTGGAGAAGGGATAACTGGAGTTTTAATAGACAAAATAAATTTTTTTTTTTTTTTTTTTTTTAGAAGAATAGGCCTGAAACCCAGTCTGGACCTGGCACTTCGGGGAGACTTTTAGCCAGGTGGCCAGTTGCTTAGTTTTATAAAAAGTAAGGTAGAAGTTACTAGCTTCTAGCAGACACTGTTTTGAGAATGGTGGCATTTAAGCCTGACACGACTCAGAAAACTCAAGTGTTTAGCAATACAATGTCTAATCTGAAATTACACTCATAGTAACACCTGGTTATTTCCCAGGATGTCTGAACCATCACTGAGTACTCTATTTTGACTTTTAATTGTAAAATGTTTTTAATAGCCAAAGCAGATGGCACCATTAATGATGTCAGTGTTTCTCTAGGTATGAGAAGATGCAAGAATTGGGACTCATAAAATCTCTTGAAAAGATCTAACTATCTGAAGGCTTGTTCTGCCAGTTGTTTCCAGAGCACCGAGTGTCTCATTCTTGATCTTCACCCTGAACTCCTTTCAGGGCCATTGAAAGTCAGCAGTTGCAGTGGCCATGATATCATCGCTGTAGATGTAGATGGCAAGTGTCAATCTTCAGTTGGCAAAGCCTCTTTTTGTTCATAAACTTGACCACGACTTTGAGGGGGGCATTTCATGACCATTTTATCCCATGGTGCTGAGAATATCTATTCTCAGGTTTGGCAAAGATTTTGTTGACCGGCCACTCAATGTGCTGTTACTGGACTAGGCCATAAAACAGTATCTAAAATTCTCTGGACCACCTGTCTTACTAGCCTCTTGGTCCAGGAAAACATTCCCTCTTGTTGTTTTTTCTCATATCTAGAGTTACACTGCCATCATTATTGATCTCATAGGGAACTATATATTATGTTATCAGAGGCCTCAGTCACACATATGGCACTGTAAGAAATGGCAATTTTGTAAAACAGGTGAAATACAAAGAACATAGCCAGCAGTACTAGTAAAGTCACGAGTAAGATGTAAGAGCTTCTATTAGATGTAGCCCAGTATATCTCAGGTCATCTGACTTAGTCTACTCTGTACGAACCTTTATCTTTCAGAGAAATTATACATTAGCACCACCATCTATAAGGCACACAGCCCAGTTTTCTAGTGTTACTAGACTGATTATTTTTAGTATGATTTAATTGTTTTTAACACAGAGGAGACTTTAAACCGAAATTACCATAGCCTGGTGTTATCTATATAAATTTATCTTATAATTGTGGGAGATTTTTTCTTTTGCTTAAACTTTTTTTTTTTTTTGCTCTGATTGAGCTTGAGGAATAGAAAAAGGCTCAAATTTATGGCCAGAGTCAGAGTAGGCATTATTAATTGGCCTGGTGAGGGGATCTCATCTAGTAATATCACAGTGACCTGAATATGACTATAATTTTTTCAAGTAAATTTTTTCAGGGCCAACCAGTTAGAGTCTTGTAGTAGAGAAATTTACCAAAGTAACCCAGAACTAGATACAGGTGATTGGCCACAAACCCAACAATTGGATTGATTTTTAAAACTGGCATAGAATCAGGCCTATGATAGAAAAGCATTTGATTTATACACAAAGGTCTAAGAAGTCAAGAGAACACTATAAACGATCATACGAATCAGGTCCAGCATCTTGGACAAGCTGTCTACCTCTGATGTCGTTGTCTTTTCATCCTGGTGTACTATAGTATTTCCTGTTTGAGCATCATTTTAAGGTGAGATCAGGTCAGCTGTCTTTCCTATAGGCCAATCCAGTGTAGGGGCCTCTGGAAGTGGGAATTAATCTAAGAGTTAATTTCTCTTTAGTTTTATTGTGCATGAGCTAATTAAGAGTACCTGATAAAAAGTCCTTTTAGCCAGGTTGGAGACAGTCTCTTAAACTGTCTTTTTTCAGTCCTGGTTGCAGGTCATGAGGCATCTGATCTTCATCCAATGATAGATTACTGAGATAAGCTTCAGAAACAAACTTTTACATTAATATCACATAACAGAATTGATCATAGACTTTTTATTTTGCTGAAACACTTGTAGGATCTCAGACTGAACTTTTAATATAAAACAGGGCTGGGAAACTCACACCAAAGGCTTATCACAGATTTTGCCTAACAAATCTAGGTGAACTCTTTTTTTTTTTTTTTTAAATTTAACCAACCAAATAAACAGTTTAATATCTCTCTTTGGGATGTTTCAGGGGCCCTCTGAAACACCCCAAAGCTAGCTAGATGTCAAGGGAAATTTAAAAGAATTCAATTCAGGAAGTTTTATCAAAAAGATTAATTAAAAGCTTTACCTAATTGGCTCTAACCAGTTTTTTATGACCGTGTCATTTTTAACAAAATCTATTTATTTAACTAATTGTAATCTAATTTTAGAAAATCCTGATCATGCATAACTCTTTTTAGTATTTTTTAACACTTTTTTTTTTTTTTTTTTTTTTTACTGAAAACATACTTCTTGCTTTCTTTTAGCAACCAAGAGCTAACTTTTATATTAGCATTTTATAGATTGGTGAGCATAAATACCAGTGATAATTTTTAAAACCCTTGTTTTCTTAAAACATTTTAGGATGGCATCAAACGTTATTCATTTATAGTCTCAAATCTCTTTAGTTTTTCTGTAAAAGGAAATCAGTGTTTAGTAGTAAATGTTTCAAAATCTTATTTCATTTGGAAATGACCTAATTATTTAATAGACTTCCAATACTTAGTTTAGCACAACCCTTAGAAATTCAAGTTACACCAATCTGGGGAGACTATTGTAGACAGATATTCTTAAAGAATAATTATTTTTAATAGAGTTTATATACAAATTCATACCTCATTTACATTTTTTACAAGTTTTTTTTTTTACTCAAGGTAATTTTGTCGACAAACTTGTAACAGGTATAATATTTAACTTATATTAAACCTAGGTATAATGAAAATATTTCACTTGATGTTAATTACTCTAAGACATGTCTGTATTAGATAGGGCAACAAACAAACAAACATTAATATCAGGTATTTAATACTGAATATGTCTCAGTTCACCTGAACCTGGAATTTATTGTTTAATTTAGAATTATTAGATTTGTAAGCGCTTACCCCCCCCTTTTTTTTAAGCTAATTAAATAGAGCTCATTTACAAATTAACCTAAAAATATTTTTCAGAGACAAAGACATACCAAAACATATTTAGACAGACACAGTGCAAGATCTATCTTCATTTTCTAAGTTTGGTCATAAATTAGATATTACAATATAAAATTTAAACAGATAACATTTTTAAAGGCTTTTTTTTCTTTTATTTATTTTTTTTTTTTTCCTCTCAGTCTCAGATGGTCTAAATAAGTGTTCTTGAGAGCCCTGGTCTCAAGGCACAGGGAAAGAAAATCAAGTTTTAACAAAATGGCGGCAGGTCTAAATGTTGGTTAGACAAAGCAAAATAGCCGTCACAAATCACAACACAGAACAGAGTTAAAACACACATATAAACCTGGCAGTCTTCATCAGACACTCCCTTAAATACAAGAATACAGTCTCTCAGAAAACCTTCTATAGAGACACAAAACTTCAGATGTCTTCAAAGATTTTAAAAGGAGGAAAGAAAGCCAGGTTGAAAGAAGAAGGAGAAGGAGGCGGGAAAGAGGGGCAAAAGGGGTGGACTTATAGACGTCTCCTGCGACCTCCAGACACCCAGGCATTACGGGACTTTTCCCTGGGCTTTCAGAGAAGGGAGGACTGGAACTCGGCCCTGCCAGAAACCAGATCAGAAAATTCGAGTTCTCTGCCAAGAGGAGGTGATCAGTCTCCAACCCTCAGCTCAAGCTGAGGCC
This sequence comes from Cervus elaphus, assembly GCF_910594005.1. Lineage (NCBI taxonomy): Eukaryota > Metazoa > Chordata > Mammalia > Artiodactyla > Cervidae > Cervus > Cervus elaphus. The sequence goes on along the minus strand of NC_057818.1, from coordinate 63,036,567 downwards.
CTTCGACCAGATTCCTGCGTCCAGGACCGGGGGACTAGAAAAACGGGAAGGGTAGGTAGGGCTAAGGAGAGGAAAGAGAGAGGGAAGGGGAGAGAGGTCAATAAAGTCTCTTGTTCCTTACCGGTTGGGGCACTCTGGCCAGTTGTCTGCGTCAGGAGGAGACCAGGGACAAAAGGGTCCCATTTGCGGCCGCTGGGTCTGGTCCATTGGCAGGCAAGCTGGCCCCTGAGTACTCTGGACCCTGAATCCAGTTACTAAGGTAAGCGGAGAGCATCTAGATTGGGCCTGTCCCCTCGTCAGTCAGTCACACAATGAACAAACAAGACAACACACCAGACAAATAACAGAGCGCGCAATCCCGAGAAAGAAAGTACAGAGTAGTCCCCGCACAGGTATATATATATACGGGACTACAGAGTGGGAGCTGGAAGACGTCTCCTCCGGCCCCCTGCTGGAGACCATTATCGGCGCGCCCGCCTAGGTTTAATTTCCAGCTACAGACAGACACAGATTGGGCCCCCTTTGATACAGATGCACCTGCTGTTATTGCTTACCGGCCGTTCGTCCTCCGAAGCGCGGGTCCTGAAGGGCTCGGGGGATCCCGGACGAGCCCCCATATGTTGTACCCGGATTGCCGAGTTCCCCCAAACACGACAGGAGCCGCGGATCGATGCAAAAGCAGTGAGGAGCTTTATTACAAGCTCGAGCAGGGACTCTCTTCACACAATGGTGAAGGAGCCCCGAGAGAAAGCGGGAGTCATTTTTATACTGTCTAGCAGGAATGGCGGGAAGGGAAGCTTAGGGGGATTGGCTAATTCATACGGTGCGCGGGAAGGAAAACTTAGGGCGATCGGCTAGTTTATACTGTGCAGCCGGGGAAGCGGGAAGACTTGGTGGGATGGGGGTGGGGTGAGGGACTTCTCCCGCCCTTCTCGATTGCCTAGGGGTGGAGGGTAACTCGTCTCCTTCTGATTGGTTGGTTTGACGAAGTTTTTTTCTCTTCTTCTCGGGAGGGGTTCTCGCTCAGAATTGTAATGCTATCTAAAATGGAGTTGTTTTAAATTTTTCTTTCACACTTCACCAGGACCGGAGGCCGCCTTAATGCCCAATCCAGGGCCGGGTGAAGTTCCTGCAGCAGCCGCTGCTCTGCCGCCAGCTCTCCCGGAGGTCCTAGAGCCGCCGTTTTGGCAGGCTCTGATCCCGGTGACAGAAGCCTCTGGCCAACACTTCCAGGATCCCGCTCCAACCGAACCGCCCAAGCTATACCCGCCTCTCCCGGTGAGGACTGACAAGAAGGGGAGGGAGACGTTGGAATTAAGCAGAGACCGCGCTCTGCCAGAGAGCCGGAGGGAACCAAAGAGAACAGACAAGAGACTTACAGTGCAAGCTGCTGCTCTGGGAAAGTCTATCTTGTGCCCTCCGGAAAACCTCATCTGCCCCAGGGACAGGACAGTCCTTCAGCCGGTCCCAAGGGAGGCCCCGGTCCCCGTTACAGCCAAACCAGTCTGCCCGGTGCAAGCTTTTGGCCACTGGAAGAATGAATGTCCTAAGGCAAGGAAGGAAGAGGAAGTTCCTACAGCTGTGGGGCATACTGACTTCGAAATTAACTAGGGCTGCCAGGGCTCAGAGATATCAGGCCCCTCAGAGCCCATGGTAACCTTAAAAGTGGAGGACCAAAACACTGAATTCATAGTGCATACAGGAGCAGAACTGTCGGTAGTAACAAAACCTGTGGCACCTCTGTCCAAAAAGACTACCGCTGTAACTGGGGTATCGGGAGAAGAGATGATTAAATCATTTTGCCAGCCCAGAAAATGTCAAATGGGGGGGGGGGGGGTGGGCACCAAGTGATTCATGAATTCCTCTACATTCCTGAGTGCCCAGTACCCCTGTTGGGAAGAGACTTGCTCTCCAAACTAGGAGCACAAGTGACTTTCTCCCCTGAGGAGAGGCCTACCTTCTGGATGGACTCTATGACTTATTTGCCCTCTCTCTCAATACCACCCCAAGATGAGTGGAGGTTGCATGAGCCTCCGAAGGAAGAACCGGCTAGGCTGGAAGAGCATGAGAGAGAGTTAACTCAATTATTCCCTGAGGTCTGGGCGGAAGACAACCCCCCCTCCCCCCAGACTGGCTAAACATCACGCCCCAGTGATAATAGAACTCAAACCAGGCACCATCCCGGTTAGAAAGTGCCAGTACCCGCTTTGGATAGAGGCCTGAGCTGGCATACTGCCCCACATCAATAGATTGAAACAAGCAGGCATTCTAGTAGAGTGCCAGTCGGCTTGGAATACGCCAATCCTGCCAGTCAAAAGGGAAGGAGGACAGGACCATAGGCCTGTACAAGATCTCAGGCTAGTCAACCAGGCTACTGTGACTTTACACCTCACTCTTCCAAACCCCTATACCTTACTTAGCCTCCTCTCACCGAGGACTAAAGTTTACACTTGCCTGGATCTCAAGGATGCCTTCTTCTGCATACGCCTCAACCAGCGTCACAGCCCATCTTTGCCTTTGAATGGGAAGATCCAGTCGGGAGCACCAAACAACAGCTCATCTGGACTCCCCCACAAGGGTTTAAAAACTTCCCAGCCATCCTTAGGGAAGCCTTGGCTTCTGACCTGGACTCATTCCATCCGGAAGAGGATGGATGTCGGCTCCTACAATACGGGGATGACCTGCTGCTGGCTGCCTGAGACCAAGGAAAAATGCTGGAAAGGGACAAATGCACTGCTCCAGCTGTTGATGGAAGCAGGTTACCGGGTGTCAAAGAAGAAGGCACAGATTTACAAAGAGGAGGTAAGGTATCTGGGGTTTGTTTTAAAGAAGGGCTCAAGGTTCCAGACCCTAATTGGGTCCTATATACTGATGGCACTAGCCTGATAAAACAAGGACAATGGCTGTCAGGTTAGCCAAAGCGGAAGGGGCCATCAAGACTGAAAAGAGATGGTGGGAATTGCCAAGTGGCAAATTATTGGTACTGGAGGAGCTGGCACACACTCTGGTAAGCCAGACACACCAAGCGACCCACCTAGGCCATGCTGCCTGCTCACAGGTGAATGCTGCCTCTCGGGGATTCAGACAAAATCCTCCAGTACTCAGCTGAAAGGCACGCTGCCCCTTGACCACCTGGGAGTGGACTTCACTGAAATGAAACCTCACTGACACTACCATTATCTGCTGGTCACGGTATGTACGTTCCCGAGATGGGTAAAAATTTTTCCTACCTGGACTGAAAGAACATCAGAAGTAGCCCGGTGCCTGCTTAGGGAAATAGTTCCCAGATTTGGATTTCCTACCAGCATTGGATCAGGCAATGGTCCGGCTTTTGTAACTGAGTTAGTACAATAAGCAAAACTTTAAACATCAAGTGGAAACTGCACACTGCATATAGGCCCAGAGTTCTGAGATGGTAGAATGAGTCAACCGGACACTTAGAGACTCTCCAGGTGGATCATAGAGACTGACTGCTACTGGGTGGACTTGCTTCCGACGGCTCTGCTCAGACTAAGGATGACCCCACAGTCCCAAGGCTATTCTCCATATGAAATTGTGTATGGGAGGTCTCCTCCCATAATAAAACAGGTGTCAACAAATTTGCCTCAGGTAAGGGGGGATAGGATTTCACAGCAGATGGAACTGGGTAAAGTAATAAATCGGGTAACTAAGTTTGTACAAGAAAGGGTGCCGTTCCCCCTTGGGGAACAGATTCATGAGATTACACTTGGTGACCAAGTATGGGTCAAAGATTGGAAACATGATTTGCTAGCCCCTTGGTGAAAGGGCCCTTATGTTATTCTAACTACCCCTACTGCAGTTAAAGTTGCAGGTATTGTCCCTTGATATATCATACGAGGGTGAAGAGAGCATACCACGCAGACTCAGAAAACGCTGAGTGGACTGCACAGAGGGACCACATTGATCCTCAAGAGACTAAGACCATCCTTAAGAAGAAGGAAAAGAAGATCCCAGACGAGCCCCTTCAGGATGAAGCCGCACAATCAACTCCTGCTGCTTGGCTTCATCAACGTGATTTTGAATTTAACTTCTGTCTCATCTCAGGACAATGTTATCACCTCATGGGCACGTTCCTACGCGGACTTCCAGAACACCTACAACTTCTGGGTATGTAGGACTATGCCTCTCTCTGTGAAGGATGGACTTCCTTGGTGGGTGTCACCACTCTGCCAAGCAGATTTTAAACCACTCTGCTCTTTTCTGGGATGACAAAGAGACTTTCCTCTCTCTTGTCAATCATAACCTCTCCTTGCTCTCTTGGTGTAAGACCTACAGTCAATAAACTCGGGTCATGGGGTTACATTTGATATAAATGCCAGTGTAACAAAAGCCTAACCTACAACAAGCCCCAGTAAATCGACCTTATTTACATGCTAGGTGGACAAGATCTGTGTTTCAATGGTATGAGTATATTGCTGCCTTTTTCGTACCCTCTATAGGGACAACAAATATATTATGATTAAAGTAGAGGCCTTGACTAATTTCACAAACAGGCCCTCCTAGATAGAACAGAAGCTATCCAAGCCTTAAATGAAGAGCAAATCTAAATGAGAAAAGCAGTAATTCATAATAAAATGGCTTTGGACATACTCACAGCAGCTCAAGGAGGGACCTGTGCTATAATTAAGGTTGAATGTTGTGTACACATTCCTGACTTATCTGACAATGTATCAACTACTTTAGATGACATGAAAAACCAGGTAAAAGCAATGTCAAATGAGAACATTCCTTTCTGGACTTCGGTCCTATCTTGGGTGAAGAGCGATTGGTGGAAAACTGTATTTACCACTGTTAAAATTGCCTTGATAATTCTGCTTCGTGGACCCTGAATTTTACAATGTATTATGAACTTTGTAACCTGAAGGTTGATGTCATTCTCCCTAATTGGCAGTTGGAGAGCCAGGGTGCAATATATCCCTATGAAGAATGCTCATAATATGAGTTAAGAGCACCAAGAGGGGGGAATGAAGAAGGAATTCATAGGGCCTGGACTCCACCTCGGGCTTGTCAGGGCTGATCGTGCTCGGCCACCTCTCCAGTGGACTCTGAACTCTCTGCTTAGTGCCTGTGGGAACAACAATGGAAGGATAAGACCCGCTCCGGACAGGGGAACCTTGAAGATCATATCCCGGTTACTGATCACCTAAGAGAAAACAGACACTAATCACCCCTGCCTCCAGAGTATCTATCAGAATGTAAGCACAGGCTTAAATTGGTTATTAACTGGTTGGAATGTAACGGCGGGCTTATTGATTATTAAATGTTTGAATACATAACACATGAATGATGGGGTTATTGTGATTGTATTTACCCTTCCTTTGTAAGCATCAAGGGATTGGGGTGGTGGGTTTGGACTAAGAGGAGACTCTGCCTTGGGCCCGCTAGTGTAATAAACTGCAATCCACTATCTGTATTGTCCTTCTGAGTGAGTTTGTTTCCTGGAAAGCATGGCTATAACAAATTCTTCGGTGCTCAGCTTTCTTTATAGTCCAACTCTCACATCCATACATGACCACTGGAAAAACCATAGCCTTGACCAGATGGACCTTTGTTGGCAAAGTAATGTCTCTGCTTTTTAATATGCTGTCTAGGTTGGTCATAACTTTCCTTCCAAGGAGTAAGCATCTTTTAATTTCATGGCTGCAATCACCATCTGCAGTGATTTTGGAGCCCAGAAAAATAAAGTCAGCCACTGTTTCCACCGTTTCCCCATCTATGTGGCATGATGTGATGGGATTGGATGCAATGATCTGAGTTTTCTGATTGTTGAGCTTTAAGCCAACTTTTTAACTCTCCTCTTTCATTTTCATCAAGACCATTCAAGTATTACCTAAATCAAATCCCTTCTGACCATACAGTGGGAGTGAGAAATAGATTTAAGGGAGTAGATCTGATAGACAGAGTGCCTGATGAACTATGGACAGAGGTTTGTGACATTGCACAGGAGACAGGAGTCAAGACCATCCCCAAGAAAAAGAAATGCAAAAAAGCACAATGGCTGTCTGAGGAGGCCTTACAAATAGCTGTGAAAAGAAAACAAGCAAAAAGCAAAGGAGAAAAGGAAAGATAGACCTATTTGAATGCAGAGTTCCAAGCAATAGCAAGGAGAGATAAGAAAGGCTTCCTCAGTAATCAATGCAAAGAAACTGAGGAAAACAATAGAATGGAAAAGACTGGAGATCTCTTGAAGAAAATTAGAGATACCAGGGGAACATTTCAAGCAAAGATGGGCTCAATAAAGGACAGAAATGGTATGGACCTAATAGAAGCAGAAGATATGAAGAAGAGGTGGCAAGAATACACTGGAGAACTGTACAAAAAAGATCCTCATGACCCAGATAATCACGGTGGTGTGATCACTCACCTAGAGCCAGACATCCAGCAATGTGAAGTGGCCCTTAGCAAGCATCACTACAAACAAAGCTAGTGGGGGTGATGGAATTCCACTTGAGCTATTTCAAATCCTAAAAGATGATGCTATGAAAGTGCTGCACTCAATATGGCCCCAAATGTGGAAAACTCAGCAGAGGCCACAGGACTGGAAAAGGTGTTTTCATTCCAATTCCAAAGAGAGGCCATGCCAAAGAATGATCAAACTACTGCACAATTGCACTCATCTCACACGCTAGTAAACTGATGCTTAAAATTCTCCAAGCTAGGCTTCAGCAATATGTGAACCATGAACTTCCACATGTTCAAGATGGCTTTAGAAAAGGCAAAGGAATCAGCAATCAAATTGCCAACACCTGCTGAATCATCAAAAAAGCAAGAGAGTTCCAGGAAAACATCTATTTCTGCTTTATTGACTGTACCAAAGACTTTGACTTTGTGGATCACAATAAACTGTGGAAAATTCTGAAAGAGATGGGAATAACAGACCACCTGACCTGCCTCTTGAGAAACCTGTATGTAGGTCAGGAAGCAACAGTTAAAATTGGACATGGAAGAACAGACTGGTTCCAAATAGGAAAAGGAGTACGTCAAGGGTGTATATTGTCACTGGGTTTATTCAACTTATATGCAGTGTACATCATGAGAAATGCTGGATGGGAGGAAGCACAAGCTGCCAGGAGAAATATCAATAACCTTAGGTATGCAGATGACACCACCCTTATGGCAGAAAGTGAAGAAGAACTAAAGAGCCTCTTGATGAAAGTGAAAGAGGAGAGTGAAAAAGTTGGCTTAAAGCTCAACATTCCAAAAACCAAGATCATGGCCTCCGGTCCCCTCACTTCATGGCAAATTGATGGGGAAACAGTGGAAACAGTGGCTGACTTGATTTATCTGGGCTCCCAAATCACTGCAGATGGTGATTGCAGCCATGAAACAAAAAGACACTTACTCCTTTGAAGGAAAGTTATGACCAACCTAGATAGCATATTAAAAAGCAGAATTACCTTGTCAACAAAGGTCTGTCTCGTCAAGGCTATGGTTTATTCAGTGGTCATGTATGGATGTGAGAGTTGGACTATAAAGAAAGCTGAGCACAGAAGAATTGCTACTTTTGAACTGTGGTGTTGGAGAAGACTCTTGAGAGTCCTTTGGACTGCAAGGAGATCCAAGCAGTCCATCCTAACGGAGATCAGTCCTGGGTGTTCATTGGTAGGACTGATGTTGAAGCTGAAACTGAAATACTTTGGCCACCTGATGCGAAGAGCTGACTCATTGGAAAAGACCCTGAGGCTGGGAAAGATTGAAAGTGGGAAGAGAAGGGGACGACAGAGGATGAGATGGTTGGACGGCATCACCGACTCAATGGAGATGCATTTGGGTGGACTCCGGGAGTTGTTGATGGACTGGGAGGCCTGGCGTGTTGCGGTTTATGGGGTCACAAAGAGTCAGACACGACTGAGAGACTGAACCGACCTGAACTGAACTGATGGGGAGTGACTGCTTGGTGGGAATCACCTGGGGCCTTGGGTTGCTGGAAGGATTTGCTCTCAGAATTCTTCCCAAAGATACCCTGCCTGCTGCATGCTAAGTTGTCCAGTAGTGTCCAGCTCTTTGGGAATCCATGGAGTGTGGCCCTCCCTGGCTTCTCTGCCCATGGGGAGTCTCCAGGAAAGAATACTGGAGTGGGTTGCCATGCCCTTCTCCAGCGGATATTCCTAACCCAAGGATAAACCTGCATCTCTGACATCTCCCCATTGGCAGGTGGGTTCTTTACCACTAGCGCCACCTGGAGGCCCCATGATACCTTGAGTACTTAGTTTTTTTCACTCCCCTCTGCAGCCTGGGGGACACAGCTTTTCATATAATGATTTGCATTGTGACCACCTGCCTGCAGGTGAGGGACCTCCAGCTTCAGAGACCAGAAGCCTGAAGGTATTTCCATCACAACTTTCTTTGATAATAAACTAGGGGCAGCAGTGAACACTGGATTAAAAATGTGTGTGCCTAGACGCTTAGTCATGTCTGACTCTTTGTGACCCCTTGTACTGGAGTGCACCAGGCCTCTCTGTCCATGCGAATTCCCAGGCAAGAATACTGAAGTGGGGTGCCATTTCCTCCTCCAGGGGATCTTCCCGACCCAGGGATCAAGCCCAGGTCTTTGGGCCTCCTGCACTGACCAGCGGGTTCTTTAGTAGTAGTGCCACCTGGGAAGGCCAAAAGTGTGTATGGGAATGGAGAAATGTCTGCGAAAATGATGCCCTAATTGCATATCTGATGACCAACAAAGGAAATAATGACCTGTGTTAAGTAATAAGTGACACAAGTCTCGGCTGAGAAAAAAAGACATGCAAGCTCAAAGTTGAGAATAAGCCTGTATTTGGTAGGAATGCTCGGTCTTGACCCCAGGAGACAGCATGTTAAGTGATTTTGAGACAGCTGACTCTGAGGAGGCAGGGCAGGAGAGAGACTGTATACAAGTTTGCAGCAAGGGGCAGGTAATCTGATTATTAAAGGTTACAATAATTAAAAAAAAAAAGATCCCTCACATGAAGAGATTTAGTGATCTTCTCTGTATGGTAAGATACAAGTGTCCAGGCTTATTGAAATAATTTCTTTCATATGCATCTAGCTATCTGGAAGTAATCCTACTTCCTCGATTGTTCACATCCTAATTTCTTGTATACTATAAGAGATGGCAGATGAGGCAGCTGGACTCCTCTCACATTGCCCCTCGGCCCCCACCCCACCCCCACCAGCAGTTAGGGAGTAGGAAATAGCCCATGGCTTCTGAAGAGCTGGCTTTGTTTCACCTGGGCCCAGAGACTTGCATTTACAAAAGGCTTTTTAGTAGTAGGGCTTTCCTAGTGGCTCCCCTGGTAAAGAATCTGCCTGCAATGCAGAGGACTGGGGTTCAATTCCTGGGTCAGGAAGATCCCTTGGAGAAGGGAATGACACCCCGCTCCAGTATTCTTGCCTGGAGAATCCCATGGACAGAGGAGCCTAGTGGGCTACAGTCCATGGGGTTGCAAAGAGTGGGACAGGACTGTGCAACCAACCTTCACTTTCTTTAGTGGTGGAGTCAAGATTTCCTTGTCTAACATCAACAATCTCAGATACGCAGATAATACCACTTTAATGGCAGAAAGCAAAGAGGAAGTAAAGAAGCTCTTGATAGGGGTGCAAGAAGAAAGTGAAAAAGTTGGCTTAAAACTCAACATTCAGAAAAACTAAGATTGTGGCCTCCAGTCCCATCGCATCATGGCAAATAGATGGGGGAAAAGTCGAAACAGTGACAGTATTACTTTCGTCTGGCTCCAGAATCACTCTGGATGGTTATTGTAGCCATGACATGGAAAGACCCTTGCTCCCATTTTCTTTTTGTGGATTCTGAATAGTCTGCTGTTGAATAAGTTCTGAAGACTGATTAGAATCTTTACCATATTTACCACAATTATAAGTCTTCTCTCCAATAGGAGTATCTTTATAGAAAGACCTGATACTTGACAAATGGAACACCATAGTTACTCAGAAATGCGCACAGTTTTATTAGGACTCTCAAGAAATGAAACAGCAACCAGATTCATGCAGGTTGTCACAAGCCAAGAAGAGCATTTTAGTTCTCACTGTGAAAGAGAAAGGTAATCACCAGACAAGATTTCATCATGGTTTAACAGGAAGAAGGCAGCAGGTGATAGCCGTCTATGACAGAAACAGAAATGAACCCAGACTTCTCCAAAATCGTTTCCAATGAAGCAGATCTTCCGAAAACACAGGATGAAGAATGACTTCCTCGCTGATGCTTGGACCTCTCACCTGAGCCATCGGCTCCATCCACTGACACGTACCTGGGTACATGGCCATGTCTCCATTCTCCTTATACTCCTGGGATCCTTCATTTGCTCCAGTAAAGTGACCAAGTCCACCTTAGAGACCACAAGACCTGTTCATCAGAGAATGGAATATTTGTTTTGCTAGGGATTCATCACTTTCCAATCTAATATGTATCCAGGTGAGAAGAGAATGCATGGTAGAATGTTAAGACAGCCTAGAAAAAGATTTCCCCAAATACTTTATTGAAAGCACCTATACAACACTAACTAATACATAAAACTCCGATCCTGACATTCTGGTCACATACTACAAGGCAAAAGTAAGTAGTGGAAATTTGATTTGAAGAGCGGGGTGACACCATTTTACATCACAGAACTTATAGAATTAGCACTAACCTAGAAGTGGCAGTTTACATAAAGGAAGAAAAAAATTTAAATCATCATGAAGTCTTCTTTTTAAATTCACAACTTCCCATTTTCCCATACAAAGCAGGGATCTGAAACGCTGTTAAAAGAAGCAGAAGACTCCAAGAGACATTCTAGAAATGCAGGAACCAAAACCCTGAGAGCAGATAAGAGATTCTGGAAGGAAGCTATCCTCAACCAAAGTGGCCAGGTTCCTATAGTTCTCTAACATCATGTCCCCGTACACTTCCCATTGACTGAGGTCCAGGCAACCCACTCCTCTTGAGTGAAATCTATGGTCACATCCTGGAACACCAGCTGTCCTGGAAATACAGAGTACAGATGACATGTGTCCGTGAGAAGACTTCCTAACGTGCCCCAAGATCACAAAAGAAGGTCACAGAACTGGTTTCGATATAGGAGAGTGTTTGGTGTATACTTTTTACACAGAAATATTTTCTACCGAGTTCCTAACCCAAGAAATGATGAGATGTGACCCACAAACCATTTCAGAAACTATTCTGAACTGGAAGAGAAATGATAAAATAATCAGAAAAACATTGGCTCTTTTTTTTTTTTTTTTTTTTTGGACACACCACCTGTCTTGTGGGATCTTAGTTCCCTGACCAGGGAATGAACCTGGGACCCCGCCGTGAAAGCACTGAGTCCTAACCACTAGGCCACCTAGGAATGCCCGGCATATTTATTTTTGAGTGTTGTATTTGTATGACACAGGATGAATTGTCTATCAGGGAAACAGGTCATATTTTTAAAAAGCACACTCTGATCCAAGGGTTCTTGAGTGGGACAAATGTGCTGTTTATTTTAACAAGCTTATTTTTTTCTTAGTATTTTTAGCAAGCTTCTTTTAACTAGTAATGTTGAAAATTCTGCTCCATGAATGACCGTTTTGAACAGTAATGAAGTACGATAAGTACTTATAATAATAAGTAATGTACGCATTCATACTGACTTTTGAATTTCAAGTGTTTTACAAATTTTACAGTTCTAGTAAGATAGCATGCTCAGTAGCAACAATCATTTTAACTATTTACTATATACTATATATCTTTCTGATAGCTTTTAGAGAGTCTTGGATGTGCAACGGAAACAATTTAAAATCAATACTGCTGTTGTTCCACCTTTCTGCAAATATATAGTGAACATTCCTTAAACAACTTAAGTTTCTTTCACTTCATATACTCTAAATTTTAGCTAATAATACACAGACAAATAGAAAGGGAGAACTCTGAAGAAAGTTCACAGTTTTTCTAATTCTGAAGAATATAAAAAACAAGAAAAAGAATTGATCAAATCATTTGAACATTTTCATGTATACATATACTAAAACGGACTATTTATTCATTTCACTAAAAGGAAACAATCTAAGGACATGGAAAATATGTCAGAACAATTTTCAAAGGTTGGAATAAATAAAAATATTCATGAAATGATGATGTATTTTATATAAACCCTAGGTTTCTGCCTGAACACACAGATGCACACATAAAGACACTTAAGGGAAAAGCAATCTTCCATAAGTAACAGATCTTTTGGAAGAAACATTTTTAATCTACCTTTTTTAAAACTCATGTGTATTTTTGCATTTATGGTAAAAAAAAATTCTAAATTGTGCATGACTGTGTGCTAAGTCACATCAATCATGTCCAACTCTTTTTGACCCCATGGGCTGTAGCCATGCAGTTTTCTCTGTCCATGGGATTTCCCAGGCAAGAATACTGGAGTGGGTTGCCATTTCTTTCTCCAGGGGACCTTCGAAACCCAGGGATCACACTAAGGTCTCCTGCATCAGTAGGCGGATTCTTTACCACTGAGCCACCTGGGTTCACTGAAAACAATTCTTCCTCTTTAGTAACAGGAATTAAAAACACAATATGAGAAACAGTCTGCAGTTTATTAGCAAATATACCATGACACCTATTTAGAACACATTTCCAGACCTATGTGAAGAAACTGTAAATCTTTACTGAAGCACATAAAGTCTGAAAATCACAAGCTTTACTTGGAAGATGTAGTGATAGAAAGACTTCAGTGACTGCAAATTCAAAACAATCAAACTCAAAGCAAACATGGATATTTCAAATATAAGTCTCAGCTGTATCTAGGGGAGCCAACATAATTTTGAATATAAAAAACAAAAACACCTAAATAAAGGGAACTGTCAAATACAGATGAAGCTATCAGTGTATAAACTAGTTGAAATTTAAAAAGAAATGAAGCAAAATAGCTTACAAGGTAGTCAAAGAAGCCCACCTAAAGAGAGACTTAGACATTATTTTGAACAATAAAATAGAAGTCTTAAACACAACATAATATTTTGTAATCATGCAACAGGTGAGGTATTCCAAGGTAACATCAAAAATAACAGGGGAAAAAAAAAATCAAAGCCAGAAAGGAAACATTAAGGTTTCAACGTTGTGTAATAAAGAATTTAAGGACTTGCCTGATGCTCCAGTGGGTAGAAATCTGCCTGTCAGTGCAGGGGACACGGGTTCCATCCCTGGTCAGGGAGGATCCCACAAGCCTCGGAGCAACCAAGCTAGTGTGCCACAACTGCTGAAGCCCACATCCTCCAAGCCTGCCAGGGATTAATACAACGACTGAACCCGTGCCTTAGAGCCAGAGCTCCACAACAAGATAGTGGCCCCTCCTAATCACAACAGAGAAAGCCCAAGTGCATCAGCAAAATCCCAGTATAGCCAAAACTAAATAAATACTAAAAGTTAAAAAGAATTTCGCAGGCTTTGGTCCCCACGGTCTGGAAGGTTTTAAACTACTCTTGGAATTTAAGTTTACTCACTCTTGTAAATTCCTTAGTGTCTGAAGTGGCTTTATTACTCTCCGTAGGCCCTGATAAATTATGCTAACAAGATGACTTATGGTGGGTTCCTAGTTTAATAATGGGATGACTCAGGTTGTGAGGCTGGCATTTCACAAAGACCAACGAAGTGACTAGAGGTTTGGAGCTTTGAGCCAGGTGGGCTTATTAGTCCAAGCTCTAAGGAGGGCAGAATGCTGGAGATGTTATCGACCACGGCTATGTGGCTAAACCCCAATAAAAACTCGGGACTTAAAAGCTTGAGTGAGCTTCTTTGGCTGACAATAGTGTTTTCTGTCACACTGATGTGCCAGGAGGGCAATGGGTCCCTTGGGATGATGACTATGGTTAAGTCCAAACAAACCCATTCAGAAGTTAAGAAGCTTATCAAGTCCAAAGAAACAGCATTTCAGGAAAGAGAGACAAAAGAAACAAATATAGGCCTCTTACCTGGGAACGAGTCATTTCTGACTCCTTACTTTCCTCTTCCTCTGGGCTTCCTTCTAAGGTAAGATCAGTCTGGTGAAGTGACCCCAGAAAACAGGCCGTTCAATGCTTAGAAAAACATAGCGAGCTCCCTGTAACACAGCCCCACACAGAGGGAGGATCTCAGCAGGTACAAATCACAATCCTCTACGGCCACCGACACAGCAGGGATTCTGGAACACAGAACCAAACGAGGTGGTTTTCAGTTTCATTCTTTTCTTCTGAACTCGCGGCCCCTCCTGTGAAAACCACATAATCTATGCTGACCCTCCCCTTCACACTATAGGCGAGGCCCTGACCAACCTGCATACAGAATAGAGCCTCATCCAACTCATCATGGATCAGAGACGGAGGGGTTGAGCAATGCAGGACTTCAAGCAGCGGCGTCTAGACGTTAGAAGGTAGAACTGCCAGAGAAGGATATGGATCCTAGAACGATACTACCAGAAATGTGATGTAGGCCCCAGGGATCCGGCAGTTAAGATAAAGGATTTCAGAACTTCTCTCAGAGCGATGCTGGGACACACTGGGGGCGGGAAGGTGGGGACCGTAGTTTTAACCTCCACCAGTTCAATCACTCAGTCGTGTCTGACACTTTGCGACCCATGGACCACAGCAGGTAAGGCTTCCCTGTCCATCACCAACTCCAGGAGCTAACTCAAACTCATGTCAATCCAGTCGGTGATACCATCCAACCATCTCTTCCTCTGTCGTTCCCTCCTCCTCCTGCCTTCAATCTTCCCCAGCATCAGGGGCTCTTCAAATGAGTCAGTTTTCTGCGTAAGGTGGCCAAAGTATTGAAGTTTCTGCTTCAGCATCAGTCCTTCCAATGAATATTGAGGACTGATTTCCTTTAGGATTGACTGGCTGTAACTCCTTGTAGTCCAAGGGAATCTCAAGAGACTTCTTTAACGTCCAAAGACACCCCGGAAACTCACGTGTGGAGGACAACAGGCTGAGCGACTACTAAATCCGGGTTTTAAACAAACAAACATAGCAAACTCACTGGAACTCCTCCGTCGCTAGTCTACAATCACTTCCGGGTCTTCAGGCTACTGCGCCCGCGCAGGCGGAGGAAGCGGTACAGAGGGAGGTGACTGGGATACGCCAGGGCCAAGGAGCCGCGAAATAAGGGCTGTGGGTGGGACGAGGCCTGAAGCGCAATTGCGTAGGGGCGGGACCAGAGGGGGCGGAGTCTTATCTACCCTGGCCCTGCCCCTGTCCGTTTTGGGATCTGTTGATCCTTCTGTTGGGAGAAATATGCCTGAGAAATATCAATAACCTCAGATATGCAGATGACACCTCCCTTATGGCAGGAAGTGAAGATGAACTAAACTTGATGAACTCTTGATGAAAGTGAAAGAGGAGAGTGAAAAACTTGGCTTAAAGCTCAACATTCAGAAAACTAAGATGCGGAGACAGTGGAAACAGTGTCAGAATTACTTTTGGGGCTCCAAAATCACTGCACAAGGTGACTGTAGCTATGATATCAAAAGACGATTACTCCTTGGAAGGAAAGTTATGAACAACCTAGATAGCATGGTAAAAAGCAGAGATATCACTTTGCCAAACAAAGGTCCGTCTGGTCAAGGCTGTGGTTTTTCCAGTGGTCATGTATGGATGTGAGTTGACTGTGACGAGAGCTGAGCACCGAAAAATTGATGCTTTTAAACTATGGTGTTGGAGAAGACTCCTGAGAGTCCCTTGGACTGCTAGAACATCCAACCAGTCCGTCCTAAAGGAGATTAGTCCTGGATGTTCATTGGAAGGACTGATGTTGAAGCTGAAACTCCAATACCTTCCTTTCTCTGATGAACAGGTCTTGTGGCCTCTAAGCCTGACCTGGTCACCTTTCTGGAGCAACTGAACGATCCCAGGAGTATAACGATAATGGAGACAACAGACATATACCCAGGTCGGTAGGAATGAACTCAGATGAGAGATCCAAGGAGCAGAGGGGAAGTCATCCTTGTCTAACAGCTGTAATACTGTCTGTCCAAGACCCAAGAGCTGTGACACTTGAAATCTTTGTTGTCTCGAGACACAGCCGAGGAGCATCCACTCACATGACACTCCGAACGGATCATCTGAGTGGTTACATTCTACTTTTCGTCACTGAGGAGACACCCATCTTCACACACTCACACAAAGGGCTTTTGAATTCTCCCAGTTTTTCAACTTGCTGAATACATCTCAGCTTCCCATAGAAGCAGCTCTCAAAATTCTTCTCTTTTGCCTTAAGTTGTGTGAAACACTAACTTAGAACAGGCAGGAAGCAGCTCTGCTCCAGAGGAAGTCAAAGAGATTTAAAGACATCAAAAGGCAGAGAAAGGAAGCACAGCTGCACAGAAGGACCAACAGACCCAAAACGGACTGGGGAGGGGTGAAGGGAGGTAAGGCTCCGCCCCCACTGGCCCCGCCCCTACGTACCTTCGCTTCCGGCCTCGTCCCTCCCTCCCCCCTTACGTCGCCTCTCGTTGGCCGCGGCGTAGCGCACTCACCGTCCTCTGTACCGGATTTTCTACCCGCGCGTGCGCAGTAGCCTGCAGACCCGGAGTTGCTGTTTAAATGAGCGACAGAGAGTTCTGGTGAGTTTGTTTGTTACTTTAAAACCAGGACGTCGTAGTCCCACGGCCTGTTGTCCTTCACACGTGGGTTTCGGGGGTCTCTGTGGACGTTCAAGGTACCGCCCCCATTTTCCCGTCCCCAGTGTGTCTTCGCATCACCGTGAGAAGTTCTGAGGTCAGTTAGCTTAGCTGCCGGGTCCCTGGAGCCCACGTCCGCTTCCTGTTAGCATCGTTCTAGGGTCTAAGTCCTTCTCTGGCAGTTCTGCCTTCTAGTTTGTAGAGACCGCTGCTTAAAAGTCCTGCATTACCCAACCCCTAGGTCCCTGATCCACGAAGAGGTGAAGGAGGCTCTATTCTGTATGGAGTTTGTTCAGGGTCTCGCCTATGGTTTGAAGGGGAGGGTCAGCCTACAACGCGTGGTTTTCAGAGGAAGGGCCGCGAGTTCTGAAGAAAAGAATAAAACTAAAACCACCTCGTTTGATTCTGTGTTCCAGAATCCCTGCTGTGCCAGTGGCCGTGGAGGATTGTGATTTGTACCTGTTGAGATTCTCCCTCTGTGTGGGGCTGTGTTACAGGGAGCTCGCTGTGGTTTTCTAAGTATTGAACAGCCTATTTTCAACACTCGGGTCACTTCCCAAGACTGATCTTACCTGAGAAGGAAGACCAGAGGAGGAGGAAAGCAAGGAGTCAGAAATGACTCGTTCGCAGGTAAGAGGCACAGTCCGTGTTTGTTCTGTCTCTCCCGAAATGCTGTTTCTTTGGACTTGATAAGCTTCTTAACTTCTGGATGGGTTTGTTTGGACTTAACCATAGTCATCATGCCAAGGGACCCATTGCCCTCCTGGCATGTGTGACAGAAAACAGTATTGCCGGGCAGAGAAGCTCACTCAAGCTTTTAAGTCCCGAGTTTTTATTGGGGTTTAGCCACATAGCCGTAGTTGATAACATCTCCAGCATTCTCCCCTCTTTAGAGGTTGGACTAATAAGCCCACCTGGCTCAAAGCCCCAAACCTCTAGTCACTTCGTTGGTCTTTGTGAAATGCCCAGCCTCACAACCTGAGTCATCTCATTATTAAAGTAGGGGCCAAGCGTAGGTCATGTTGCTAGCATAAATTATCAGGGCGCATGGGGAGTGTAAAGCCACTGCACTCACTAAGGACATTCCAAGAGAAAAAAAAAAACAAATTCCAAGAGTAGTTAACAAACATCCAGAACCTGGGGACCAAAGCCTGCCAAATTCTTTTTTTGTTGTTGTTTTGTTTTGGTATTTATTTGGTTTTGGCTATACTGGGATTTTGCTGATGGTCTTGGGCTTTCTCTGTTGTGATTAGGAGGGGCTACTATCTTGTTGTGGAGCTCTGGCTCTAAGGCACGGGTTCAGTCGTTGTACTAATAACTGGCAGGCTCTGGAGGATGTGGGCTTCAGCAGTTGTGGCACACTAGCTTAGTTGCTCCGAGGCTTGTGGGATCTACCCTGACCAGGGATGGAACCCGTGTCCTCTGCATTGACAGGCCAATTTCTCACCAGTGGAGCATCAGGCAAGCCCCTAAATTCTTTTCTTTTTTCCCCTAAATTCTTTGTTACACAACGCTGAAACCTAAATCTTTCCTTTATGCCCTTTGACTTTTTTTTCCCTCTGATTTTTGTTACTTTGGAATACCTCACCTGTTTCAATATGAAAAAATATTTTGTTGTGTTTACCTTGTATTTTTCAAAATAATGTCTAAGTCTCTTTAGGTGAGCTTCTTTCACTACCTTGTAACTATTTTGCTTCATCTATTTTGAAGTTTTACTAGTCTATACAGTTATAACTTCATCTGTAATTTGGCAGAATTACAGATTTACAGATTGTAATTACAGAAATCTGTAATTTCCCTCTATTTATGTTTTTTTCATTTTTAAATTCAAAATTATGTTGGCTCCCCTAGATACAGCTGAGACTTATACTTGAAATATCCATGTTTGTTTTGAGTTTGAATTGTTCTGAGTTTGGAGTCACTGAAGTCTTTATGTCTCCACATCTTCCAAGTAAAACTTGTGGTTTTCAGACTTTATGTGCTTCAGTAAAGGTTTACAGTTTCTTCACATAGGTCTGGAAATGTGTTCTAAATAGGTGTCATGGTATATTTGCTAATAAAATGTAGACTGTTTCTCATATTGTGTTTTTGGTCATTGTTACTAGAGAGAAACATTTGTTTTCAGTGAACCCAAGTGATTCAGTGGTAAAGAATCCGCCTGCCAATGCAGGAGAACTGGGTTTGAGCCCCGGGTTAGGAAGGTCCCCTGGAGGAGGAAATGGCAACCCCCTCCAGTATTCTTGCCTGGGAAATCCCAGACAGAGGAGTCTGGATGGCTACAGTCCATGGGGTCGCAAAGTGTTAGACGTGATTCATGTGACTTAGCACACATTCATGCACAATTTGTAAATGTTTGTTTTACCATAAATGCTAAAATACACGAGTTTTTTTTTTTTTTTTTAAGGTAGATTAAAAGTGTTTCTTCCAAAAGATCTGTTACTTATGAAAGGCTGCTTTTACCTGAAGTGTGTTTATGTGTGCATCTGTGTGTGCAGGCAGAAACCTAGGGCTTACTTAAAAGCCATCATCATTTCATGAAGATGTGTATTGATTCTAACCTTTGAAAACTGTTCTTACATATTTTCCATGGCCTTCGATTGTTTCATTTTAGTGAAACGAATATATAGTTCCATTTTAATATATGTATGCATGGAAATGTTCATATGATTTAATCAGTTATTTTTCTTGTATTCTTTACAGTTAGAGAAACTTCTAAGAACTTTCTTTAGAGTTGTCCCTATGTATTGGTGTGTGTATTATTAGTTAAAGTTTAGAGTACATAAAGTGAAGTAAATTTAAGCTGTTTAAGGAATGTTTGCTACATATTTGCAAAAAGGTGGAACAGCAACATAATTGGAAGACTCTGTCAAAACTCTCAGAAAGATATATAGTATATCCTAAATAGTTAAAATGATTGTTACTACTGAGGATGCTATCATATTTGAACTGTAAAATGTGTAAAACACTTGAAGTTCAAAAGTAAGGATGAATGCTTACCTTACTATTGCATTTCGTTACTATTCAACATGGCCATTCATGGAGCAGAATTTTGAATACCACTAGTTAAAAGAAGCTTGTTAACAATACTAAGGGAAAAAGTTAAGCTTGCTAAAAGAAATGGCACATTTGTCCCACTCAAGAACTCTTGGGTCAGAGTATGCTTTTTAAAAATATTCCCTGTTTCCTTGATAGAAAATTCATCCTGTGTCATACAAATACAACACTCAAAAATAAATATGCCAATGTTGTGCTTATTATTTTATCATTTCTTTTCCAGATCAGAATAGTTTCTGAAATGGTTTGTGGTTCATTTCTCATCTTTTTTTGGCTTAGGATTGTAATAGAAAATATTGCTGTGTTAAAGTCATATTATACTCTAACACCAGTTCAGTTCTGCTCTCAGGACTGAGATAAATGAGATGAATCGCCTGCATGGATTTCTTTCAGTAAACTCTTTCCCTTCAGTAAATCTGCCTCTTGAGATACAGGTTTTCTTCTGACCTTATGACCATTGTTAATTCCTTCTTTCCTTGGTAACGGTTACTATACGTTTGGTTTTCTGATCTTTATTATTCTCAAAGAAATTCCTTAACAGCCTGTATATGCTCACACAACAATCATTAAAGCACCCTTGTTCCATGAGAGCTTGGGTCCCTGTGTCTTTCTTTCTTTCTCTCGCTCTCTCTCTCTCTCTCACTCTCCCTCTCAGGCTAATTCTCTGGAGCGTGGAAACCGGCTGAGCTCACTTTCTCACCCGGGCTTTCAAGAGTTCCTCAAGAGGATGCCCTGTGCCTTCATGAGGGGTACAAGCCCTGTGTCAAGGGCTTTATAGGTTCTCTGCATAAACCAGGGAATATCAGCCTCTTTCTGTCTTTTGCTTTCTTATTGTTGACTCCGGACCACCAGGTTCTGGGCCATTAAAGGACTGCAACGTTGGGCTGCATATCAGGGAAGTCATATATGAAGTGAAATTTGCTTACGACACATTTTTAAAATATTTATTTATTTGGCTGCACTGAGTCTTCTTGTGGCAGGTAGGATCTTCAGTCATCCTTGTAATTTTCAGGTTCTTTGGTTGTGACATGTAAACTCTTAGCTACAGCATGTGGGATCTAGTTTGCTGATCGGAGAAAGAACCAGAGCTCTGTGCACTGGAAGCTCAGGGTCTTAGTCACTGGATCATCACAGAGTTTCTGAACTAACATTTTTTAATGATAGATTCAGGTCATAGTTTCCATATAGTGCCAAAATACCCATGCAGTGATAATGCATTCCTCCATGTACTTCTTACCCCATGACTTATGTTCACTGGTTTAGATGTTTCTGTGAGATTTCCATGCTATGAATTTGTTTTTTTTTTTACTTGACTTGAACAACTGTCTTGAAAAGAAAAAGTGAGGGATATGCCTAAACTCTCACAATTAATGAAGTAACACCATGTCTTCTTACTTTCTTTCTGCTTTAGAAGATGAACACTCAGGTGTGTTGAGCAGAGATGCTGGGTTTTGGGAGTGGGGGTTTTCATCCCAAGCCCAGGTCTGATCTTTTCCAGTATACTCCATGCTCACATCAGAGAGTGTCATCACAGTTGTATTTTCCAAAATGTTTACAAGAATCTAATTAGTCCTAATCTATGCTCAACTGTATTAAAATTAAGATACAGTTCAGTGCAAATAAAGAAGATCATCCTCTCACATTACGTACATTTTAATCCATTCAAAATTAACTGAGTTTAGTGACATGAAAAATTTTCTCTCTTCCTCCTAATGAGCATATAGCCCCACTTGAGTGTATGTCTGTACTCAGTGGAGATGAGTTTGAGTAGGCTCCGAGAGTGGGTGATGGACAGGGAGGCCTGGTGTGCTGTGGGCCATGGGATCGCGAAGAGTCAGATACGACTGAGCAACTGAACTGGACTGTATGTATGAAAACATTAACATGACTTGATCAATTTTTTCTTCTTCTTTTCTTTTTGCTTTGTTTTTTGAAGAACTTCTGGGGAAGGGAATGACTACCCATTCCAGTATTCCTGCTTAGGAGTTTCTTGGACAGAGGAATCTGGCCAGTTAGAGTCCATGGGGTCACAGAGAATGAGACATGACTGAGTGACTAAACCTTTTCTGTCTTCAGTATTCTTTACAGTTACAGAAACTTCTATCAACTTTTCTTAGCGTTGTCTCTGTGAATCTGCCTGTGTTTTATTAGCTAAAGTCTAAAGTACATAAACTGAAGTAAAGTTTAAGCTCTGCCGTTTAATGGCTGTTTGTTAAAATATGTGCCAAAAGGTACAAGAGCAACTTTACTGATTTTTAATTATTTCTCTTGTCCTTTCAAGACTCTGATAAAAACCATCAGAAAGATATAGAGTATATACTAAATAGTTAAAATGATTCTTTCTGCCAAGGTTGTGGTTACCCAACGAGTGAAGAACAGATAAAACCAAGGAGGGTCTTAGAATGCAGAAACTAAAAAACCAGACCCTTATTGTCTCATGTCTGGACATTCTTTTCCAACTCGCATCCAGACCATGACATTTTTGGTGACTTGTTTGGGGACTTAGAGTCTCTTCCCCGCCTCCTCGCTTCTCCTTCCTCATAGGGACCCTCTGCCAACAGCAAGTGCTGTGGCAGCAACTGAGGAACTCTGGCCAGGGTTACCCTCTGGTGTGTTGTAAAGGCCTCACTGCCCACTGCACCCAAAGTGGCTGCCGCTTGAATGGGTGAGGGTCTCTCCTTTGTCTTTTTTGCAAGTGAGGACTATGCGAACCAATATTGTGTGGGCTCAGGTCAGACACATAAAAGCCATTAGGGCGCCTGCCTGAGAAAGACTCCCATGTGAGGATAGGGGGGACACAGAACGGATCAGGCTACAGGGGCATCTGCCCCCAGGAAGACAACTTCCGTCTACCATGTCAGGCACATAGTGGTAGAAGCAAAACAGAGACCATTGTCCCCGGGCCACTGCCTCCTGGATATATTGCAAGGCGGATTCCTCAGCCTTCTTCCCTGTCACTTTCACTTCTTTCCCTTCTGGTCTGGATTGGTTTACAGGAGCCTGGGTGTTGCCTCTGAGCCATCCCAAGTGTGCCTTCCACGTTTCAGGGAATCACCAAATGGTGAGTCACCTGGTTGCTCCCAGGAATATCTTTCTCTGCCCGTGTCACCTGGTGGCTTCGCTGCAGGGCTCTCACAGGTCTCGTCTCACTGTTGGACGCGACTGCTGGGCCGCTCGGCCATTTTGTGCATCAGTCGCATGGAGAGACGACTGGGGGAAAAGGGACGCCTTTCTGTCAGCCAGTGACTCAGTTCGCCCATTCTGTGGTAGGTGGGCTAAGAGTGGGTTCTCTCTCATCCCAGGAGGCTCTCTCATACTCAACCCTTGGCTCCATTCTCAGAAACTGGGAAATGTTGACCCTCCAAAAGGCCTGACTCCTACACAAATGGGGGACCCCCCAGAAATGGCCTCTGAGTGGCACACCAGGTTTTGCCAAAGGAATGGCAAGGACTTAGAATTTCCTTGCATTCTGTTGCCTCCCTGTCTCCTGTGCCCCTCTGTCTCTGTCCCTCAGATTTCCTAGATGACCCCTACTTGACCTTTCATATCCACATGATCTCTGGGAAAGGATTCTGAGGTTCCCTTTGGTCCAGGTCTTTCTCCTATATTCAAAAGCCTGAAGGATCAAAAACTGTCCTATCATTCTAAAGAATCCCCTTCTAAGGATGCTTATCTGTCAGGTGGAGAGGGAACCAAGCTTCCCCCACTGCTGAACATCCTAAAGAATTCCCTTCTGACTATTGTTTCTCAGGGCTGGGAAGGACCAAGCTTCCCCCACTCCTGCAAATTCCCTTAACCCTTCAGATTCTCCTCATGAGACAAAGACCTCAGCTCCCACCAGAGGGACAGTCCAAACTTTTTATCAGCTGAAATGCCCCTGATATCAGAGTCAATTTCAGCATTATTTGGTCTATATTTTAGCTATAAAACTAAGACTACAGAAATGAATAATGGCTTTTTGACACAGGATGACCCTGATATTTTTTAGACTCTGGAGAAAACTGGTTAAAATGAAATTTTCTTTCCCTCGGAAACTGCAAAACCCTTTCTTTTTGCATATGCATTTAAAACCAACTAGCTTGTTAAAAGGCCTACCTAAGGAAAAGCTTGAAGTTAACCCTTTCCTAGTCCTTGAAATACACTGCCCACTTTGCCTGAGACCTCACTCAGCCTTGGACAAATCACAACATCAGGCCAAACAAACAAACAAACAAAAAAGGGTCAAAGAGATGTTTTAACTCTCAGGCAGGAAACTATGAGGTCTCTGTCTGTCTGTCTGTCTGTCTGGATTTATGTATGTCTCAGTGTGCGCTCTTTTTTTTTTTTTTCGTAATATTGCTGAAGTTGTAAATGAGTTCTAATTTAATTGGCCTAAAGGAAAGTAAGCGCTTACAAATCAGACAATTCTAACTACCCGAGAAATTAACCTAAATGAATTTCAGATTCACGTGAACTGGGAAATATTCAATATTAAATATGGAGTATTAATGTTTGTTTGCTAATCTAATGTAGATATGTCTAAGACTCATTAAGCACAGTATTTTCATTGTCCCAGGTTTATTATAAGTTAAATGTTGTTATATTTTTTTATCTGTTACAAGTTTGTCAACCAGGGAAGTACCTCTAGGAAAGGAAAAAAAAAAACCTTCAAAGAAAATGTAAAAGAGATATGAGCTTTCAGAGAAACTCTTAACAATAATTATACTTTAGAAATGTCTGTCTAAAACATTCTCTAGATTGTGGTAACCTAAGTTTCTAGGGCTGTGCTAAACTAAGTGATGGGAGTTTATTGAATAGCTAAGTCATTTCCAAATAAAAGAAGATTCTGAAACATTCATTACTAAGGACTAACTTCCTCTTACAGAGAAACTGAGATTTTGGACTATTCATGAATAATGCTTGATGGATCGTGAGATGTTCTCTAGAATTTTTTTTTTTTTAGAAATTATCACTGGTATTTATGTTCACCAATGTATAGAATGCTTAAGTTCTTGGTTGCTTAAGGAAAGTAGGATGTATATTTTCAGTAAAGAAGGTATGAGGAATGAAATTACATTTTATGAACGAAAAGGAAGTAGGTCTGACTTACAGGTGGCTGTTTAAGGGTGGGAGAACAAAGTAATGGGTACAGAAGTGATAAGAAGGTTTCATGGAAATTGGACCCCAAGGGAAGAGTTTTGTTCATAAATACAAGTTTTCTTGAGATGTTGGGCTGCCTTTGATGATGGATTTTAAGTTTCTTTACCTCTGAAGTGATCTGTTCTATGTTTACCTTTGAAATCTTCTTTTTTACTTTGGCTACGTGAATATAATGTTTCCGAGTGATCTATATGATTTTATCTGACTTGAGTGTTATAACCCCTTTTGATATTTGCCAACAAAACTTCCTAAATAACTTGACTTCTAGCTGACTTTGGAATGCTTCAGAGGGCCCGTGAGAAATCCCAGGGAGCTATTAAACTACCTGGGTTCATTGGACATGTTAAATTACATGGGAAGTACTGTTGAAGGGGTGATAAATCTTCTCAGATTATACGATATGGTGGATGTTACTAATATAGATATCCTAAAATTATGTGGAGTTCATATAGATCTGATATGCCCTAATAAAATGTGGTCAACTATAAGTCTAGTTATCCTGTTAAAGTGTTACAAGTCATAGCAATGACCAAGCTACCTTGTCAATTGCAGTTTAATCAGATTTAAACATGCCTTCTATGATTTCTCTCTGATGCCTTTGTAAGAATACTGCTACTTCATGATTTATGGAAAAGATTTTTCTAAGGTTAACCGATGAACAAGTTTTGTTTGCTATCTGGTAAGCTGGTACCAGACTGGAATTTAGTCTACTTTCTATGCTAATAGAACAGAGTTTTCTTAGAATGCAGCTTTCAAGAAGACATTATGAATTTCTTTGCCTTTAAGTGATTTATATTCATTTTTAAAATCTTTTGTTACTTTGGTAAAGTAAATAAGCATTACTTAAAGATTATGGTACATGTAGACAAAGCTCATTCTTCTTGTAAAAAAATAACCCCTCATGGTTAGACTTTTGCCATCCTGATGTCCGAAAAACATGGCCATAGTCTGCTCCTGAATTGGGGAATTAAAAATGGGTGAACAATAGATGTAAATCAAAGAGTCAGTGCTATGGGAAATCCAAGATGGCTGCCTGGCTTTTCCCAGCTCCCTGACAAACCTCATTTTTATTTGATGGGTTAAAGCCTTCCCTGGCTACAGGGTTAATGCCCTCATAAAGAAAAAACTTGTTTCACTGAATATTAAGTTTTGTTCATTGTTAAACTAAATTTCTAGTTTTGTTAATTAAAGTCTAGTGTTTACTAAGACTCACTTCTGAGATAGTTCCTTGTTATATTATATTTCTAAATGAGTTGATTAAGTGATTAAAAAAGACGCTGTAAGTTTGTTTCTAAAGCTAATCTCAGTAAGCAGTCTTCAGATAAAGATTAGATGCTCCATGATATACAACCAGGAGATTAACACCTGGCTATAGTCATTTAAGAAATGAAGTCAGATGACCTGGGGTATACTGCTCTACCTAATGAAAGTTCTTGACTTACTATTCTTACTTATGACCTGACTACTAACTGCTAGCTATAGCTATATTATTTTCTATGTTGCTTGTTTCAGAAGATTGTTTCTTAGGTTCCTAAATCTGTGACTGAGCCTGCGATAAAATGTTGATATGCAGTTACATATGCTATTAATTGTTGTAATAATGTAACTCTAGATATGGGAAGAAGCAACAAGAGGGACTATTTTCTGGGACCAAGAGGCTAGTAAGACAGGTATGATCCAAAGACTTTTGCTACTCACAAGGCCTGCTCTAGAAACAGCACATTGAGTGGCCTATCAATGGAACCTTCCCTAGACCTAGGAATGAGCCTTCCCAGTGCTTCGGGACACAATGACCAAGAAATGCCCCCAGAGCATGGTCAAATATGTGCCTACAAAGGGACCCTGCTGACTGGACTCTGCCAGCTGTCTCGACAAAGATGACATCATGACCACTGCAAGCTCCTGACTTTCAACACCCCCCAAAAGGAGTTCAGCGTAGAGATCAGGAATAAGGCACTCTGAGCTCCGGGAAAAACCCAGAAGAACTGGCCTTCTGATAGTCAGATACTTTCAGGTAAAGATTTTGTGAGCCCAAATTCTTGCTTCTTCTTGTACCTAGAGAAACACTAACGTCACGAACCAATGTCCAGTCCTGGTTCTCCTCGCTAGCCCATGAGCAGCTTTTCTACTTCTCATCTTTGGGTCATGTACCTTTAACTTTCTTGTAAAGTTTGTTTCTTCTAAAATACCACAAATATCCAAGTGGTCATGCAAGAATATTCCCTGACCAACACCTAGACAATGCGGAAACAAGTCACCTTATCATTCCATGGACTCTCATCGCCCTCCATAAATGCACCCTGACAGAGTAGGCAAAGGGAACTCAGATTCCCATGACACCCCTGCTCAGCCTGAGAAAGCCCGAGCGGTCATCGCCCCTTTTTCCTTGAAACTGGAATCCCAAATGTGTGAGAAGGGAAATGGGTATAGTTAGACATGAACAGGGTATCAACAAGGGCCAAAGAATTGGCCCTGAAAATAAAGAGAGGGAGGTATGTGGCGACCCAGGGACAAAGAGTAGATAAAACCAAGGAGGGTCTTGGAATGCAGGAATGGAAAAACAAGACCCCTTAGCATTTACCCTCCCCCATGTTGTAGCTATTGATGGATTTCAGGTCCTCCTGAGCAGCATAAACTGTCTCCCCTCCTACCCCATAAGGAGAATGTATTTTTCTTATTCTGCCCCCCACCTAGTATATGTGCCTCATCCATTCAGCAAATGATCCACAAGACCCCTATCCCACTCCTTGTACCCTGGCTATGAAAGTGGACTGAGGACCCCTGTTCAACATCCGTTCTCATTTGAGCTGGCCTGCTGTTCTAACAGAGTCCCCCATTCTAATAAACTTGACTTCCCTCTCATTTTGTCTCATGTCTGGAAATTCTTTTCCAACCCGAGCCCAGACCACAAGAAAGGTCACTATCCTATTCAGTTCAGTTCAGTCGCTCAGGTGTGTCCGACTCTCTGTGACCCCATGATCGCAGCACCCCAGGCCTCCCTGTCCATGACCAACTCCCGGAGCTTACTCAAACTCATGTCCATCGAGTCAGTGATGCCATTCAGCCATCTCATCCTCTGTCATCCCCTTCTCCTCCTGCCCCTAGTCCCTCCCAGCATCAGGGTCTTTTCCAATGAGTCAACTCTTGGCATGAGGTGGCCACAGTATTGCAGTTTCAGCTTCAGCATCAGTCCTTCCAATGAACACCCAGGACTGATCTCCTTTAGGATGGACTGCTTGGATCTCTTTACAGTCCAAGTGACTCTCAAGACTCTTCTCCAACACCACAGTTCCAATGCAATAATTCTTCAGTGCTCAGCTTTCTTCACAGTCCAACTCTCACATCCATACATGACCACTGGAAAAACCCTAGCCTTGACTAGATGGACGTTTGTTGGCAAAGTAATGTCTCTGCTTTTTAATATGTTATCTAAGTTGGTCATAACTTTCCTTGCAAGGACTAAGCATCTTTTTAATTTACTATCCTATTCGAGCTACTAAAATCTGTAAAACAATTAAAGTTCCAACTTAAGTATGAATTCTTGACTTATTATTCTTTCATAGAGGTTCAAAATCATTCATCGAGCAGAATTTTCAACATTACTAACTCAAATAACCTTGCTAAAAATGTGGCACTTTGGCCCCACTTCAGAACTCCTGTTTCAGAATACACTTAAAAAATTTTTTTCCTGTTTCTTTGGTAAACAATTTATCCTATGTCACACGAGTAGAACACTGAAAAATGAATATGCTAATGTTGTCCTGATGATTTTATAATTTCTCTTCTAGATGAGAATACTTTCTCTAATGGCTTGTGGATCATAACTCATCCTCTTCTTCACATTAGAAGTTGGGTAGAAAGGATTACTGTGTAAAAAATATATTTTGTAATACCAGCCAAGCCATTACTTCACGACCAGGTCTCTGAACTTGCTGTTTTCACCTTGGGTCACATTAGGATGTCTTCCCACGTCCACATGGCCTCTGTACTTTGTATTTCAGGGACGGCTGACCTTCCGGGATGTGGCCATAGACTTCACTCAAGAGGAGTGGGAATGCCTGGACCTCAGTCAGTAGGAATTGTACAGGGACGTGATGTTCGAGAATTACGGGAGCCTGGCCTTCTTGGGTGAGAATAACTGCCATCCAGAATCCCTTATCCACCCACTGGGTTTTTGTTCTGTCATTCTAAGAATGTTTTCTGACATTTTCTGCTTCCCACAGTAGTTCCAGATCTCTGCTTTCTAGGGGAAAATGGGTATTTGTGAGTTTAGGAAGAAAAGTGATGATTCATGATGATTCGTTATGCTGGTGATGTTTTTCTTCCTTCTGCCTCCTTCATTCTAGGTTAGTGGTAATTGTGTAAGTTCTGTGGCATTAAATAGTTGTACCCTCTCTTAATTTCACATCAATTCTACGTACATTTGCCTTAGTACTACTTGACCGGAATCTCAGGATCTGTTTGTTAGGTGTTTGTTAGTATTGTATAGCGGCTTTGAATAAAGTATTTCAGGAAATGTTTTCTAGGACAAAATGCGTTGTCGTCTCACCTGAATACATATTGGATTCGATACTGATGAATCTCTACCAACACAAATTTTTCTTTCTCTGATCAACAGGGCTTGTCTCTAAGCTGGACCT
The DNA here is from genome assembly GCF_910594005.1 of Cervus elaphus. Taxonomy (NCBI): domain Eukaryota; kingdom Metazoa; phylum Chordata; class Mammalia; order Artiodactyla; family Cervidae; genus Cervus; species Cervus elaphus. Next base: position 63,007,115 of record NC_057818.1, on the reverse strand, counting down.
GGTCGCCTTTCTGGAGCAATTGAAGGCTCCCAGGAATATAAGGAGAATGGAGACAACAACCAGTTACCCAGGTAGGTATGAATGGATGGAGATGAAGACTCAGATGAGTGGTCCAAGGAGCAGCGAGGAACTCATCCTTCGTCACATGACTTTGGATGATTTGCTTCAATGGAAATGGTTTTTGAAAACCTGGGTTTGTGTCTGCTACTGTCATAGAAATGTATCACCTGCCCCATTCTGTCTCTTAAATCATTCATGGAATTTATCTCCAGTGATTACTTTTCTCCATCACAGTGTGAACTGAAAGGCTCCTCTTGGCTTGTGACAAACTGCATTCATTAGTTGCTCTTCAGTTTCTTGGGAGCCCTAGGAAAACTGCCCGTTTTCGAGTAATTATGTGACAGTCCTTTTCAAGTTTCCTTCTACCTCTAGACAGAAATGTGTGAGTGGAGTGGTAGACAAACTGCCAAACTTCTAGGAATACTGGGAACGGGTTTCTGTCCTCTGGTTATAATTTCCTATCCACTGGGAGCGACACATAGGACCTTCTAAATAAATTTCAAATTCAAGTAATTTTTCACTGCAGAAAGCAAAACCTCATGAAAGTGAAAGAATGTACATCTCAGGTTGACTTCAAAGTTTCTCTTTTACTTTTATGATCTCATATTAAATATCTTTAGTGTATTTGATCCAATTATAACTTGCTAAAATACTTTATTATATTCTTTTACCTCATGGAATTTTCAAATAAATTGACATAAACTCTTAGCACATGTTCCACTATAGTATTAATGGTTGATTCAAACTATGACAAATTTTAGGTTATATAAAGAAATCTTCATTAAAAGTTCTAAATGGAATATAGCTGTTTTCCAATTGTGTGCTTCTATACAGCAAAGAGAATCAATTATACTTATCAGTCAGTTCAGTTCCATCACTCAGTCGAGTCTGAGTCTGCAGTCCATGGTCTGCAGCAAGCCAGGGTTCTGTGTCCATCACCAACTCCCAGAGCCTGCTCCAACTCTAGGCCATTGAGTCAGTGATGCCATCCAACTATATCATCCTCTATTCTCCCCTTCTCCTCTCATCTTCAGTCTTTCCCAGCATCAGGGTCTTTCTCAGTGGGTCAGTTCTTCGCACCAGGTGGACAAAGTATCGGAGTTTCAGCTTCACCATGTCGTTCCAATGAATATCCAGGACTGATTTCCTTTAGGATAGAGTGGTGTGATCTTCTTGCAGTCCAAGGGACTCTCAAGAGTCTTCTCCAACAACACAGTTCAACAGCATCAATTCTTCTGCACTCAGCTTTCTTCATGGTCCAACTCTCACATCCATACATGACTACTAGAAAAACCATAGCTTTGACAACATGGACCTTTTTCAGCAAAGTAATGTTTCTGCTTTTTAATATGCTCCCTAGGTTGGTCATAGCTTTTCTTCCAAGGAGCAAGCGTCTTTTACTTTCATGACTGTAGTCACCATCTGCAGTGATTTTGGAACCCCAAGAAATAAAGTCTGTCACTGTTTCCATTGTTTCTCCCACTGTTTGCATAAAAGGGTATGACCGGTACCATGATCTTCGTTTTGTGAAGGTTGCGTTTGAAGCCAGCTTTTGTACCCTCTTCTTTCAGTTTCATCAAGAGACTCCTCAGTTCCTCTTCGCTTTCTGCTATAAGGGTGGTGTCATCTGTATATCTGAGATTATGGATATTTCTCCCTGAAATCTTGATTCCAATTTGTGCTTCATCCAACCCGGTATGTTGCATGATGTGCTGTACATATAAGATAAATAAGCAGGGTGACAATATACAGCCCTGACGAACTCCTTTCCCAATTTGGAATCCGTCCGTTGTCACATGTCCAGTTCTCACTGTTGCTTCTTGACATGCATACAGATTTCTCAGGAGGCAGGCAAGGTAGTCTGGTGTTCCCATCTCTTTAAGAATTTTCCACAGTTTCTTGTGATCCTCACAATCGAAGGCTGTGGTGTAGCCAATAAAGCAGATGTAGTTGTTTTTCCAGAACACTCTTGCTTTTTATGTGATCCAAGGGATGATGGCAATTTGATCTCTGGTTCCTCTGCCATTTCTAAATCCAGCTTGAACATCTGGAAGCTCACAGTTCTCACACTGTTAAAGCCTCGCTTGGAGAATTTTGAGCCTTTACTATTGTTTGAAATGAGAGAAATTGTGTAATAGTTTGAGCGTTCTTTGGCATTGCCTTTCTTTGTGATTGGAATGAAAACTGACCTCTTCCCGTCCTGAGGCCACTGCTGAGCTTTAAAATTTGCTGGCTTATCTAGTGCAGAACTGTAGCATTATCCTCTTTTAGGCCTTGAAATGCCTCAGCTGTTCTTCCATCACGTGCAGTGGCTTTGTTGGTCATCATGCCTTCTAAGGCCAACTTGACTTTGGACGCTGGGATGTCTGTTCCTAGCTGAGTGATCACACCATCGTGGTTATCTCGGTCATTAAGATCTTTTTTGTATAGTTCTTCCATGTATTCTCACCAACTTGTCTTAATATCTTCTGCTGCTTTTAGGTCCATCCGGTTTCTGTCCTTTACTGTTCCCATCTTTGCTTGAAATATTCCTGGTGCCTCTAATTTTCTTAAAGAGATAGTCTTTACCGTTCTATTGATTTCCTTCCCATTTAGGTCTGCACAGAGCAATCAGTAGAGTTCCCTCTTTCAGTCATAGTTTTAAAGTCTCTCTTCTTATTTATTTCTTAAAACTAGTACTTTATTAAGTTTATCTTCTTTGTATTCAGCTTCCTCAGACACTGTCTTGTGTGTCCTCAGTTTCTGATTAGTTCTCTGTCACTATCACTTATGATTTTTAGACTGAAGCATCTAATAGACCATTCTCAGAAACATGTGAGGCAAAAGGTCGAGTTACGAATTCCTAGGCACCTAGGATTTGTGAAAGTGTTTGCTGTCTCCACTTAAGAGGACTAAAAGCAGGAAGTAATCATTAGGTTGCCTATCACCTCTGAATTCAGTGGTGCTTGGAAGCTTTTATCTTGTTTCTTCCCCTATAACTTATTTCTTTGCCATCTCATTTGTCCACCGTTCTGTTTGCGGTCTCTCTTTTGAAGGCTACAGGAACCTAGTTAGTCTTCCTTCTGGTGTCTGCACCTTGGTGGGTGAGGTTGGTCCCGAGGTTGGTGCCCTCATCCTCTTGATCTGGGCTTTGATTGCTGTTAGCCGTGACCAGAACCTGCTGTGGATATTCAGGGCTGTTTCCACATTGTTCTGTGGTTGTTACTGCCCTCTCTCTGCTGGTGCGTGCTCCGTGCATGGTGGAATAGTGCCCCCAGATCTGAATCTTAGCTGTGATTCTGATCTGTGGTGTGAGGCAGGTGGGACTGGAGCACCCCCACATGGAGAAAAGTCACTGAGTATTACTCCTCTGGGGATGTTCACTCAGGATGTGCTCTGGTTCCCCCTCCCGTGCGTTCTGCAGGCCCTCATGTGATGTAGTGTTGGCACTGCTCTTGGCCCCACCTTAACCACGGGCATGATGGCACATGGCCCTGGATGTTCACAGATGTTGTTTTCACAAGGTCACCGGCATAGATTCAGTGAAGTCAGGTCCTGGGATTGCATTCAGCGTGGAGCTGGACCTGCTGTGGTGCTCTTGGGCAGCTCAGGCTCTGTCCTGGCCCAGCCCCCTTGTGTGGGAGCCCACAGAGTCTACAGCAGCTAGAGCTGCCCCTGCCCTGACGGAGAGAGCGCTGGTAGGTGATTCAGATGCTCTGTAGGGGCTGAGGTTACACAGCCTGCCGTGGGTGTGAGACCGTGGCTTCTGTTGCTGCAGGGAGAGGTGTCAGCTTTTCTTCTTCATCCCTGGGGCCAGCTGTGCTTTCAGGTCCATCTGAGCGTGTGGGCAACTCACAGGTGTCTGCTCCTGAGCTGCCCCAGAGCGCAGGAGTCTGCTGATTGTGGAGGAGGTCGATGGGGGAAGCCGTGGCTTGGGCTCAAAGACTACATGGGTGGAGTTCTTCATAGTCCTTGGCGAGCAGGTCCGGCAGAAGGGACAAGGGATGCAATGGGCTTCTTCTTTGGCCACCACTCCCCAATGCCACTCTGCTCTCTGGTGGTTCAGGCTTCCACTACAAGCATCCCGTTTGCAGAGCTCTTCCCACAGCCCCATCCCTTCAGCATGTTTCCTCACAGCCAACCTCAATCCTCTGCCTTGATCTGCTCTCTGAACCCCACATTCCAGCACCCAGCCCTTGTCTGCAGTGGTGGTCATGCCTCTCAGGCTGGGTGGGCAGGGCAGGGGTCAGGACCCCGTGTGCAGGTCTCTCTCTGTCCTGCTGCCACATGCTGTTTGCCATGTTCTCTCCCACAGAGAATGAGGCTCTCCTTCTGTCCAAACTGAGTCCCCGATGAGGGGCTTCCCCTAATTTGGAGACCTCTTCTCACTTTCATCTCCCCACAAGTTTACAGGCCCCATCCCACTTTCTCTCCTCTTTCTTTTCCTTCTTCTCTTGTCCTACCTGACTCAGCAGGAATCTTTCTTGTTTCTTTAGACTTCGAGGGGTCTCCGCTAGTGTTCAGCTGGGCTCTGTGAGAATTGTTCCATTTCTCATTCATTTGTGGAGAGAGAGATGATCTCCACATCTGCCTATGCCTCTGGCATCTTGATCCTTCGTCTCTGTTTTATTTTTAAACTAGCTAATAGTCATCAATTTTCTCTAAATCTTTGAAGGTATTCACTAAGAATAGCAAGTAAAATTACTTGTTATTTGGTATCTTTCAGCTATGACTCCACAAGACACCCAGGATTTGATGCCGAAGAATCCAACGTTAGAAGATGTATTCCCAAAAGCAAACTTAGGAATATGTCAACTATTTCACCTCAGAACCTTAAATTTAATGAAAGCTTGGGAATATACGAGAGTATATGAAAGACAGAGAGGATGCTTACATGGACATAAAGAAATGGAGACAGTTACACAGAATGCTAACATTACTGCAAAAAGAAATGAGCAATGTGAGTCAAATTGGGAAAAACACCCACTTCAGTCTTCAACATCTGCCGAGACATGTAAGTGTTTAAGAAAAGATTTCCATCCCTTTTTGAAACATACATGTTCTCTAAAAGTAAACCTGGAAAATCTGGAAGGTAATCTAGTCTCTACTGCAAATCCTCATTCAGACAATTCTGAACTTAGGCTTCGACTAAACATACATTCAAGCATGTCTGAACACCTACAATTTAACAGTGAGTGGGAAAACACACAGTCTAATCATTTTGAGAGATCCGTGAGCAGGGGGTCATTTTTCTTCCCCCAACAGATATTTTCTCTCCATTCCAAGATATATCATGTTGATGATAATGGAAGAGATGCAACCCAACCATCATTGTTCAATACATATTGTGATGTGGTTAATACACAGCAATGTTGCATGTGCAATAAAATGAGTCAGACCTTAAGTAAGAGCTCCAGCTCCAATAATTACAAGAGTATTTTTGATGGACTGAGAAGGTATTCAGGCAATGAACCTGGGTATACGGTTGAAGGAGACTCCAACCTTAAGAATCATCTGGGACCCAAATCTTCAATGAAGGATTCTAAACGTCATAAATGTAGAAATGCCTTTGATCAAATGTCAGGTTTTTCTCTCGATAAGAGTACTTGTACTGAAGAGAGGACTTGTACTGAATATGGTAAGGTTTCTAGTCAGTCTTCAGAACTTATTAAACCGCAGACTGTTCAGAATCCACAGAAAGAAAACAAGTGTAAGGTTATGTGGGAAAGTGTTTAGTAAGCCATCCAATCTAAATAAACATAGGGAAATTCATACAGGAAGGAAACCTTTCCAATGTACAGAATGTAGCAAAGCGTTTACAAGTCACTCAGTTCTTACTCAACATCAGGGAATTCATACTGGAGAGAAACCTTACACATGTACAGAATGTAGCAAAGCCTTTACTTACAATTCAAGTCTTATTCAACATGGGCGGATTCATACTGGAGAGAAACATAAATGTACAGAATGTAGCAAAGCCTTTGTCTGTTACTCACAACGAATGGATCGGATCATCAGCGAACTCATACTGGAGAGAAGCCTTATAAATGTAAAGAATGTGGCAAAGCCTTCCATAGTCGCTCACTTCTCACTCGACATCAGCGAATTCATTCTGGGGAGAGACCTTATAAATGTAAAGAATGTAACAAAGCCTTTATCCATCGCTCACATCTTACCCAACATCAGCGAATTCATACTGGAGAGAAAGCTTATTGTGCAGAGTGTGGCCAAACCTTTATTTGTCACTCAGAGTTAATTGTACATCATCGAATCCATATTGGGGAGAAAGCGTACAAATGTAAAGAATGTGGCAAGGCCTTTATTACAAATTCGGCCCTTACTCAACATCACCAAATTCATACCGGGGATAGACGTTATAAATGTAGAGAATGTGGCAAGGCTTTTATTAAGGTTTCTGGTCTTACTAAACATCAGCGAATCCATACTGGGGAGAGACCATATTCATGTACTGAATGTGGCAAAGCCTTTGCTTACAACTCAACGCTTACTCAACATCGGTGAATTCATGCTGGCGAGAGACCTCATAAATGTAAAGAATGCAACAAAGCCTTTCCTCGTCTCTCACTTCTTACTCAGCATCAGCGAGTGCATACCGGAGAGAGACCTTATAAATGTACTGAATGTGGCAAAGCCTTTGGTTGCAAGTCAACGCGTGCTAAACATCAGCGAATTCATACTGGAGAGAGACCTTATAAATGTACAGAATATGGCAAAGCCTTTAGTCAGAGTGCCCATCTCGCTAAACATCTGAGAAGACACTGAAGAGAAACCTTAGAAATGGGACATGTGATGGAATAGGTTTTCCCTAAACATGCATCAGAAAACACAATAGTTTATATAAGAAACCTATGGAGATGATGTAACAAATATGTAGAAAGGTATTTAATCAAATGGTAAATCAAAATAAATATCAGGGATTACATACTAGAAGACATGTCATCAGTCCTCTTTTCTGAAGTTTCTCTGCAGGAGAATGACTGTAGGGAGTACTCCATAGTTAAACACATAGAAAATGGATATATTAGCATGAATCGTGAGATGAAGGTTGATGGTTAGAACGTTCCAATTCTTAGCAATGTATGTATGCTTGTTCGTAACGACGTGAACTGAGATTATTTGAAGTGAATGTGATTCAGCACTCAAGTAATGCATACTATGCTTTGTTTCTGGTATGTTTGTATAGCGAGGTTTTTGACGGTTTATTAAAGATTAGCCTTTTTATATTGTGTAGCAACCATTTCTATCTATCCTCCATTAGAAGATGAAAGGTACCATGATGTAAAATGGACAGTGACCATCTAAATGGAGGTGTCTGTCATTGATGTGAAATATCTGGAAGTTGCCATGATGTCAGTGATCTTTTAATCTTTCCATGTATTAAAGTAAAACAGAAGTTGCTGGTAAGGTTTCAATGGTAATATCCTTGATTTGTAAGAAGAACACAATGACAGTTCACTGCAATATTGATTTATTTTTATAATATCAATGCAAGTCATGAATATTACTGGCAGTGTTGAAATAAAGACACATTCTGTGACAACCTATAAATGTATTAGAAACCCTTCCTGGAAAAGGCATAAAATTAGTGCATACCATGCTTGCTAAGTGCTTCCTAGGCTTTGTTTGGTAAGCAGTAAAAATCACAAATCTCACATCATTACAACAGAAAGATGAATATCTCACTCTGTACTTTTGATCTGTATTTAATCATGGATCATACCGTGGATTGTAAAAGGTTTTATTTCAACTATGTGTTAAATTAATACATGGTTATTAATAACAGTGATTGGCTTTTAGTGTTTTGGTTGATTGTAATGAATGAAATGTTAACCCACCAGCTACAGTAACCTCTCCCACCTTATTTAAGGTTGTAGTGAGGAAACCACAACGAACTCGTTGGTAACACAGAGAGATGGCATATGTGGAAATTACTTTACTCACTGGGTTTAAACTTCTCATAACTTCATATATATTCCCTCTTTTCTGTGTTGTATCTCTTCTCCCATTTTTTAACTACTTGGATACTGTGATGGTTCTAATAGGAAGGATTATGCAGAGTATTGTTGACAATTTCCCTAAACTGCTCCATGCTGTTGCTGCCTCAGCATCTCTCTGGGGAGCGGGTAACCTGCAGTTCCCTGAACTCACAGAAGGCAGTCCTGTGAGCACCTGCACTAGATGACCATCTTCCTTGAGATCAGCAGTCTTGCTGAACCCCAGGGTCTATTCACAGGCCCCCCTTCAATCACACTGAGAGAGTCAGTTTCTAGGGAGGTTGCTAAGTCTGGGCGTCCTCAAGGAGAGAGGGATCTGGAATTCTCGAAAGAAAAAACGTTTTTCTTTTTGCCTCTACAATAATGTATCCTGCTTGATAACAGTCTCTGGAAAAAAAAAAAAATCTGGCTAATAATGTTATCTTAAAAGGTAAATTATTGGGGTGGGTCTAGTGAGGTCTTTACAACCTTCAGAAATTCTTTTGATCCCCTGTAATAACTAATTAAAAGTATATAACTCCTTTGCTAACACTAGTAAGGGTGCATTCTTTCTGCCCCTTCTGATGTCTATGTCAAAAGCTTTCTCTGTCTCTTTTATATGTTAATAAAACTGTTATACAAAAGCTCTGAACTATAAAGCCTCCTCTCTGGCCCTGGATTGAATTCTTCTCCTCAGGAGGCCAAGAATCCAGGCGTCTTTCATGGTTCCGCAGCAGTCTTTCATCTTGGGCGCTCGTCCGGGATTCTTCAGGACAAGGTGAGGATGCTTGGAGCTCTGCTTGTCTGTCTCTAGTGAACACGTTTCTGCTTCACTTCGCTAACTCTGCAGTGTGCTTGTGTGAATGAACGAGATGCCCTGCGTGAAGCAAGGGAGGAGGCCTGCTCTGCGGTTCCTCGGTGACCTCATATGCCTTAGGGCAGAAACCTGTTGGGGGTTTATACCGACCTGCCAATGACAAGAGGCAGCCAATGTCTCTTTCGGGCACTGACTAGAAATGGGCAAAGCGTGTGGACCGAACTCTCCTTTCTCGGTCAAACTTTCCACTCTCTTTGGCCATTTCATGACTTCTTGGGAATTAGAACGATTAACCTATCTGTCAAATCCTAGACTTTCAAGGGACTTGTGATCTATGCTGTTACTGTGTGCTGTTACTTCGCTCCCCCACTTGGACTGGTAGTCAGGAAGCGCCTAGCTTCACTAGGAATGGAAAGTCAGGAAGCGCCTAGCTTCGCTAGGAATGGAAAGTCAGGAAGCTTGATGGAGCTCTCGCTCCAAGAGCATCTCTGAGGATAAAGGATACTTAGATCGGAAGTGCAGTGGGTTTCTTCCTGTGGTAACACGCTCCTAGTGGACCACAGGGGACTTTCCAGGAGCTTTTGTCCCAACTCCTAGTTCTTTCTGTGGAATCATAATGAGCTGGAAGGACTGGCCCTAAGAACTCAGGAAGAAAAATCACTTTTTCCTCACTGGCGAGCCCTTCTCCATCTCTTTTGCTATCGCTTACACTGGTGCGATGATGCTTGGAAGGAACATCTCAGTTTTATGTTTGTATCCGTCTTATTGTGGTCAGGAATATAGTCAGGGTTGTGCACACACTCTCAGGTGACGAAAGTTTCCCCAGAGGTCTTAGCTTGGGAGGCATTCCGGAAGGTTACTCTGATGGCACCCCAGGTGGCATCAGAGGCAAGCAAGGCATTAATGGCGAGGAGCTGGACATCAGTTAGGGACGCCATCAGGTCTGCCCCTGGTGCATCTCCGACCCGTCTCTGTGGTAGAACCGGCAGGGACGAGTGTGACGCCTGCGTCGGTAAGGGACAGACTAGGTCCGACCAAGGAAGGATAGCTTTGGAGTAAAGTCTGTCTACACCCTCATCTAGAGCAGGGAGGGATGCCTCTGGTAGAAAGATGGCGCTGGTGGCTTTTCTTCTCTCTTACAGATGGGAGCTAACTATTGCAGCCTCACTCCTTTGAACTGTATCCTGAAAAACTGGAATAGATCTGATCCCCAGGGCTTAAAGAAGACACATCTGATCTTCCTGTGTGATACTGCATGGCCATGGTATCCTTGGAGGATGGCAAACGGTGGCTGGTTGGAGGGTCTCTTGATTATAGTACTGTTTTACAATTAGACCGGTTCTGTAGAAAACAGGGGAAATGGGTAGAAGTAGCATATGTGTTGTCCTTTTTCTCACTGTGAGGTATGCCGGACTTATGTCCTAAGAGTATAGATTTGACTGTGAAACCTTCAGCTCCCTCCTGTCCTCCTACTTTGCCCCCACACCCGGAACTCCCACCTGAGCAAACTGAAAGTCAGGGAACCGCCCCCCACCCCCCACCCCGGGAAGGTTTGCCTTGGTCTCAGTAAAAACCCAAACTGAGATTCAAACGGCCCAAGTAGAGGTCCAAACAACTCCTATCCCAGTACAACTTCAGACTGCTCTGGTTTCAATAGGACCTCACACCACTAAAGTAAGAGAACCTCAGACAGCAAAAACTAAGGGTGAAATACAGGATGAGATGGAGGACAGGAAACAGAACAAAAAAAGCAGGTTTCTCCAATCTGTCCCTGGGATCGTATGCACAGAGCAGCCAGAGATGGTGAGGACAGCCACATAAGCTGTTGCCTCTTCATGAAGCACCCATCGGGAGAAACAATCAGTCTATGAGAGGTAATAAGCCCTTTTCTTATCAAGAAATATAAAGAATCAAGGAGGATCTGGGAGACTATTTAGAAGACCCAGCAAAGTATATCGGAGAAGGCAATGGCACCCCACTCCAGTACTCTTACCTGGAAAATCCCATGGATGGAGGAGCCTGGTAGGCTGCAGTCCATGCGGTTGCTTAGAGCCGGACACAACTGAGTGACTTCACTTTCACGCATTGGAGAAGGAAATGGCAGCCCACTCCAGTGTTACTGCCTAGAGAATCCCAGGGACGGGTAGCCTGGTGGTCTGCTGTCTATGGGGTCGCACAGAGTCAGACAGGTCTGATATGACTTAGCGGCAGGAGAAAAGTATATTAGAGTTTATACTTAACTGAGAATATGTTATCTCAACAATTTAGGGACCAATCCCCTAAACAGCAGAAGTAATTATGGAATGAAAACGACGTCCATTCCCCTTGGAAGCATAATTCTACTAAAAGAAAAGGAGGGAATGAGCGTTTCAATGTCAAGGCAGGTTGATAAGAAGTCCAGGGGTCCCCAAGGAGAGAGGGATCTGGAATTCTGAAGGAGCTAGTAAGAACAAAAGTTTTTTTTTTTTTTTTTTTTTACCCTCTATATTCCTTCAGTTCAGTTCAGTTCAGTCGCTCAGCTGTGTCCGAATCGTTGCTACCCCATGAATCGCAGCACGCCAGGCCTCCCTATCCATCACCAACTCCCGGAGTCTACACAAACCCATGCCTATCGAGTCTGTGATGTCATCCAGCCATCTCATCCTCTGTCGTCCCCTTCTCCTCCTGCCCCCAATTCCTCCCAGCATCAGGGTCTCTTCCAATGAGTCAACTCTTCGCATGAGGAGGCCAAAGTATTGGAGTTTTAGCTTCAGCATCAGTCCTTCCAATGAATACCCAGGACTGATCTCCTTTAGGATGGACTGCTTGGATCTCCTTGCAGTCCAAGGGACTCTCAAAATTCTTCTCCAACACCACAGTTCAAAAGCATCAGTTCTTTGGCGCTCAGCCTTCTTCACAGTCCAGCTCTCACATCCATACATGACCACTGGAAAAACCATAGCCTTGACCAGACGGACCTTTGTTGGCAAGGTAATGTCTCTGTTTTTTAATATGGTCTCTAGGTTGGTCATAACTTTTCTTCCAAGGAGTAATTTCATGGCTACAATCACCATCTGCAGTGATTTTGGAGCCCCCCAAAATAAAGTCTGACACTGTTTCCACTGTCACCCCATCTATTTCCCATGAAGTGATGGGACCAGATGCCATGATCTTAGTTTTCTGAATGTTAAGCTTTAAGCCAACTTTTTCACTCTCCTCTTTCATTTTCATCAAGAGGCTTTTTAGTTCCTTTTACTTTCTGCCATAAGGGTGGTGTCATCTGCATATCTGAGGTTGTTGATATTTCTCCAGGCAATCTTGATTCCAGCTTGTGCTTCATCCAGCCCAGAGTTTCTCATGATGTACTCTGCATGTATATTAAACAAGCAGGGTGACAATATACAGCCTTGACGTACTCCTTTTCCTATTTGCAACCAGTCTGTTGTTCCATGTCCAGTTCTAACTCTTGCTTCCTGACCTGCAAACAGGTTTCTCAAGAGGCAGGTCAGGTGGTCTGGTATTCCTATCTCTTTCAGAATTTTCCAGAGTTTATTGTGATCCACAAAGTCGAAGTCTTTGTCATACTGAATAAAGCAGAAATAGATGTTTTTCTGGAAATCTCTTGCTTTGTCAATGATCCAGTGGATATTGGCAATTTGATCTCTAGTTCCTCTGCCTTTTCTAAAACCAGCTTGAACATCTAGAAGTTCATGGTTCACGTATTGCTGAAGCCTGGCTTGGAGAATTTTGAGCACTACTTTACTAGCGTGTGAGATGAGTGCAATTGTGCGGTAGTTTGAGCCTTCTTTGGGGTTGCCTTTCTTAGGGATTGGAATGAAAACTGACCTTTTCCAGTCCTGTGGCCACTGCTGAGTTTTCCAAATTTGTTGGCATAATGGGTGCAGCACTTTCACAGCATCATCTTTCAGGATTTGAAATAGCTCAACTGGAATTTCATCACATCCACTAGCTTTGTTCGTAGTGATGCTTTCTAAGGCTCACTTGACTTCACATTCCAGGATGTCTGACTCTAGGTGAGGGATCACACCATTGTGATTATCTGGGTCGTTAAGTATTTTTTGTACAGTTCTGTGTATTTTTGCCACCTCTTCTTCATATCTTCTGCTTCTGTTAGGTCCATACCATTTCTGTCTTTTATCGAACCGATCTTTGCGTGAATGTTCCCTTGGTATCTCTTAATTTTCTTGAAGTGATCTCTAGTTTTTCCCAATCTGTTGTTTTCCTCTATTTCTTTGCATTGATCGCTGAGGAAGGCTTTCTTATCTTCCTGGCAATTTTTTGGAACTCTGCATTCAAATGAGAATAACTTTCCTTTTCTCCTTTGCTTTGTGCTTCTCTTCGTTTCACAGCTGTTTGTAAGGCCTCCTCAGACAACCATCTTGCATTCTTAAGATTGTGTAAAAATAATCTATCCTGCTTGAAGACAGTCTCTGGAAAAACAAAAACAAAAACAAAAAACCTTCTAGCTATTCCTGTTATCTTAAAATATAAATTATGGGAATGCGTCCAGTGAGGTCTTTACAAACTCCAGACATTCTTTTGATTCACTGTAATAACTAATTAAGAGTATATAACTCCAGTGCTAATAATAGAGAGGGGGCCCTCTTTCTGCCCCCTTCTGATGTCTATCTCAAAAGCTTTCGCTATCTCTTTTATACTTTAATAAAACGTTATTACACAAGAGCTCTAACCAGTCAAGCCTTGTCTCTGGCCCTGGATTCAATTCTTCTCCACTGGAGGCAAAGAATCCCGGCGTCTTTGTGGTTCAGCAACAACCTTGCAGAACCCTCACGGAGCTCACCAGAATCCTTTTCTTGGTTTAAACGGATTAATCCGCACTCAGCTTAGGGAGCCCAGAGCACTTCACCCAGGGTAACTTATAAAAGCTGAACTGCAAGTACTCATGTTTTCTTTGCCTGATTCTAGCTTTGACCTCTCTCAGGAATTTCCTCCCCTACAGAGGGGTCTCAGGTACGATGAGTGTGAGGCCTTGAGTTCAGGATTCCTGAACGTTGGTGTGGGGGAAGAAACATCAGAAGAAATGGAATTTGCTGACGACTCCATTCATGGCCCCACTGTAGACCTGCAGATTCATAAGTTCCTAGCGTGGGGACCTGACCACCAGGGATTTCTATTCATTGAAATGGTTCAGAAAGAATATTTAGGCGAGAGGTTTGCATCTGGTTTCCCACCAGGATCATGTGACCAGCGTTCGTAAATGACCTGACTGATGCTCTCCCAAGAGTTTTGTGTCGGTCAGTGTGGTGGGTAGGAAGTGCTCCAGGGGACTCTAAGGGGAGGCCCGGGTTAAGGACGTGGCTCCATCCGTGAGAGCTTAGGCCCAGTTTCAGTCCAAAGAGAGGCCGCAGGGTTGGTCTAGCTGGATTTGGATCGGGAAAGTCAGTCAGCTCACATCGTCCGTGTGAGCAGAGCATTAGGAGCTCTCTGTGGGGAGAGAACAATCAAGAAATTGGCTCATAGGCTGGTCTCCCAGCGGGAAGTGATTTTTCTTGAATCTCTCCTGAGGCAGAGGACAGGAGAGGTCGGTCTCAGCTTTGCAAGGTCCTTCTGTCTGTAGGAGCGGTGGTTGCAGGTTAAAGAGCTGTGTTGACGCCCTCCAATGCACTTTCCCAAAACTCAGAAGTGCGTTTGCAGCATCACATCCCAGAGGAGACAGAGCAGGAGGAAGAAGAGGAGGAAATGGCAGCTTCTCAGGTCAATATCCTGTCCTGGGCCTGGGACTGCATCTGCTTTTCCTCCTAAAATGCCCGCAATGGGAATATGCAAGCCTTTAGCTTTCTGCTCCTAATTTTTCTTCCCGGGGCATTTGTTATCATCTTATTTTTTTTCCATTTCTTCTTATAATAGTGAAGACCTGCCCTTTAGACTACTTCCTTGTGTCCCAGAGCCTTTTCTCCATTGTCTGCATCCTCACTTTCTTTGGAGCATCATGAATTCTCAACATGCATAAGTGACTTTCAACTGTTGAAAATATTCTTTTAGTGAGAGATCAGCATGGGGAGTCACTCCTATCCTCACTCCCATTGCGATGTGATTTGGTGTTTGGATTTTAGGGACTTTGGGAAATGCAGTGATGACTACAGAAATTATGATTTTTACAATATGACATTTTGTTTTCAGCAAATATAGCTATGTTTTTTTCAATAGTCATATATGGATGTGAGTTGTTGTTCAGTTGTTCAGTAGTATCTGACTTTTTGCAAGCCCATGGACTTCAGCTCGCCAGGGGTCCCTGTCCTTCACCATCTGCCAAGGCTTGCTGAAACTTTCCCCATTGAGTCGGTGATGCCAAACAACCATCTCATCCTCTGCTGTCACCTTCTCCTCCTGCCATCAGTCTTTCCCAGCAGCAGGGTCTTTTCCAGTGAGTCAACTCTCCACACCAGGAGGCCAAAATTTTGGAATTAAGCTTCAGTGTCAGTCCTAGAGGTGAATATTCAGGATTGATATCCTTTAGTTTTGTAGCCACATGTTTCGGGAAACAAACTCACTCAGGAGGACAGTGCAGATACTGGAATGCAGAGTCTCCTCTTAGCCAGGGACCCTGACCGGTTTTCGCAAAAACCTTACATACCTGAAGTGTACGTGCTCAAACCCACCTCCCCAAATTCCTTGAAACTAGTCTGGACAAGGTAAAAGAGAGAAATGATTAAAGTTAACCCATGATTCAGGTGTCATAAGCCTGGATAGTTAAGCACTGGACATTTATCAATAGGCCTGTGGTCATACCCTGATAAGCATGATGGGATTTATGACTTTGTTCTGTTACAGAGATAATTAACACATTCTTTTAGGCGACGGACCGTCTAGGCACAAGTCCTGAGGCTCCTTCATCCGGGGTCTGGTTTTCCATTGCTATGTCATTTCCATCGATACTGAGCATATAGCTCAGAGTCCACAGTCCGACCCACGATGGACTCCTGCTTTCAAGATGGAGCCTGTTCTGTCTCTTTCCTCCCTCATAAGGACTAATTTGATCTCCTTGCTGTCCAAGGGACTCTCCAGAGTCTTCTCCAGGACCACAATTTGAAAGCATCAATTCTTAAGTGCCCTGCCTTCTTTATGGTCCAAATCTCAAATGACCATTGGAAAGACCATAGTTTAGACTAGATGGACGTTGTTAGCAATTGATGTTTTTCCTTTTCAATACACTGTCTAAGTTTGTCATAGCTTTCCTTTCAAGAGGCAAGCATGTTTTGATTTCATGGCTGCAGTGACCGTCCACAGTGATTTTAGAGCCCAAAAAGAGAAAATCTGTCACTGTATCCACTTTTCCCCTCTATTTGCTATGACGTGATAGGACCAGATGTCATGATCATAGATTTTAATGATGAGTTTTAAGCCAGCTTTTTCACTCACCTTACTCACCTTCATCAAGAGGCTCTTTAATTCCTCTTCACTGTCTGCCAGTAGAGTGGTATCATCTGTATATCTGAGGTTATTTGTGTTTATGCAGGCAATCTTGACTCTAACACTAAAGAAACCTTTTCTAAATGCAGGTCTCTGAGCCTAGGTGAACCAAAGGCTGCGATTCAGAAGCTACCAGTTATTTCCTATTTGGTAAGTGCTGAGGAGCTGGGGCGGGTGGGGGTGGGGGGGTGGGGTGAGAGACTGCCATCCACCACTGTTGTTCAGACTTTGGTCCTTGAATAGACTGATTCATAGAGGGTGTGAATTAGTGATCAGGGAGCCCCCTCATCCATTCAGAAGTCGGGGAATGATAGGCTTCTGTCTCTATGTTTGTTGTTGTTCAGTCACTCAGTCGTGTCCAACTTTTTGAGACCCAGGGACTACACCATGCCAGGTTTCCCCTTCCTTCACCATCTACTGGACTTTGCTCAAAGTCATGTCCATTGAGATGGTGATGCCATCAAAATCTCTAGTCCTCTGTCGTCTCCTTAGAATCAGGATGTGAACAGTCAAGGAAGAAGGATTGGCCCCAGATAACTAGATGCATATGAAAGGAACCATTTCAATAAGTTCAGGTGCTTCCATCTTCCCATACAAGGAAGATCATTAAATCTCTTCATGTGAGAGATGTTTTTCCTTTATGTTAATTGTCACTTTTAATATTCAGCTTACCTGCCCTTCCTACAAACTTGTATATAGTGTGGCTCCTTCCTTGCTTCCTCAGCGTCGTCTGACTTGTGGTCACCTGACACACCGTCTCCTGGACTCAAGTTTGAATATTCCCACCAGATAAAACCTAACTCTCAACGTTCAGGCCACGTGTATTTTTTCTCAGGCTGTAGTTATCTCACTTATTTCTTAACACAGATCATTATTTCCTTTGGTGATCTTGAGATATGCATTTAAGGCATCATTTTCACAGGTATTTCTCCATTCCCATACACTCTTTTGGACTTCCAAGGTGGCAGTAGGACTAAAGAATCTAAGTGCCAATGCAGGAGGCCTAAGGGACATGGGCTTGATCCCTGGGTCAGGAAGATCCCCTGGAGGAGGAAATGACATTCCACTCCAGTATTCTTGCCTGCAAAATCACATGGACAGAGGAGCCTGCTGAGCTACAGTCCAAAGGGTCAAAAGGATTCAGACATGACTGAGCGTCTAGGCACATACATTTTTAACCTGAGTTTCGTTGCTGTCCCTGGTTTATTTTCAAGGAAATCTGTGATGGTCAAGAGAAAACGTTCAATTTTTACATGACCTCCTGCTCCTTCTGCCTCTGTGACTCAGCTTGCTCCTTGCAAAATCCATATCAGGTAGGTCTAAAAAATGGGGACTCACAATACTGGGAACTGGAGCTTATCTCACTCACCCTTGTCTTGCTCTTTGCAATCGCCCTACCAACTGCAAACCTGTAAACTTGCTTAATCATGCATGCAAACCCGCTTAATCATGCCTGTATGAAAACTCTTGTACCCCTTTGTTTGGGGCTCGGAGCTTGGAGGGTTAACTCCTCTGGGGCCACCAGTGTAATGAACTGGAGTTCTCCAACTCTCTGAGTGTGGTGCTTGGTTTCTCGAGTACTGGTTTCTGCAACATTTCTGGAGGCCCCAGCGAGATTCCAACCACGCTGGCCCCTTCAGCCACTGGACTGGTGACTCAGCCAGGTCAAAATGAAGGAGCCCCGAAATGAACAAGGAGGCGTGACACCTCATGGTATTCCCAGAACGTTGTTCCAACTTTCTGGATGGCCGAGCCCTGACCAGACCCGTTAAAGGGACAGGCCAACTCACCAGGAATGGCCACGGGGTCAGGTAAAGCCCTGGGGCCAATCCCTAGTCAGGAGATCTTACCCCAATAAGCAGAAGAGACTGATCACCTCCTTGGAGCTTCCAGGAAGGGAGCATCAGATAGGCAGGCCTGGGGACTCAGGAAAAGGGCGGTATTGTGATAGGCTCTGAGTGACCTTGTATGCATGATTGCTGACTGAAGGAAGTGAAAGTGAGCTTCACAGTTCGTGGACTATGGAGCCTGAGAGCGTCCAAAATCTGCAGTTCCGTGAGGACCTCAGGAGGCTGAAAGGCGGTGCCAGTCTCTGGGGGACTTGATCTCTCCTGAGAGACTGGTTCGGGTTGGGGGTTTATACCGACCTGCCAGTATTAAGTGAGGGCTTCCCTGGCGGCTAAGATGGTACAGTGTCTGCCTGCAGTGTGGGAGGCATCTTCAGTCTCCCTCGGGAGAGTGGCCAGGCAGATGGAAAATGAATGTGAACGAGTGTGTGGCCTGATTGCCTCGAGCTTCAGGCTCGATTGTGTGGCTTCACGGCCTTCATGGCTGTGGAGTCCCTGTGGGCCCTAGCTTGCAGTTCCATGGCGACCTCATACGGCTCAAGGCAGTGTCTGCCTCTGGGGGAACCAGTCCCTCCCTGCGAGACAGATCTGCATCAGGGGTTTATACTGATCTGCCAATGCTAAGAGGCACCTAAGATCTGCCTTGGGGGGTGGCCAAGTGGACACCTAAATGGTCTCCTCTTTGGAGGGGGCGCCCACCCTTGTTTGTGTTTTTGTCACTGACTCCGGACAGGATACACAGGGAGGGAGAAATTATGGTTACTGGGTATTCTTCTGTCGACTGACTCCTTGAGCAGACATCTAAGATTTTAGGTTTTCCTCAAAACGCTGCCAGGTAGATTAGATTTGTCAACATGGGTGGAAGTTCCTCTAAACCAACAGTTTTAGATTGCATGGGAAAGAACTTTAAGAAGAGCTTTGGAGGAGATTTTGGAGTCAAGACGACCCTTAGGAAGCTTTGTAACTTATGTGAGCTCCTTTGGCCAGCCTTTGCTGTTGGGTGGCCACCAGAGGGCACTCGACCTGCCCACTGTCCAAGCAGTGCCCCAGGTAATCACTGGGACTCCGGGACATCCAGACAGTCTCCATACATAGACTCCTCGTTTCTAATAGCACAGACCCTGCCCCCATGGGCAAGATTTTGCCCAAATGGACAGAAACAGAGTAGGGAATTTGTGGCCCAATCACTCAGAAAAAAAGAAAGATGGGGGGAAAGCCCTATATTCCAGGGAGATGCAGTAGAAGACCCACTGATGCCCCTGCCACACATTCCCCTGACTCGACAAGCCCCAGCCCAGCCGGTTCCAGACCCATTGCCAGACAGTCCACCTCCCTCCCTGTCCCCCGCACCACCTCACGAGCAAGACTCCAGCCCCTAGCAAGGAGGGACACAGCTCCGCTCAGCCAAACAGTCTAACCAGCTGACCTCAGCCTGTCAGATATCACTGAGAGAAACTGAAGGTCCTCAACAAGGAACGAGGATGACTTAGTCCAGCCTGATCGCTCCATCCTCTATTACCAACCCCTCAGCACTACTGATCTCCGAAACTGGAAACACCATAACCCAGCTCCCTCTGATAGACCACAGGCTATGATTGACCTCTTGAGTCCATTTTCCACACCCATCAGCCTACACGGGCAACTGTCGCCAGCTCCTCATGTCTTCCTTCACCACTGGGGAAAGGCGATGCATCTCGACAGAAGCCCAAAATGGCTCGGAGGACAAGCCCCTGCAGAGGTCTTAGATGTAGAAGGGTGGGCATGAGGAGCGATGCCAGACCCTAGACATAATTGGAATTTCAGTATCAGAGAAGGCAAGAAACCCTGGGTTGCTACCATGATGCCTTTCTACATGGACTTCGAGCAGGAGTCAAAAAGCCCACCAATATGTCCAACATTACAGCGATAATACAGAAAGTAGATGAGACGCCCCCCGATTTCTATGAAAGACTGTGTGAAGCGTTCCGGACATACACCCTGTTGGACCCTGAGACACCTGAGAATCAACGAATAAACACTGCCCCTGAGGCTGAATTCTGCGCAGACATGCGACGGAAGCTCCAAATGGTGGACGGGTTTGCTGGGACGAATGCCACACGGCTTCTGGAGGTAGCAAATAAAGTCTTTGTGAACTGAAACCATGAAGTCCAACAAGAAGCAGATGAAAGAGTGAAACAAACAAACAAACAAAAAGAATGCAACAGGAAGCAGCCCTTCTAGCAGCGGCAGTGAGGAGCTCAGATCCAGTGAAACAGGCTGTTCCCGCGTGGAGAGGGGAAACGAAGAAGAGACCACCTTTATGCCACGACCAGTGCGCCCACTGCCCTGAGACCAGACACCAGAAGAATGAGTGCCCCCATCGCAGAGGGACATCTAAAGGGTCCAAGAAGTTCAGTCGATCCAGCACAGAAAGGTACCAGCGTAAGCCGGCCTTGCAAAATCTTATCGGCCTGGCTGGAGCAGAATCAGAGTAGGGAAGACCCAGCTCCCTGATCCTAGGCCCCCAGGAGCCCACGATCTCATAAGTTGAGGGCGAATCAATGTCTTTTACGGTGGATGCCGGGGCTGAACCCTCCGTGGTAACCACAGCTGTGGCTCTCCTCACAGGCTGATCAGCGACTATTGTTGGGGCCATGGGGGACATGACAGCCCGCTCACTGTGCAAGGCTCATGCGTGTCAGTGAGGGGGCCATCTGGGGACTCATGTTTTCTACTTACTGGAATGCCCCATTCCCCTGCTAGGGGGAGACCTACTGACAGAGCTGCGGACACAAATCACTGTTCCCTTGGAAATCCTGTGAGCCTCACTCTGGGGAGACAGTCGTCTCTGATGATGGCCATGACCGTGTGTCGGGAGCTGCCAGGACGTGCCCCGGCCGTGACAAGGTCACGAGTCGGGAAAGGAACCTGCAAGGCAGCTCTTCCCCTCGGGGTTGTCCCGGGGGCCCGGCATGTCCCTTTCTTCCTTCTGTCTTATTTTTCTTGGGCTTTCTATTAATTTTGGGGGATATAATATATAGTAATAAGGCCTCCCTGGAAAAGTCTAAGCCTTTTTGGAAATGCTCATGATTGCTCTGGCTCAGGACTTGACCACAAACATCATCAGAAAAGAAAAGGCCACAGGTATCATTTGGCTGCTTGCTTAAAAGATTATAATGCTCTAGAATAGAAAAGAGTATTTAGGTTTTAGGCATTTAGGTTTAGAAGTAGATATACTGGTTTAGTTTACTTGCTCCTTGGTTGAAAGGGTTGTCATTATTGCTATTTCCTTGTTGCTATTTGTTCATTGTTTCCCTTTCTTTAAACAACATGGGATATTACAGGTGTTTTTGTAGAATTAGAAAATGGGGTACATAGGATTTCAATAGAAGATTTATATTAACCAGCTTCACTGCCATTTTCTCACTATTAATAGAGGTGTTTTGCTGCTTTAGAGGTGTTTTTGCTGTTTAATAGTTAATCATTGTCAATTGAGATTTTGTGGTTTCAGGTAAAGAAAAATATCAGGGTTTTCTCATGGTACTCTTCTCAGAAATGTCAAACATGTTACTGTGACCCTTCCCATGTATTGTTTTATTACCCAAAGAATTCATACTATATCTGGAATCTATGGAACATTGTTTGTGTTAGAATGAGAATGTTAGGCCATTGAGGCAAGAAGACTATATATGGGGCATTTAAGAAAAAAACCTGTAATCGGGAACGTTCTAGATTAATGCATAGGGGAAAACCATGGGGACAAAAATATTGACAGAAGCATGAAACAATATCTGATGTAATATGTGGTGGCTTCAGGGGGAGGCAACGTTCATTCTATAAAAACTGAGCTATCCTAGAAAAAAAAAAAAAAAAGCTTCCTCTTCTTCACAACCTTCTGTGTGTGTCTGTCTTCTTCCTCGCCAACGCCACTCATCCTTTTGGTATTCCTGGTCCGGCCGGGGCTGGACCTCGGCAACCGTGCCTTAACAGGAACTGATGAGATAGTGAAGGCCGAGGGCCAGCACCGAGGGCTGAACTGTGGGCACTCGCGCAGGCGCTAAGGCACGCGAAGGGAAAGGAGTCAACATGTATACCGAGGCAAGGAATGCCTTTTGCTACTTTAGATGTACATGGAGCCACTTATAAAGAAAGGGGACTATTGTCAGCAGGGAAGGGGGGGAGGAGATTACAAAGAAAAAAGAAATCCTTCAGCTGTTAGAAGCAGTCTGGAAGCCTTCCCAAGTGGCAGTCATCCATTGTAAAGACCATCAGCGAGGAATTGACCTTATCAGCAACGGAAATCGGTTCACTGACCAGGCAGCCAAGGAAGTGGCCACCCATCCGAGGCCCACAGTGAGCCCTGAGTCAATCGTTAAGGTCCTCTTGGCACCAGAATTGCCTCCATCCCCAAAATATGCCAGGAAGAAGATCAATGGGCTCTAAATGAGGGAAGAATAAAAGAAAAGGAGAGCTGGTAGAAGCTCCCAGACCTAAGACTCCTTGTGTCCAGCAATATAGAAATCCAGCTGGTAAAACAGCATCATGAGAAATCTCCTTTAGGAAAACCTGCGCTGGCGACCTTACTGAGCCACTTCTATTTCGTTCCTAAGCTCCCAGCCCTGTGTGTGCAGATCAGTGCTAGTTCTGTGACGTGTGCTCAGAACAACGTCAGCCAAGGACGAAGACCCAACCCAGGGGTGCTGACTGTTGGAACACTGCCGTTAGAAGATCTAGAAGCGGACTTTACTGAAGTCAAGCCCTATAGAGGCTATAAGTATTTCCTTGTGGTAGTCTACACCTACTCAGGATGGGCTGAAGCCTACCCCACATGCACTGAACGGGCACGAGAAGTGGCCAAGGCCCTGTGAAGAGACATGATCCCGAGATATGAGCTGTCTCTCTCCCTAGGGTCTGACAATAGGCCAGCATTTGTGTCTCAGGTAATCCAAACCTCATCCGGGACACTGGGCCTCGAATAGAAGCTTCATACCGCTTACAGGCCTCAGAGCTCAGGGAAAGTTGAACGCATGAATTGTAACCTCAGGACTACATTAGCTAAACTCCGTCAGGAGACCAGTTATCTTGGATCGACATGTTACCCCCCAGCCTGACTCCAAGCCCGATGCACCCTGAGTCCTCAGGCTATTCTCCCTTTGAGATCTTATATGGGAGAAAACCTCCAGTGATAGGAAAACTCAAGGGAAACCCCCAACAATTAGCTGACCTGGAGATGTCCCGACACCTCCATTTCCTGGGAAAAGTCTTCCACCATATCGCCTGAGAAACCTTCGAAAGGACACCCATTCCTTTGGGCAATTGGGTTCATCCCAATCATCCAGGAGATGAGGTATGGGTTGAAGATTGGCAAGAAGAACCATGTCCGCCAGGAGACAGGCCCTCACACAGTTGTCCTGGCAACCCCTACTGCTCTTAAACTTACAGGCGTCATCCCTTGGATCCACCACACCAGAGTCAAGAAGGCAGCGGCTTCCTGTGATGAGGACACCTGGAAAACAATCTGGGACCCCAGAAATCCCCTCAAGGTCTGGTTCCATAAACAACGGCACTCACCCACCAAAGACGCTGCGCCTGCTCTAGCCGCTCCAGATGCTGACTAGTCACGTGCCATTCACGCACGGCAGAAGCTTGAGGATTCTTCAGCCTTGTTCGAGCCATCCTCTGGCAGCTGGCTGGTCAACTCATGGAAGCTTGAGGATCTGGCTATCAAGATACCAATGGATTTTTACTGTCAACTTTGGCCTCTATTCCTCATTGGTATTATTGTTGTACTCTTTGCTACAGGCCTAGCTTCAGTAGCACCCCAGGACTGGGATTTCTGACTGGATCAGAAGCTGCAGTTAGCTGTCTGTTAACTCACCGAAGTGGGAAGCTTCATTCTAATTAGATGTTTCTATGATCGGTTCTCCCTCCTATCTAAATCGCTCACAGGATAGCTGACCCCACTTCACGACAGGCTCAGTTGCTATAGCTGTGACAACTCAGAGATGCGGATAAAACCTTTTGCTAGTGCTCAGTTGCCTGTTATGTGCAGCTGCTTTGGAGCCTTTTGGTGTCCCTTGCTGTAACAGATGGAGCCGTTCCTTATCCATCATGCACCTGTCAACATTACAGTCAACCCTTGGAAAAATCCCTTACTCAACCATCAGCTAGAGCAATGTATAGATAGCCTATCCTATAGGCCGATCACCCTCTGCCTTCATAACCATGCGGTGTATATCCAGGGTCCTGGGTGCCAAAAATGGTTCCCAGCTGTGTCCCCCACTGCCGCTACCTTTCCCCCACCAGAGGATCCAAACCCCGGGCGGGACCCCGACACCATGGTCTTGCCATCACTCCCCTGTGCCTCCATCTACGCCCAAATGCCATGTAGATGTTACAACCCAGAACAGCTGTCTGTCTGCCAAATAAATGGAAAAACCTACTGGACAGGGACAATAATGCAGACAAATGAAATCACGGACCAACTTTGCCCTTCAAAATCAGGCTCTGCCTGTTGGTAGTATGACGCAGGTTATAGAGTTAACTCCCCGTTAAACCTTCATCTGTACCAGATTCTCAACGCAACTCCTCACCTTCTATATGACACCAACCCCAGCTGGCCAGAGATTGCTGGCTTTGCTCATCCTTAGGAGCTCCACGGTATTTAGCTACACCAGTACCATTAAATATTGCAACAGCCATGGGAACTGTGACAGATCCACCCTTAGAAGGACCAGTCTTAAGGGCAATTGAGTTAACTCAAAAGGCTCCAGAACGCTTTACAAATGATGGAGGAACTGAAGTTGTAGGCAATTTAGCCAGGGACGAATGTAATCAAACTGTAAAAGGTGAATGGCCCACTCATCTTGCCACAGACACAATATGGTGCCGCCCCATCAAGGCCTTTTCTTAGTTTGTGGGACAGGTGTTTACTTATGTCTACCAGTCAATGGGTGAGTATCTGCACCTTAGCTTTCCTGGATCCCCAGATGAATATTGGCCCTAACAACCACACTCTCACTGTACCTCTGACAGCACAGACCTGGTCCAAAAGAGCCATCCAGGTTATCCCCTACTGGTTGGTTTGGAAGTTTTGGCTAGGGTAAATATTGGAATAGGAGGCATTGTTTCATCAATCACCTTCTACCATACACCATCCAAGGACTTCACATGAAGGAGGAAACAGAACAGGCTCTGTCTTGAAAGCAGGACTCCATCTTGAGCCGGACTGTGGACTTTGAGCTGTATGCCTAGTATCTAAGGAAATGACATATCAACTGGAAAACTAGGCCCCCGGAAGAGCCCCAGGACTCTCCTTTGCCTGAAAGAATACCCTAATTATCTGTGTAACCGAATAGAATCATACATTCTATTATGCTTTTTGGGTATGACCACAGTCTTATTGGTCTTAACTACCTAGGCTTAACTACCCAGGCTTCAGGCATATGATTGCCGGTTAACTTTGAGTGTATCTTTCTTTTTCCATTGTTCAGACTAGTTTCAGGGAACCTTATCCACTTAGGGTATAGAAGGCTTTCATAAAAACTGGTTGGGGTCCTTGGCTAAGAGGAGACTGCCTTGGCCCCGCCGGTGTCATAAACTGCACTCCACTATCTGCGTTGTCCTTCTGAGTGAGTTTGTTTCCCAGAACGCGTGGCTACAACACAGAGACAAGATTGAGAGAGTAGCCACATCTTTAGTGGCCCTACAGGAGCAGCTAGATTTCTTGGCTGAGGTGTTTTTACAGAATGGGAGAGGGCTCCACCTACTGACAGCTGAGAAGGCGGGACTCTGCCTGTTTCTCTTGAAGGAAGAAGGCTGCTTTTGTGTAAACCAATTAGGAATAGTCAGAGACATGGCCCAACAGCTAAGGGAATGAATCATGAAAAGCAGAGAGGAACTAGCAAATTCCTGGGGTAATTGGAACAGTACCTGGAGCTGGGAATTGTGGCTTCTCCCATTAACCGGTACTCTCTTCATGTCCTTTCAGGCCCTTTTTTTTGGCCCTTGTATTCTCAAAGTTATTACCCAGTTCATCACCTCTCGAGTGGAATCCATAAAGTTACAAATGTTAATAGCTCAATATAGTCCCCTAAATGACGGGGAGCTCTGAATGTCCTACCAAACATGAGATGATGCTTTCTACAATTAGTGATAGAAGCATCAAGAGGGTGCGATGAAGAGGAAAAAGTACAGATTTTTTTCATAGCCTCCTTCTCCTTCTGCCTCTGTAACTCAGCTTCCTTTTTGCAAAGTTATGATCACGAAGGTCTCATAATGTGAGGACTCACAATACTAGGAACTAGAATTAATCCAACTCATACTTGTCCTCCTCTTTGCAATTGCCCTAGACCCTGCAAACCTGCAAACTCTCTTAATCATGCCTGTCCCTGTATCAAAACTCTGCAACCCCTTTGTTTGGGTCTCAGAACTTGGAGTGTTAACTCCTCTGGGCCCCCGGAATAATAAACCTGAGTTCTCCAACTCTCCAAGTGTTGGTGCTTGGTTTCTGCAATGACTGAAACACTCCAGTCTCCTGGTCTCTGAAGTTGCAGGTCCCTCGCTTGCAGACAGGTGGTCACAGTTCAAGTCATTTTGTGAAAACCTGTGTCCCTAGGCTGCAGAGGGTAGTAGAAAAACCTAGGTACTCGGGGTATCCTGTGGATTCCCAAGTGGCACTAGTGGTAAAGAACCACTTGTCAATGCAGGAGACACCAAGAGATATGAGTTCAATTCCTCGGTCAGGAAGATTCCCTGGAGGAGGGCATGGCAACCCATTCCAGTATTCTTCCCTGGAGAGTCCCCAGTGGCAGAGGAGCCAGGCAGGCTACAGTCCAAGGGGAGGCAAAGAGTCGGATTTAGCACGCTAAAGGCAAGGCATCTTTGGGAAGAATTCTGAGAGCAAACTTTGCAGGAACCCAAGGCCCCCAGGTGCTTCCCACCAAGCACGCATTCCCACCACCCCTCCCCCAAGGGCACAGGCAGAGGCAGCGGAGGGCCACACCCATCCTAGAAAGAGCCCCTCCCCAGGCAATCTGCCCGACTTCCTTTGTTTCCAGACGTTCCCGCCCTAATCCTCGCTCTGCCGAGGTCTCAGGAGTGCGGAGTGTGAGGCTGCAGCTCAGGGCTCCTAAATGCGGGTCTTCACCCGCCATGTTTCAAAAACTCTCATAATGTAAGTCAGCTAGCCCAGTAGTCAGGTCCATTGTCTCCCGAGAATTGTGCTGCGACCTGCTCTCTGTAATGCAAAAAGAAAGGAGAACTCTCAGGGGTGGTCTGCAAAGAGAATGCACCAAAGGTAAGCACCCAACACAGAATGTGATTCACATGTCAGATTAGTCTTGATTGCCGCCTACCGATCAGAAACAGAGGAAGCCCAAAAAAGGCTCGAAAGGGCAGGAGAGACTAGAATCTTTTTTGTTCATTTTCACTGCAGCAGTTGCAGGTGAGAGAGCTGTGTGGATGCCGTTGACGGTATTTTCCCAAACTGTGGATGTGAGTTTGTGACACAACATCCCCAGAGAAGACTCAGAGCAGCAGGAAGAAGAGGAGGAAATGGCAGCTTCTCAGGTAAACGTCCTGTCCGGGTCTGGGGCTGGGCTGCTTTTCCTCCTGAAATGCCTGGACTGAGAACCTGCAAACCTTTCATTCTCTGATTCTAAGTTTTCTCCCTGGGTGGTTTGTTGTTATCTACCTCTTAGTTTTTCATTTTTTTTTTTCTTAGTATAGTGAAGAGCAGCTCTTTAGACTAACTTCTCCATTAAATCCCAGAGCCTGTTATCCATTGTCTGTATCCCGGCTTTCTCTAGAGCCTAATGAATTCTCAACATGAATTAGTGACGTTCAGTTGTTCATATATGCCCTTTGGGCGAGATCAACACGGGGAAGCCCTGCTACCAGAGACTGCCATTGGGATGTGGTCTGGTGTTAGGATCATAGTGAAGTAGGGGAAAAGCTGTGATGAGTTTATATCTGGATGCAGCTTCAGCTCATTAGAACAGGAGTTACAGATTGTCCTTATAAATAGACTGAACTCAGTGGTCCATAGATCTTCAGAAAAGATTCAGAAATAAAAACGTTGCAGAGACTGCTCTATATCGATAAGTGAGACTAACTACTTAAATGTGGTATTAGGCTACAGATCAGGGAAGGCACATATGAAGTGAAATTGGCATAAAACACTTTTTAAAAATATTGATTTAAATTTGAAAGTGATCGCATTAAAGACCTGAGGTTGCAAGAGACCACAGTATGAACCAGAATTCCATTTTCCTTTAAAAGACCTCAGTGGAAAAGGTATTTGGAATGAGTTTCCTTTGGGAAAGACTGGCGGGAAAATACAGAAAACCCTGGCCATTGTTGAAAGGCACTGGGGTCTTTCTGGAGTCAAAAACAATGGGATTAAACTCCAGTAGGAACAAGCTCATTTCCACTCCAACAGTCTGGAATAAACTCACAAAAGGAACAAGGTCTCCTTGGTTCCAGTACTCTGATGGTGACCAGGGCCACCTGGTTAGAGGTAACACCTGAGGGTTTGAAAGGCAAATCTCAATTGTGGTTTAATTTTTTTTTTTTCTTTCTGATATTAAGGAAAAAGGTTCTAAGGTGTTTTATAAACAACATCCCACACCCACACACATGTAAAGCTTTATAGAATATATAGAAAAGATATTGAAAAGATGTTCCACTTTGCATTCTAAAGGAAACTGCCACTTGAGAATGTGAAGAGGCCAGTGAATAAATGGAACATCATTTCTGGAAAAAAAAAAAATATTGATTTATTTGGCTGCACCAGGTCTTTGTTGTGGCAGGTAGGATCTTCAGTCATCCTTGTAGTTTGCAGGTTCTTTCATTGTGACATGTTAACTCTTAGCTACAGCATGTGGGATCTGGTTTCCTGATGAGGGAAAGAACCAGAGCTCCATGCATTGGGAGCTCAGGGTCTTAGTCACTGGATCATCACGGAGTCCCCAAACTAACATTTTTTAATGATAGATTCAGATCATAGTTTCCATATAGTGACAAAATACCCGTGCAGTGATAATGCATTCTTCCATGTACTTCTTGCCCCATGACTCATGTTCACTGGTTTAGGTGTTTCTGTGAGATTCCCATGCTATGAATTTGTTTTTTTCCATTTGACTTGAACAAGTTTCTTGGAAAGAAAAAGTGAGGGATGTACCTAAACTGTCACAATTAATGGGGTAGTTTCATGTCTTCTTTCTTTCTTTCTGCTTTAGGACATGAACACTCAGGTGTGTTCAGCAGAGATGCTGGGTTTGGGGAGTGGGGGTTTTCATCCCAAGCCCCGGTCTGATCTTTTCCAGTACACTCCATGCTCACATCACAGAGTCTCATCACAGTTTTGTATTTTCCAAAATGTTTACAAAAATCTTATTAATCATAATCTATGCTCAACTGTACTGAAATTCTAAATATAGCTCAGTGTAAATAAAGACTATCATCCTCAAACATTATGTACATTTTTAACCCATTCAAAATTACCTGAGTTTAGTGACATGAGACTTTTTCTCTCTTACCCTTAAAGAGTATACAGCCCCATCAGGATGTAGGTTAGTCCTCAGTGAGATGAACTGAGTAGGCTCTGGGAGTTGGTGTTGGACAGGGAGGTCTGGCGTGCTGTGGCCCATGGTGTCGTGAAGAGTCGGACCTGACTGAGCGACTGAACTGAACTGGAATACATGTATGGAAATACTAACATGACTTGATCAATTATTTCTTCTTCTTCTCTTTTTTTTTTCTGGTTAGTATTTTTAGAAATTCTGTGGAAGGGAATGACTACCCACCCCAGTATTCCTGCTTGGGAATTTCTTGGACAGAGGAACCTGGCAAGTTAGAGTCCATGGGGTCACAAAAAATTGGACATGCCTGAGTGACTAAACCTTTTCTTGGCTTTAGTATTCTTTACAGTTACAGAAACTTCTATCACCTTTTCTTAGCATTGTCTCTGTGAATCTGTGTTTTATTAGTTCAAATCTGAAGTACATAAGCTGAAGTAAAGTTTAAGCTCTGCCATTGAATGACTGTTAATATTTGTCAAAATGTATAAGAGCAACATTACTGATATTCATTATTTCTAACTAACCATATCTCTCAGGTGGGCAGGGAACAAAGCTTCCCCCACTCCTGAACATCCTCAAGAATGCCCTTCTGAGTACTCCTATTTCTCACGGGTGGAAAGGACCAAGCTTCCCCCAGTCCTGCAAATTCAATGGATGACTGCCACTTGGGAAGGCTTCCAGACTATCGTATTAGACCCATTAAAATCTGTAAAACAATTGTTCTGCCCGTAGTCCGAGTCCCCGGTCGGGAAAGAAGACTCCTCGAAACAATGCAACTCGCAATAGGGGAATTTATTACTGACTCGAGCCAGGGCCTCCCGCCCTCACCAGGTGTGTGAGGACGAAAGGCCCCAAGCCCCAGTTCTCTCGGGTATTTATTAGGTCAAAATAAGCAGCAGGTAGTTGGCGCAATCGGATTGGTTACACAGTGGGTAGTTGGCACAAGCTGATTGGTTACACAGTTGCAAGGTAATTTTTGTTGGCCCAGCGTGGGGCTTTCAGTTTTCTCCTGATAGGTTCCCTTTTCTCTGGCTAGGCATATGTTGATTGGCTGGCTCTAGGAGGCCTGATTATTATGTTACCCTGGGAAACCAGGCCTACTCCTAATCTAGGCTGCCTGCCATGGCGTTAGCCGTGACAGCCTCACACAATTACAGTTCCAACTTAAGTATGAATTCTTACCTTACTATTCTATTTCATTACGGTTCAAAATCGTCATTCATGGAACAGAATTTTCAACATTACTAACTCAAGTAACCTTGCTAAAAATGTGGCACTTTGGCCCCACTTCAGAACTCTTGGCTCAGAATACACTTTAAAATAATTTTTTCCTGTTTCTTTAATGAACAATTTATCCTATGTCACAGGAGTAGAACACTGAAAAATAAATATGCTAATGTTGCCCTGATGATTTTATAATTTCTCTTTCAGATGAGAATAGTTTCTCTAATGGCTTGTGGATCATAACTTATCCTCTTTTCTTCACATTAGAAATTGGGTAGAAAGATTACTGTGTAAAAAATATATTTTGTAATGCCAGCCAAGCCACTAAATCACGACCATGTCTCTAAACTTGCTGTTTTCATCTTGGGTCACATAAGGAAGTCTTCCCACGGCCCCATGGCCTCTGTACTTTGTATTTCAGGGACGGCTGACATTCTGGGATGTGTCCATAGACTTCACTCAAGAGGAGTGGGAATGCCTGGACCTCGGTCAGCGGGAATTGTACATGGATGTGATGTTAGAGAACTACGTGAACCTGGCCTCCTTGGGTGAGGATACCTGCCTTCCAGAATCACTCACCTACCCACTAGGTTTTGGTTCCTTCATTTCTAGAATGTCTTCTGAAATTTTCTGCTTCCCACAGTAGTTCCAGATCTCTGCTTTCTAGGGGAAAATGAGTATCTGTGAGTTTAGAAAGAAAGGCTTCATGATGACTCGTTATGCTGGTGATGTTTTTCTTCCTTGATGTACTCCGCCTCCTTCATTCTAGGTTAGTGGTAATTGAGTAAGTTCTGTGGTATTAAATAGTTGCACACTCCCTTAATTTCACATTGACAGTACTTACTTTTGCCTTAGTACTAATTGACCAGAATCTCAGGATCTGATTGATAGGTGTTTGTTAGTATTGTATAGCGGCTTTGTATAAAGTATTTCCAGATATTGCTTTCTAGAACAAAATGGGTTCTCGTCTCACCTGAATACATATTGGATTCGATACTGATGAATCTCTAACAACACAAAGTTTCCTTTCTCTGGTCAACAGGGCTTATCCCTAAGCTGGACCTGGTCGCCTTGCAGGAGCAATTGAAGGATCCCAGGAATATAAGGAGAATGGAGACAACAGCCATTTACCCAGGTAGGTATGAATGGATGGAGATGACTCAGGTGAGTGGCCCAAGGAGCAGCGAGGAACTCATCCTTCGTCACATGGCTTTGGAAGATTTGCTTCAATGGAAATGGTTTTTGAAAACCTGGGTTTGTGTCTGCTACTGTCGTAGAAATGTATCACCTGCCCCATTCTATCTCTTAAGTCATTCATGAATTTATCTCCAATGATTAGTTTTCTCCACCACAGTGTGAACTAAAAGTCTCCTCTTGGCTTGTGACAAACTGCATTCATTTGTTGCTCTTCCATTGCTTGGGGGCCCTAGGAAAACTCTGCCAATTTCTGAGTAAATATGTGACAGTCCTTTTCAAGTTTCCTTCTACTTCTGGACAGAAATGTGTGAGTGGAGTGGTAGACAAACTGCCAAACTTCTAGGAGTACTGGGGATGGGTTTTTGTCCTCTGGTTTATAATTTCCTATCCACTGGGAGCTACACATAGGACTTTCTATATACATTTTAAATTCAAGTAATTTTTCACTGCAGAAAGCAAAACCTTGTGAAAATGAAAGAATGCACATCTCAGGTTGACTTCAAAGTTTCTCTTTCACTTATATGATCTCAGATTAAATATCGTAAGTGTATTTGCCCTCATTCTAACTTCTAAAATACTTTGTTATACTCCATTACCTCATAGAATTTTAAAATAAATTGACATAAACTCATAGCACATTTTCCACTGTATTATTAATAGTTGATTCAAACTATGACAATTTTTAGGTTATATGAAGAAATCTTTTTTAAAAGTTCCAATTGGAATATAGCTGTTTTCCAATTTTGTACTCCTTTACAGCAAAGAGAATCAATTATACATATCAGTCAGTTCCGTTCAGTTGCTCAGTCGAGTCTGACTCTGCAATCCATGGTCTGCAGCAAGCCAGGCTTCCCTGTCCATCATCAACTCCCAGAGCCTGCTCAAACTCTTGGCCATCGAGTCAGTGGTGCCATTCAACCATCTCATCTACCGTTGTCCCCTTCTCTCATCTTCAGTCTTTCCCAGCATCAGGGCCTTTTTCAGTGAGTCAGGTCTTCGCATCAGGTGGCCAGAGCATCAGAGCTTCAGCATCAGTCCTTCCAATGAATATTCAGAACCTATTTCCTTTAGGATGGAGTGGTGTGATCTTCTTGCAGTCCAAGAGACTCTCAAGAGTCTTCTCCAACACCACAGTTCAAAAGCATTACTTCTTCGGCACTCAGCTTTCTTCATGGTCCAACTCTCACATCCAAACATGACTACTGGAAAAACCATAGCTTTGACTAGACGAACCTCTGTCAGCAAAGAAATGTTTCTGCTTTTTAATATGCTGCCTGCTTTGGTCACAGCTTTTCTTCCAAGGAGCAAGCGTCGTTTACTTTCATGGCTGTAGTCACCATCTGCAGTGATTTTTGGAACCCCCAAAAATAAAGTGTCTCGGTGTTTTCACTTTCTCCTGCCGATTGCCATGAAACGATCTGACTGGTGCCATGATCTTCGTTTTGTGAAGGCTGAGTTTTTCAGCCTTTTCACTGTCTTCTTTCAGTTTCATCAAGAGACGCCTCAGTTCATCTTCTCTTTCTGCTATAAGGGTGGTGTCATCAGAACATCTGAGATTATGAATATTTCTCCCTGAAATCTTGATTCCAATTAGTACCTCACCCAACCTGATATGTTGCATGACGTACTGAGCATATAAGTTGAATAAGCAGGGTGACAATGTACAGCCTTGACGTACTCCTTTCCCAATTTGGAATCAGTCCATTGTCACATGTCTAGTTCTCACTGTTTCTTCTTGACATGCATCCAGATTTCTCAGGAGGCGGGTAAGGTTGTCTGGTGTTCCCATCTCTTTAAGAATTTTTCACAGGTTCTTGTGATCCTCACAATCAAAGGACAATAAAGCAGATGTAGTCATTTTTTCAGAACTCTCTTGCTTTTTATATGATTCAAGGGATGTTGGCAATTTGGTCTCTAGTTCCTCTGCCATTTCTAAATCCAGTTTGAACATCTGGAAGTTCTCGGTTCACATACTGTGAAAGCCTTGCTAGGAAAATATTTGAGCCTTTACTATGGTTTGAAACGAGGGAAATTGTGTAGTAGTTTGAGCATTCCTTGGCGTTGTCTTTCTTTGTGATTGGAATGAAAACTGACCTTTCCCAGTCCTGTGTCCAGTGCTGAGTTTTCAAAATTTGCTGCCTTATCTAGAGCAGAATTTTAGCATTATCATCTTTTAGGACTTGAAATAGGTCAGCTGGAGTTCCATCACTTCCACTAGCTTTGTTGGTCATCATGCCTTCTAAGTCCTACTTGACTTTGGATGCCAGGATATCTGTTCCTAGGTGAGTGATCATACCATCTTGGTTATATTAGTCATTAAGATCTTTTTTTGTATAGTTCTTCCATGTATTCTTGCCAACTTCTCTTAATATTTTCTGCTTCTTTTAGGTCCATCCCATTTCTGACCTTTATTGTTCCCATCTTTGCTTGAAATATTCCCGGTACCTCTACTTTTCTTAAGGAGATCTCTAGTCTTTACCGTTCTGTTCATTCCTTCCCATTTAGGTCTCCAAAGAGCAATGAGTAGACTTCCCTCTTTCAGTCATAGTTTTAAAGTCTCTCTTCTTATTTAATTTCTTAAAACTAGTACTTTATTAAGTTTATCTTATTTGTATTCTGCTTCCTTGGACACTGTCTTATGTTTCCTCAGTTTCTGATTAGTTCTCTATCACTATCATTTATGATTTTTAGATGGAAACATCTAATAGGCCATTCTCAGAAATGTGTGTGGCAAGAAGTGGATTTAAGAATTATTAGGCACCTAGGATTTGTGAAAGTGTTTGGTGTCTCCACTTAAGAGGACTAAAAGTAGGAAGTAATCATTAGATTACCTGTCACCTCTGAATTCAGTGGTGCTTGGAGGTTTTTAACTTGTTTCTTCCCCTATAACCTATTTATTTGCCATCTCATTTTTTCCAGTGTTCTGTTTGTGGTCTCTCTTTTGAAGGCTACAGGAACCTAGTTAGCCTTCCTTCTGGTGTCTGCACCTTGGTGGGTGAGGTTGGTCCCGAGGTTTGTGCCCTTATCCTCTTGATCTGGGCTTTGATTGCTGTTAACCGTGACCAGAGCCTGCTGTGGATATTCAGGGCTGTTTCCACATTGCTCTGTGGTTGTTACTGCCCTCTCTCTGGTGGTGCCTGCTCCCTGCATGGTGCAATAGAGCCCCCAGGCCTGAATCTTAGCTGTGATTGTGATCTGTGGTGCGAGACAGGTGGGACTGGAGCACCTGCACATGGAGAAAAGTCGCTGAGTATTACTCCTCTGGGGATGTTCACTCAGGATGTGCTCTGGTTCCCCCTCCCATGCGTTCTGCAGGCTCTCATGTGATGTAGTGTAGGCACTGCTCTTGGCCCCACCTTAACCATGGGCCTGATGGCACATGGCCCTGGATGTTCACAGATGTTGTTTTCACAAGGTCACCAGCATAGATTCAGTGAAGTCAGGTCCTGGGGTTGCATTCAGCGTGGAGCTGGACCTTCTGTGGTGCTCTGGGGCAGCTCAGGCTCTGTCCTGGCCCAGCCCCCTTGTGTGGGAGCCCACAGAGTCTACAGCAGCTAGAGCTACCCCTGCCATGACTGAGAGAGCGCTGGTAGGTGATTCAGATGCTCTGTAGGGGCTGAGGTTACACAGCTGGCCGTGGATGTGAGACCGTGGCTTCTGTTGCTGCAGGGAGAAGTGTCAGCGTTTCTTCTTCATCCCTGGGGCTCAGCTGTGCTTTCAACTCCATCTGAGCGTGTGGGCAACTCACAGGTGTCTGCTCCTGAGCTGCCCCAGAGCACAGGAGTCTGCTGATTGTGGAGGAGGTCGATGGGGGAGGCCATGGCTGGTGGCTCAAAAGACCTACATGGGTGGAGTTCTTCATAATCCTTGGTGAGCAGGTCCTGCACAAGGTTCAAGGGATGCAATGGGCTCCTTCTTTGGGCATCACTCACCAAAGGTACTCTGCTCTATGGTGGTTCAGGCTTCCAACTGAAACATCCCACTTGTAGAGCTCCTCCCTCACTCCCATCCCTTCAGGATGTTTTCTCATAGCCAACTGCAGTCCTCTGCCTGGGTCTGCTCTCCAGAACCCACATTCCAGCACCCAGCCCTTGTCTGCTGTGGTGGACCTGCCTCTAAGGCTGGTTGGGTAGGGCAGGGGTCAGGACCCCATGTGAAGGTCTCACTCTGTCCTGCTGCCACACGCTGTTTGCCATGTTCTCTTCCCACAGAGAGTGAGGCTCTCCTTCTGTCCAAACTGAGCTCCCCTAGTGAGGGGCGTCCCCAGATATTGAGACCTCTTCTGACTTTCATCTCCCTCATGATTGCAGGCCCCTACACACTTCCTCTCCGCTTCCTTTTCCTTCTTCTTTCTTTTCCTTCCTTTTCTTCTTTCTTTTCCTTCCTTGTCCTTCTTCTTTCTTTTCTTTCCTTTTCTTCTTCTTTCTTTTATCCTACCTGGCTCAGCAGGAATCTTTCTTGTTTTTTTAGATTTCAAGAGGCCTCTGCTATGTTCAGCAGGGCTCTCATAATTGTTCCATTTCTCATTCATTTGGGCAGAGTTAATCTCCACATCTGCCTAAACCACTGGTGTCTTGATCCTTCTGTCTCCACTTTATTTTATTTTATCTTTTTTTTTTCCATTTTATTTCTAAAGTAGCTAATGGTCATCAATTTTCTCCAAATCTTTAAAGATTTTCACTGAGAATAGAAGGTAAAATTACTTGCTATTTGGAATCTTTCAGCTATGACTCCACAAGACATCCAGGATTTGATGCCAAAGAAGCCAGCGTTAGAAGATGTATTCCCAAAATCAAACCTAGGAATATATCAAACATCTCAGCTCAGAAACTTAAATTTAATGAAAGACTGGGAATGTCCGAGAGTATATGAAAGATGGAGAGTGTGTTTAAGTGGACATAAAGAAATGCAGACAGTTACACATAATGCTAACATTACTGCAAAAAGAAATCAGCAACATGAGTCAAACTGGGAAAAACACTGCCTTCAGTCTTCAACATCTGCAGAGAAGTGTAAGTATTTAAGGAAAGGTTTCCATCCTTTTGTGAAACATACATGTTCTCTGAAAGGAAATGTGGAAAATCTGGAAGGTAATCTAGTCTCTACTGAAAATACTCATTCAGACAATTCTGAACATAGGCTTCGACTAAACATACATTCAAGCATGTCTGAACACCTACAATTTAACAATGAGTGGGAAAACTCACAATCTAATCAATTTGAGGGATCCATGACCAGGAGGTCATTATTCTTCCCCCAACAGATATTTTCTCTGCATTCCAAGATGTATAATGTTGATGATAATGGAAGAGATGTAATGCAACCGTCATTGTTCAATACATATTGTGATGTGGTTAATATACAACAACGTTGTATGTGTAATAAAATGAGTGAGACTTTAAGTATGAGCTCCAGCTCCAATAATTACAACAGTATTTCTGGTGGACTGAGAAGGTATTCAGACAATGAAACTGGGTATACGGTTGAAGTAGACTCAAACCTTAAGAAACATCAGAGACCCAAATCTTCAAACAAGGAAGCTAAAAGTAATAAATATGGAAATACCATTTATCAAATGTCAGGTTTTTCTTTCGATAAGAGTACTTGCACTGAAGAGAGGACTTGTACTGAATATGGTAAGGTTTCTAGTCAGTCTTCAGAACTTTTTCCACAGCACACTGTTCAGAATCCACAGAAAGAAAACAAGTGTAAGGTATGTGGGAAAGTCTTTAGTAAGCCATCCAATCTAAATAAACATGGGAAAATTCATACAGGAAGGAAACCTTTCCAATGTACAGAATGTAGCAAAGGGTTTAAACGTCGCTCACATCTTACTCAACATCAGCGAATTCACACTGGAGAGAAACCTTATAAATGTATAGAATGTGGCAAAGTGTTTACTCACAATTCAAGTCTTTTTCATCATCGGCAAATTCATACTGGAGAGAAACATTACAAATGTACAGAATGTGGCAAAGCCTTTACTTACAATTCAGGTCTTATTCATCATCGGCAAATTCACACTGGAGAGAAACATTACAAATGTACAGAATGTGGCAAAGCCTTTACTTACAATTCAGGTCTTATTCAACATCAACAGGTTCATACTGGAGAGAGACCTTGCAAATGTAAAGAATGTGGCAAAGCCTTTACTACAAGTTGGAACCTTTCTCAACATCACCGAATTCATACTGGGGATAGACGTTATAAATGTACAGAATGTGGCAAGGCCTTTATTAAGGGTTCTGGTCTTACTAAACATCAACGAATCCATACTGGGGAGAGACCATTTTCATGTACTGAATGTGGCAAAGACTTTGCTTACAACTCAGCACTTACTCAACATCAGCGAATTCATACTGGAGAGAGACCTTATAAATGTACAGAATGTGGCAAAGCCTTTCGTCGTAGTAGTTATCTCAGTAAGCATCTGAGAAGACACACTGGAGAGAAACCGTAGTAATGGAACAAGTGATGGAAGAGGTTTGCCCTGAACATGCATCAGAAAACACAAGAATTTATACAAGAAACCTATCGAAGTGATGTAACTAATAGGTAGAAAAGTATTTAATCAAAAGTTAAATTGAAATAAATATCAGAGATTGCATACTAGAAGGCATTTCATCAATTTTGTTTTCAGAATTTTCCCTGAAAGAGAATGAATGTAGGGAGCACTCCATAGTTAAAACACATAGGAGATGAATATATTAGCATGAATTGTGAGATGAAGGTTGATGGTTAGAAAGTTACAATTCATAGCACTGTGTGTATGCTTGTTAATAATGATATGATTTCAGATTATTTGAAATGAATGTAATTCAGCACTCAAGTAACCCATACCATTCCTTCTTTCAAACATAGGTTTTTGATGGCTTATTAAATATTAGCCTTTTAATACTGTGTTGCAACCATTTCTATCTATTCTCCATTAGAAGGTGAAGGATATCATGATGTTAAATGGACAATGCCAATCTAAATGGAGGTGTTTGTCATTGATGTGAAATATCTGGAGGTTGCCATGATGTAAGTGATCATTTAATCTTTCCATGTTGTAAAGTAAGACAGAAGTTGGTTGTAAGGTTTCAATAGTAATACCCTTGGTTTGTAAGAATACAATGACAGTTCACTGCAATATTGATGTATCTCTATAATATCAACACAAGTCATGATTGTTACTTGACCATGTTGAAATAAAGACAGCTTCTGTGATAACCTAGAAATGTATTAGAAACCCTTCTTGGAAAAGACATGGAATTAGTGTATATCATGCTTGCTAAGTGCTTCCTAGGCTTTGTTTGGTAAGCTGTGAAAATCACAAATCTCACATCACTATATCCTAAAACGAATATCTTTCTCTGTACTTTTGATCTGTACTTAATCATGGATCATACCATGGATTGTAAAAGGTTTTATTTCCACTCTGTGTGAAATTAATACATGGTTATTAATAAAAGAGAATGGCTTTTAGTGTTTCAGTTGATTGTAATGAATGAATTGTTAACCCACCACCAACAGAAATCTCCCCCACCTTATTT
Source organism: Cervus elaphus (assembly GCF_910594005.1). Lineage (NCBI taxonomy): Eukaryota > Metazoa > Chordata > Mammalia > Artiodactyla > Cervidae > Cervus > Cervus elaphus. The sequence goes on along the minus strand of NC_057818.1, from coordinate 62,967,470 downwards.
AAGGTGGTAGTGAAGAGATGACGATGAACTATTTGGTAGCACAGAGAGATGACATATGTGGAAATTAGTTTACTCACTGGCTTTAAATTTCTCATAACTTCAGATATATTTCATCATTTCTATGTTGTATCTCCTTCCCATTTTGTAACTATTTGGACACTGTGATGTTTCTAATAAGAAACATTATACGGAGTCCTGTTGAGAGCTCCCCTGAACTACTCCATTCTGTTGCTGCCTCAGCATCTGTCTGGGGAGCAAGCAGCCTGCAGGTCCTTGAACTCACACCAGCCAGTCCTGTGAGCGCCTGCACTAGATGACCGCCTTCCTTGAGATCAGCAGTCATGCTGAACCCCAGGGTGTATTCACAGGCCCCTGTTCAATCACACTGAGAGATTCAATTTCTAGGCAGGTTGATAAGTCCGGGGGTCCCAAAGGTGAGAGAGGTCTGGAATTCTCAAGGAGGAAGAAAGAACAAACTTTCCCCCCCCCCTCCCTCTACGTTCCTTAGGGTTATGAAACAAATTATACTGCTTGAGGACAGTCTCTGGAAAAAAAAAAAAAAAAAACAACTTTCTGGCTAATCCTGTTGTCTTAAAATGCAAATTATGGGAGTGTGTCCAGTGAGGTCTTTACAACATCCAAACATTCTTGTGATTCAGTGTAATAACTAATTAAAAGTATACAACTCCTTTGCTAACACTAGTGAGGGGGCATTCTTTCTGCCCCCTTCTGATGTCTATGTCAGAAGCTTTCTCTATCTCTTTTATACTTTAATAAAACTTTATTACACAAAAACTCTGAATGATCAAGCATCATCTCTGGCTCCAGATTGAATTCTTCTCCTCAAGAGACTAAGAATCCAGGTGTCTTGTTAAGCAGCAACCTTTCAAAACCCTCACAGTACTCACCAGAATCCTTGTGTTAGCTTGAATTCAGCAATCCATATTCCGCCTAGGGAGCCCAGAGCACTCCACCCAGGGTAACCTCTAAAGGCTGAACTGCAAGTACTGGTGTTTTCTCTGATTCCCGCTTTGACCTCTCTCAGAAATGCCTGCCCTAAATCCTCCGCTACAGAGAGGGCTTCGTGCGGTGAGTGTGAGGCTTTGAGCTCAGGACTCCTGAACGTTGGTTTGGGGAAGAAACATCAGAAAAACTGGGATTTTCTGATGACACCTTTCACGGCAGCAGTGTTGACCTGCAAATTCATAACTTCTTGGAGTGGGGACCTGGGCACCAGGGATTTGTATTCATTGAAATGGTTCAGAAAGAATCTTTAGCCAAGTGGTTTCCATCTGGTGTCCCACCAGGATCATGTGACCAGTGTCAGGAAATGACCTCACTGATGTCCTCCCAACAGAGTTCCATGTTGGTTCTCTGGGAGTGTCAGTGCGGTGTGTAGGAAGTCCTCCAGGGCATTCTAAGGAGAGACTTGGGATAAGGACGACGCTCCTGGTCCATCTGTGAGAGATGAGCCCTGGACTCTGTCTGAGGAGAGGCCGCAGGGTTGGTCTAGCTGGATTTGGACCGGGGAAGTCAGTCAGCTCACATTGTCTGTGTGAGCAGAGTGTTAGGAGTGCTTTATGTGGAGAGACCAATCAAGAAATAAGTTCACAGGCTGGTCTCCAGGTAGGAATTGATTGTTCCTGAACCTCTCCTGAGACAGAGGACAGGAGAGGTCGGTCTTCTCAGCTTTCCAAGGTCCTTCTGTCTGTAGGAGCGGTGGTTGCAGGTTAAAGAGCTGTGTTGATGCCCTCCAAGGTAGTTTCTCAAAACTCAGAAGTGCGTTTGCAGGATAATATCCCCAGACAAGACAGAGCAGGAGGAGGAAAGGAGGGAATGGCAGCTTCTCAGGTCAATATCCTGTCCTGGGTCTGGGGCTGTGTCTGCTTTTCCTCCAGAAATGCCCAAATGAGAACATGCAAGCCTTTAGCTCTCTCCTCCTAAGTTGTCTTCCCGGGCATTTGTTATCTATCATCTTATTTTTCCCATTTCCTCTTATATTAGTGAATACCAACCCTTTAGACTACTTCCTTGTGTCCCAGAGTCTTTTCTACATTGTCTGCATCCTCGCTTTCTATGGAGCATGATGAATTCTCATCATGAATTGGCGACTTTCAACTGTTGAAACTATCCTTTTTGTGAGAGATCAGCATGGGGACTCACTCCTATCCTCACTCCCACTGGGATGTGGTTTGGTGTTGGGATTTCAGGGACGTTGGGAAATGCAGTGATGGCTTAGCACCAGGATGTAATTTAGATATTTAAAAACCGAGTTTGAAAATGCCATTATGCATAGAACCAACTCTCTTCTGTCCATGGGATTTTCCAGGCAAGTATTCCTGTAGTGGGTTGCCATTTCCTCGTCCCGGGGTTTTTTCCACCCCGAGACTGAAGCTGCATCTCCAGCATTGGCAGGCAGATTCTTTACCACTGAGCCAGCTGGGAAGCCCAGTGACTCAACTCAGTGGTCCAGAGTTTTTCAGAAAATTTTCAGTGGGCATTGTACAGAGACGTGATGTTAGAGAACTGTAGGAACCTGGCCCACGTGGGTGAGGACAACTTCCTTCCAGAATCCCTTATCTACCCACTGACTTTTGGTTCCATCATTTCTAGAATTTTCTGAGAATTTTCTGATTCACAGAATAGTTTGAAGTCTCACCTACCTAGGGAAAATGGGCATGTATGAATTTAGAAAGAAAGGCTTTAGGATAATTCATTATGCTGGTAACCTTTTTCTTCCTTGATGTACTCTGCCTCCTTCTGTGAGACTCAAATCCTAGGCAGGTTGATAAGAAGTCTGGGGTCCCCGAGGAGGGGGGGGGGATAAGGGAGGAGAGAGGGGTCTCAAAGAGGAGATAGGGGTCTGGAATTCTCAAGGCAGAGAAAAGGACAAATACCTTTTTTCCCTCTACATTCCTTGGTCTTAGACACATAAAATGACATTTTTTATGTTATGTGTCTTAGACACATGACTTTTTCTTTAAGCCCAGAACTGATGATTAAACAAGAAACAACTTGGTTTAAACTCTGTACTAGGGATTATACAACAACAATGTATCCTGCTTGAGGACAGTTTATCCTTCCTGAATACCTCCTGACTAATCCTGATATCTTAGAATTTGTATTATCGGAGTGGGTCTGGTTCAGTTCAGTTCAGTAGCTCAGTCCTGTCTATTTGCCACCCCATGGACTGAGCACACCAGGGCTGTCTGTCCATCGCCAACTCCCAGAGTTTACTCAAACTCATGTCCATTGAGTTGACGATGGCATCCAACCATCTCATCCTCTGTCGTCCCCTTCTCCTCCCGCCTTCAATCTTTCCCACCATCAAGGTCTTTTCAAATGAATCATCCCTTCGCATCAGCTGGCCAAAGTATTGGAGATTCAGCTTCAGCATCAGTCCTTCCAATGAATATTCAGAACTGATTTCATTTAGGATGGACTGGTTGGATCTCCTTACAGTCCAAGGAACTTCCAAAAGTCTTCTCCAACACCACACTTCGAAAGTGTCAATTCTTCCGTGTTCAGCTTTCTTGGTAGTCCAATCCTCACATCCATGCATGACTACTGGAGAAACCACATCTTTGACTAGATGGATATTTGTTGGCCAAGTAATGTCTCTGCTTTTTAATATGCTGTCTAGGTTGGTCATAACTTTTCTCAAAGGAGCAAGCGTCTTTTAATTTCATGGCTGCAGTAACTATCTATACTGATCTTGGAGCCCCCCCAAAATAGTCTATTACTGTTTGGATTGTTTCCCCATCTATTTGCCAAGAAGTGATACAACCAGATGCCATGATCTTAGTTTTCTGAATGTTGAGTTTTAAGCCAATTTTTTCACTCTCCTCTTTCAGTTTCTTTCTTTCCTTTTTTTTTTTTTTTTTTCTAGAAAGAAGAACATTTCTTTACAATGAGTGGAGCTCTTCTTCCAAGGAAAAAAAGAGCATCTCTTATATTTATTTATCCCTGAATTCTTTTCTTAATTGAGGTATAGTTGATGTACAATATTACATTAGTTTCAGGTATATACCATAGTGATTCAGTATTTTTACAGATTATACTCCATTAAAAGTTATCACAAGATAAAGGGTATAATTTTCTATGCTATACAATATATCCTTGTGACTTATCTATTTTATACATAGTAGTTTTTGTAATTTATTTATTTTCATCGGAAGCTAATTACCTTACAATATTGTAGTGGTGTCCTCTTTCAGTTTCATCAAGAGGGTCTTTAGATCTTCTTTGCTTTCTGCCTTAAGGGTGATTTCATCTGCATATCTGAGGTTATGGATGTTTCTCCTGGTAATCTTGACTCCAGCCTGTGCTTCAGCCAGCCCAGCACTTTTCATGATGTGCTGTGCATATAAGTTAAATAAGCAGGGTGACGTATACAGCCTTGAGTACTCCTTTCCCGATTGGGAACCAGTATGTTGACCCATGTCTAGTTCTAACTGTTGCTTCTTGACCTGCATACAGATTTCTCAGGAGGCAGGTCAGGTGGTCTGGTGTTCCCATCTCCTGAAGAATTTTCTACAGTTTGTTGTGATCCACATGGTCAACGGCTTTGGCACAGTCAATAAAGGGGTCTGGGTCTGGTAGGATCTTTCTATTGTTAAGTTCTAATCATGTTATCCTCAAACATAAATTGTAGGAGTGGGTCTGGTAAAATTTTTACAACCTTGAGACATTGTTTTGATTTATTGTAATCACTGATTTAATAAGTATATAGCTCCCTTTCTTAGTCTAGCAAGGGGGGCACTCTCCGCCCCCTTCTGATGTCTCTGTCAGAAGCTTCTCTGTCCCGTTTTCACTTTAATAAAACTCTGCTACACAAAAGCTCTTGAGTGATCAAGTCTGATACCTGGTCCCTGGTCCTGAAGTTAAATCTTCTTGTTTGGAGATCATGAATCTGACACCCTTCACTGTAAGCTATCATTTTATTCTAGGTTAGTGGTAATTATCTTAATTTCACAGTTACACACTTATTTTGCCTTCGTAGTACTTGACCAATATCTCAGGATCTGATGTTATGTGTTTGTTTGTGTTATATAGGTGATTTGAATAAAGAATTTGGGGAAATCATTTTCCGGGCAGTATTAACATTCTCCCATGCATTCTTGTCTCAACTGAATACATACTGGATTGGACACTGATGAATCTCTGACAACACAAATATTCCTTTCTCTGATGAACAGGTCTTGTGGTCTCTAAGCTGGACCTGGTCACCTTTCTGGAGCAATTGAATGATCCCAGGAGTATAAGGAGAATGGAGACATCAGCCATATACCCAGGTAGTTATGAATGGATGGAGATGATGACTCAGATGAGAGGTCCAAGGAGCAGTGAGGAAGTCATCCTTCCCCAGGTAGTTCTGGAAGCTCATCTTCAGTGGAAATCAACTGGGAAAATCTGGTTTTGTATCCACTGCTGTCAGAGAAATGTATCACCTGCCCCATTCTGTCTCTTAAATCATTCATGAATTCATCTCCAGCGATTACTTTTCTTCATCACAGTGTGAACTAAAAGTCTCTTCTTGGCTTGTGACAAACTGCATTCACTGGTTGCTCTTCCATTTCTTGGGGGTCCTAGAAAAACTGGTCCGATTTTGAGTAACTGTATGCCAGTCCTTTTAAAGTTTCTTTCTACCTCTAGACAAAAATATGTGGGTGAAGTGGTAGACAAACTGCTTAATTTTTAGGAATACTGGGGACAGGTTTTTGTTTTCTGATTTTTAACTTCGTATCCACTGAGAACTAGAGATAGGACCTTCTAAATCAAATTTCAAACTCAAGTACTTTTGTCACTGCAGAAAGCAAAACCTCGCCAAAATGAAAGAATGCACATCTCAGGTTGACTTCAAAGTTTCTCTTTTCCTTATATGATCTTATATTAAATATCTTAAGTGCATTTGCCCCAATTCTAAAATGCGAAAATATTTAATATATTCAATTACCTCATAGAATTTTAAAATAAACTGGCATAAATGTTTAGCACATTTCCCCCATATTATTAATCATTGATTCAAGCTATAACAATTTCTAGATTATATAAATATATCCGTTTAAAAAGTTCTATTTGGAATATAGCTGTTTTACAATTTTGTACTACTGTACTGCAAAGAGAATCAATTACACCTATCAGTCAGTTCAGTTCAGTTGCTCAGTCGTGTCCAACTCTTTGGGACTCCATGGACTACAGCACGCCAGGCTTCCCTGTCCATCACCAACTCCCAGAGCCTGCTCAAACTCAGGTCCATCGAGTCAGTGATGCCATACAAACATCTCATCCTCTCGTTCCCTTCTCCTCCTGCCCTCAGTCTTACCCAGCATCAAGATGTTTCCTAATGCATCAGTTCTTCACATCAGATGGTCAAAGTATTGGAGCTTCAGCTTCAGCATCAGTCCTTCCAACAAATATTCAGGACTGATTCCCTTTAAGATGGAGTGGTGTGATCTTTTTGCAGTCTAAGAGACTCTCAAGAGTCTTCTCCAACATCACAGTTCAAAAGCATCAATTTTTCCATATTCAGCCTTCTTTATGGTTCAACTCTTACATCCACACATGACTGCTGGAAAAACCATACCTTTGACTAGACAGACATTTGTCTGCAAAGTAATGTCTCTATTTTTCATTATGCTGTCTACATTGCCCATAGCTTTCCTTCCAAGGAGCAAGCGTTTTTTACTCTCATGGTTGAAGTCAACATCTGCAGTGAGTTTGGAGCCCAAGAAAGTAAAGTCTCACTGTTTCAATTGTTTCCCCATCTATTTGCCGTGAACCGATGGGACTGGATGCCATGATCTTAGTTTTCTGAATGCTGAGTTTGAAGCCAACTTTTTCACTCCTCTCTTTCAGTTTCATCAAGAGACTCTTCAGTTCCCCATTGCTTTCTGCCATTAGGGTGGAGTCATCTGTATATCTGAGGTTACTGATGTTTCTCCCTGCAGTCTTGATTCCAGTTTGTGCTTCTTCAAGCCCGACATTTCACGTGATGAAAAGTGAAAGTAAAAGTCACTCCGTTCTGACCAACTCTTTGTGACCCTATGGACTATACAATCCATGGAATTCTTTAGGCCAGAATACTGGAGTGGGTAGCCATTCCCTTCTCCAGGGGATCTTCCCAGCCCAGGGTTCGAACTGAGGTCTCCTGCATGATGCACTCTGCATAAAAGTTAGATAAACAGGGTGACAATAGGCAGTCTTGACATATTCCTTTCCCTATTTGGAACTAGTCCGTTTTTTCATGTCCAGTACTGTTTCTTCTTGACTTGCATACAGATTGCTCAGGAGGTGGGTAAGGTGGTCTGGTATCCCCATCTCATTAAGAATTTGCCACACTTTGTTTTGATCCACACCGTCAAAGGCTGTGGAGTAGTCAATAAAACATAAGTAGATGTTTTTCTGGAACTCTCTTGCTTTTTCTATGATTCAATAGATGTTGGCAATTTAACCTCTGGTTCCTCTGCCTTTCCAAATCCAGTTTGAACATCTGGAAGTTCTCAGTTCACATACTGTTGAAGACACACTTGGAGAATATTAAATCTTACTTTGGCAGTATGTGAAATGAGTGCAATTGTGTGGTAGTTTGGTCATTCTTTGGCATTGCCTTTCTTTGAGATTGGAATGAAAACTGACCTTTTCCAGTCCTGTGGCCAATGCTGAGTTTTCCAAATTAGCTGGCATGTTGAGTGCAGCACTTTAGCAACATCATCTTTTAGGACTTGAAATAGCTCAACTGGAATTCTATCTCCTCCACTAGCTTTATTCATAGTGATCCTTCCCATGGCCCACTTGACTTCAGACTCCAGAATGTCTGTCTCTAGGTGAGTGATCACACCATCCTAGTTATATTGGTCATTAAGATCATTTTTGTATATCTCTTCTGTGTATTCTTGGCCCTTTTTCTTAATACTTTCCACTTCTGTCAGGTCCATACCACTTCTGTCCTCTATTGTGCCCATCTTTGCATAAAAATTTCCCTTGATATATCAATTTTCTTGAAGAGATCTGCAGTCTTCCCCATTCTATTGATATCTGTCCCACTTTGGTCTCTACAGAGCTATGAGTAGACTTCCCTGAGTCTCAACCGTATTTTTAAAAGGCTCTCTTCTTATATAATTTCTTAAGGACTAGCACTTTATAAAGTTTATCTCATTTGTAATCCACTTCCTCGGACACTGTCTTATGTGTCCTCAGTTTCTGATTTGTTTTCTGTCACTATCATTTATGAATTTTAGATTCAAACATCTAATAGAAAATTCTCAGAAACATGTGTGAAAAGAAGTGGATCAAAGAATTATCAGGCACCTAAGATTTGTGAAAACATCTGGTGTCTCCACTTAAGATGATTAAAGCAAGAAGTGATCATTAAATTGCCTACCTACTCTTTACTTAGTGGTTCATGCAGGGTTTGATGATGCTTCGCTCTCTGTCACCAGTTATTTGCCATCTCATTTTGTCCAGTTTTCTGTCTGTGATCTCTGTTTTGAAGGTTACAAGAACCTAGTTAGTCTTCTTTCTGGTGTCTGCAACCTGGTGGCTGAGGTTGGTCCAGAGGTGCATGCCCTTGTTCCCTTGATCTGGGCTTTGACTGTGTTACTGTGATCAGAGCCTGCCCTAGATATTGAGGGGTACTTCCCCATTGCTCTGTGGTTCTCACTGCCCTCTCTGTGGTGAGTCCATGCTCTCTGGTTGGTGGACTAGAGCCCCAGATCTGTTTCTTAGCTGTGCTTCTATCTGCGGTGTGAGGCTGGTGGGACTGGTGCGCCCCCACTGGGAGAGAAGCCACTGAGCACTGGTCCTCTCAACATGCTCACTTCGGGGCGTGCTGTGAGTCACCTTTTGTGCTGCAGCAAGCGCTTGTGTGATCCTATTATTGGCGCTGCTCTTGCCCCACCTTAAGCATGCGTCACCCTGCTTATTTAACTAACGTGCAGAGTACATCATGAGACATGCTGGACTGGATGAAGCACAAGCTGGAATCAAGATTGCTGGGAGAAATACCAATAATCTCAGATATGCAGATGACACAACCTTTAGGGCAGCATGCAAAGAAGAGCTAAAGAGCCTCTTGATGAAACTGAAAGAGGAGAGTGAAAATGTTGGCTTAAAACTCAACATTCAGAAATCTAAGATCATGGCTTCTGGTCCCAACACTTCACAGCAAATAGATGAGAAACAATGAAGGCAGTGACAGATTTTATTTTTTCGAGTTCCAAAATCACGGAAGATGGTGACTGTAGCCATGTAATTTTAAGACGTTTATTCCTTGAAGAAAAGTTATGACCAACCTAGCCAGCATATTAAAACACAGAGATATTACTTTGCTAACAAAGGTCTGTGTAGTCAAAGGTATGGTTTTTCCAGTAGTCATGTATGGATGTGAAAGTTGGACTATAAAGAAATCTGAGCACTGAAGAATTGATGCTTTTTAACTGTGGTGTTGGAGAAGATTTTGAGAGTCCCTTGGACAGCGCGGAGATCCAACCAGTCCATCCTAAAGGAAATCAGTCCTGAATATTCATTGGAAGGACTGATGCTGAAGCTGAAACTCCAACACTTTGGCCACCTGATGTGAAGAAGTGACTTTGGAAAAGACCCTGATACTGGGAAAGGTTGAAGACAGGAGCAGAAGGGGACAACAGAGGATGTGATCGTTGGATGGCACCGCTGACTCAATGGAGATGAGTTTGAGTAAATTCCGGGAGCTGTTGATGGACAGGGCGGCCTGGCGTGCTGCAGTTCATGGGGTCCCAAAGAGTCGGACATGACTGAGCGACTGAACTGAACTGAATCCCTCAGATGATACATTGGGAGGAAACCTCAGTAATTGTAACCAGAGATTTGCTTACAACAGGGCAGCTGGCTTTTCTCTTAGGAAGTGAGTCCAGAAAGAAATAGGGAGACAGGAACCCACATTGCTGTTTATAATATAACCCCAGAAATGACATACCGTTACTCCTGCCAGAATCTGTTCATAAACAGATTAAGTTCAGTTCAGTTCAGTCGCTCAGGCGTGTCCAACTTTTCGCGACCCCATGAACAGCAGCACACCAGACCTCCCTGTCCATCACCAACTCCCGGAGTCCACCCAAGCCAATGTCCATCGAGTCAGTGTTGCCATCCAACCATCACATCCTCCATCATCCCCTTCTCCTCTTGTCCTCAATCTTTCCCAGCATCAGGATCTTTTCTAATGAGTCAGCTCTTTGCATCAGGTGGCCAGAGTATTGGAGTTTCAGCTTCAGCATCAGTCCTTCCAATGAATAGCCAGGACCGATCTCCTTTAGGATGGACTGCTTGGATCTCCTTGCAGTCCAAGGGACTCTTAAGAGTCTTCTCCAACAGTACAGTTCAAAAGCATCAATTCTTCAGTGCTCAGCTTTATTTATAGTCCAACTCTCACATCCATATGCCTCTGTTAACTGTTGTTGCTGCTGCTGAAGTGATTACGTTCTACTTTTCGTCACTGAGGAGACACACATCTTCACACACTCACACAAACGGCTTTTGAATTTTCCCCGTTTTTCAACTTCCTGAAAACATCTCAGCTTCCCATAGAGGCAGCTCTCAAAATTCTTCTCTTTCCCTTAAGTTGTGTGAAACACTAACTTAGAACAGGCAGGAAGCAGCTCTGCTCCAGAGGAAGTCAAAGAGATTTAAAGGCATCAAAAGGCAGAGAAAAGAAGCACAGCTGGATAGAAGGACCAACAGACCCAAAACGGACTGGGGAGGGGTGAGGGGAGGCAAGGCTCTGCCCCCACTGGCCCCGCCCCTACGTACATGCGCTTCCGGCCTCGTCCCACCCTCTCTCCTGACATCGCCTCTAGTTGGCCGCGGCGTAGCTCACTCACCCTCCTCTGTACCGGATTTTCCGCCTGCGCGTGCGCAGTATCCGGCAAGACGGAATTGAGTTTAAATGAGCGACAGTTTTTGTGAGTTTGTGTGTTTAAAACCCGGATGTCGTAGTCCCACGGCCTGTTGTCCTTCACACGTGGGTTTCGGGGGTCTCTGTGGACGTTCAAGGTACAGCCCCCATTTTCCCGTCCCCAGTGTGTCCTCGCATCGCCGTGAGAAGGTCTGAGGTCCGTTAGCTTAGCTGCCGGATCCCTGGGACCCACGTCCGCTTCCTGTTAACATCGTTGTAGGGTCTAAGTCCTTCTCTGGAAGTTCTGCCTTCTTCTTCTTCTCTGGTTCCTCTGCCTTTTCTGAAAACAGTTTGAACATCTGGAAGTTCTATGTTCACGTATTGCTGAAGCCTGGCTTGGAGAATTTTGAGCATTACTTTACTAGCGTGTGAGATGAGTGCAGTTGTGTGATAGTTTGAGGATTCTTTGGGATTGCCTTTCTTAGAGATTGGAATGAAAACTGACCTTTTCCAGTCCTGTGGGCACTGCTGAGTTTTCCAAATTAGCTGGCATATTGGGTGCAGCACTTTCACAGCATCATCTTTCAGGATTTGAAATAGCTCAACTGGAATTCTGTCACATCCACTAGCTTTGTTCGTAGTGATGCTTTCTAAGGCCCACTTGACTTCACATTCCAGGATGTCTGGCTCTCGGTGAGTGATCACACCATTGTGATTATCTGGCTCATGAAGATCTTTTTTGTACAGTTCTTCAGTTCCTCTTCACTTTCTGCTATAAGAGTGGTGTCATCTGTATATCTGAGGTTATGGATAATTCTCCCTGAAATCTTGATTCCAATTTGTGCTTCATCCAACCCGGTATGTCGCATGATGTACTTTGCATAGACGTGAAATAAGGAGGGTGACAATATACAGCCTTGGTCCAACCTAAACCACGGGCATGATGGCACATGGTCCTGGTGTCTCGCAGATGTTGTTTTCACAAGGTCACCGGCATAGATTCAGTGAAGTCAGGTCCTGGGATTGCATTCAGCGTGGAGCTGGACCTGCTGTGGTGCTCTGGGGCAGCTCAGGCTCTGTCCTGGCCCAGCCCCCTTGTGTGGGAGCCCACAGAGTCTACAGCAGCTAGAGCTACCCCTGCCTTGACTGAGAGAGCGCTGGTAGGTGATTCAGATGCTCTGTAGGGACTGAGGTTACACAGCCGGTCATGGGTGTAAGGCCGTGGCTTCTGTTGCTGCAGGGAAAGGTGTCAGCTTTTCTTGTTCATCCCTGGGGCTCAGCTGTGCTTTCAGCTCCATCTGCGCGTGTGGGCAACTCACAGGTGTCTGCTCCTGAGCTGCTCCAGAGTGCAGGAGTCTGCTTATTGTGGAGGCTGTAGATGAGGGAGACCATGCCTGCGGGCTCAAAAGTCCTACGTGGGTGTAGTTCTTCATAGTCTTTGGCGAGCAGGGTCCGGCACAAGGGAAAAGGGATGCAATGGGCGTCTTCTCTGGGCATCACTCACCAAAGGCACTCTGCTCTCTGGTGGTTCAGACTTCCACCACAAGCATCCCGTTTGCAGAGCTCCTCCCACAGTCCCATCCCTTCAGGATGTTTCCTCACAGCCATCCTCAATCCTCTGCCTGGGTCTGCTCTCTGAACCCCACATTTCAGCTCCCAGCCCTTGTCTGCAGTGGTGGACGTGCCTCTCAGGCTGGGTGGGCAGGGCAGGGGTCAGGCCCCCGTGTGCAGGTCTCTCTCTGGCCTGCTGCCACACGCTGGTTGCCATGTTCTCTCCCACAGAGAATGAGGCTCTTCTGTCCAAACTGAGTCCCCGATGAGGGGCTTCCCTGGATGTGGAGACTGCTCACTTTCATGTCCCCCCAGGTTGCAGGCCCCATCCCACTTCCTCTCCTCTTCCTTTTCCTTCTTCTTTCTCGTGTCCTACCTGGCTCAGCAGGAATCTTTCTTGTTTCTTTAGATTTCGAGGGGTCTCTGCTAGTGTTCAGCTGGGCTCTGTGAGAATTGTTCCATTTCTCTTTCATTTGTGGAGAGAGAGATGATGTCCACATCTGCCTATGCCTCTGGCATCTCGATCCTTCCATCTCTATTTTATTTTTAAACTAGCTAATGGTCATCAATTTTCTCTAAATCTTTAAAGGTATTCACTGAGAATAGTAGTTAAAATTACTTGTTATTTGATATCTTTCAGCTATGACTCCACAAGCCACCCAGGATTTGATGCTGAAGAATCCAGTGTTAGAAGATGTATTCCCAAATGCAACCCTAGGAATATGTCAACTATTTCACCTCAGAAACTTAAATTTAATGAAAGCCTGGGAATATACGAGAGTATATGAAAGACAGAGAG